>NW_004444115.1:3225699-3243054 GCF_000243295.1 Trichechus manatus latirostris
ACTGATTTTTGTATGTTTATCTTGTATCCTGAAACTTTGCTGAAATCTTCTATTAGTTCCAGTAGTTTTCTTGTGGATTCTTTGGCATTTTCTGTGTATAAGATCATATCATCTGCAAATAGAGATACTTTGAATTCTTCCCTAACAATTTGGAAGCCCTTTACTTCTTTCTCTAGCCTAATTGCTCTGGCTAGGACCGCCAGCCCAATGTTGAATAAGAGTGGTGATAGAGGGCATCCTTGTCTGGTTCCCATTCTCAAGGAGAATGCTTTCAAAGTCTCTCCATGTAGGATGATGTTGGCTGTTGGCTTTGTATAAATGCCCTTAATTATACTGAGGAATTTACCTTCTATTCCTATTTTGTTGAGAGTTTCTATCATGAATGGGTGTTGGACTTTGTCTTTTCTGCATTGATTGATAAGACATGTGGTTCTTGTCTTTTGTTTTATTTATGTGATGGATTACATTGATTGTTTTTCTAATCTTGAACCATGCCTGCATACCTGGTATAAATTCCACTTGGTCATGGTGAATTAATTTTTTGATAGTTGCTGAATTCTATTGGCTAGAATTTTGTTGACAATTTTTGTGTCAATGTTCATGAGGGATATTGGTCTGTAATTTTCTGTTTTTGTGGTGTCTTTACCTGGTTTTGGTATGAGGGTTATGCTGGCTTCATAGAATGAGTTTGGGAGTATTCCATTCTTTTCTATGCTCTGAAATACCTTTAGTAGAAGTGGTGTGATCTCTTCTTTGAAAGTTTGGTAGAATTCTCCAGTGAAGTCATCCAGGCCAGGGCTTTTTTTTTGTTTGGAGTTTTTTAATAACCTTTTCAATCTCTTCTTTTGTTATGGGTTTATTTAGTTTTTCTACCTCTGTTTGTGTTAATGTAGGTAGATGGTGAGTTTCTAGAAATTTGTCCATTTCCTCTAGGTTTTCAGATTTGTTAGAGTACAATTTTTCAAAGTAATGTTATGATTCTTTTAATTTCAGTTGGGTCTGTCGTGATAGCTCCCATTTTACTTCTTATACGTGTTATCTGCATCCTCTCCTGTTTTTCTTTTGTCAGTTTGGCCAATGGTTTATCAATTTTGTTGATCTTTTCAAAGAACCAGCTTTTGGAATTGTTAACTCTTTCAGTTGTTTTTCTATTCTCTATTTCATTTAATTTTTCTCTAATTCTTATTATTTCCTTCCTTCTGACACCTGTGGATTCTTTTGCTGCTCTCTTTCTACTTGTTCTAGTTATAGGCTGTGTTAGTCATCTAGTGCTGCTCTAACAGAAATACCACAGGTAGATGGCTTTAATAAAGAGAAGTTTATTCTCTTACAGTCCAGTTGGCTACAAGTCCAAATTCAGGGCATCATCTCCAAGGAAGTGCTTTCTCTGTCGGCTCTGAAGGAAGGTCTGTGTCATCAATCTTCCCTTGGTCTGGGAGCATCTCAGCACAGGAACCTCAGGTCCAAAGGACAGGCTCTGCTACCGGCACTGCTTCCTTGGTGGTATGAGGTTCTCATGTGTCTGTGCTTGTTTCTCTCTTTTATATCTCAAAAGAGATTGTATTAAGACACTACCTAATCTTGTAAACCTCATCAGTATAACCATATCACAGTGATAGAATTTACAACACATAATGAGATCACATATAATCTCCTCGTAGTGATAGAGTTTGCAACACATAAGGAAATCACATCAGATTATACAATCATACAACACGGGGAATCATGACCCAGCCAAGCTGCCAGATATTTTGGGAGGACACAACTCAACCCATGACATAGACTTAATGTTTTGATTATGGCCCTTTCTTCTTTTTGGATGCGTGCATTTATTGCTATAAGCTGACCTCTGAGCACTGCTTTTGCTGTGTCCCAAAGGTTCTGGTAGGATGTGTTCTCAATTCTCATTTGATTCTATGAATTTCTTTATTCCATCCTTAATTTCTTCTATAACCCAGTAGTTTTTGAGCAAGGTGTCGTTCAATTTCTACGTGTTTGACATTTTTTTTCCTTGCTTTTTATGTTGTTGATTTCCACTTTTATGGCTTTATGGTCAGAAAAGATGCTTTGTAATATTTCAATGTTTTGGATATTGTTAAGGCTTGCTTTATGGCCTAATATGTGGTCTATCCTGGAGAATGTTCCATGTGCGTTGGAAAAGAAAGTATACTTGGCTGCCGTTGGGTGTAGTGTTCATTATATGTCTATGAGATCAAGTTGGTTGACTGTAGCATTTAGGTCTGCTGTCTCTTTGTTGAGCTTCTTTCTGGATGTTCTGTCCTTCACCGAAAGTGGTGTGCTGAAGTCTCCTACTACTGTTGCGGGGCTGTCTATCTCTCTTTTCAGTGTTGTTAGAGTTTGTTTTACATATTTTGGAGCCTATCATTGGGTGTGTAAATATTTATTATATTTATGTCCTACTGGTGTATCGACCCTTTAATCATTGTATAGTGCCTTTCCTTATCCTTTGTGGTGAATTTTACTTTAAAGTCTATTTTGTCAGAGATTAATATTGCCACTCCTGCTCTTTTTTGATTGTTGTTTGCTGGATATATTTTTTTCTGTCCTTTGAGTTTTAGCCTGTTTGTGTCTTTCAGTCTAAGGTGTATCTCTTGTAGGCAGCATATAGATGGATCATGCTTTTTTATCCAATCTGCCACTCTCTGTCTCTTTATTGGTGCATTAAGTCTGTTTATATTCAGTATAAATGTTGATAGGTATGAGTTTAGTGCTGTCATCCTGATATCTCTTTTTGTGTGTTGTTCACAGTTTCTTTGTTCCCCTTAATTTTTTGTGCTGAGTCGTTTTTCTTTATGTATTTTTTTTCCTCATCTTTTTCATTGTGGTAGATTTTGTTTGCTGGGTCTTTATGTTTTTTTACTTTTTTATTTTGATTTGTAGGATTGTTAGATTCCTTTGTGGTTACCTTAATATTTACCCCTATTTTTTCTAAGTTTATACCAGTCTTTCATTACTTTATATTGTCTTGACTTCCCCTCCATATGAAAAATCAATATCTGCATTTTTAAGTCCCTCTTTTTTGTTTTAATGTTGTCCTTTTTTACATATTGATATCTCTGTTTTCCTATTTTCAATGTTTTAGCTTTGATGTATTTTGACTTCCCTATCTGAGTTAATATCTGGTTGTTCTAGTCTTGCATTGTTATCTGATGTTATTGATTATCTAACCGTAAGACTCCCTTTAGTTTTTATTGTAATTTTGTTTTGGTTTCTGCAAATTCCCTAAACTTTCGTTTATCTGGAAATGCCCTAATTTCACCATCATATTTGGAGGCAGTTTTCCTGAATATATAATTCTTGGCTGGCAGTTGTTTTCCTTCAAGGCTTTATATATGTCATCCCATTGCCGTCTTGCCTGCATGGTTTCTGCTGAGTAGTCCGAGCTTATTCTAATTGACCCTCCTTTGTTGCTGACTTTTCTTTTATCCCTAGTCACTCTTAAAATTCTCTCTTTATCTTTGGTTTTGGTAAGTTTGATTATAGTATGTCTTGGTGAGTGTCTTTTGGGATCTACCTTACGTGGGGTTCGATGTACATCTTGGATAGATATCTTCTCATCTTTCATGATATCAGGGAAGTTATCTGTCAACAAATCTTGAACAATTTTCTCTGTATTTTCTGTTATCGCCACCTGTTCTCGTACTCCAACCACTCGTAGATTATTTCTCTTGATAGAGTCCCAGATAACTCTTAGAGTTTCTTCATTCTTTTTAATTCTTTTTTCTGATTTTTCCTCATATAAGTTGGCGTCAAGTGCTTTATCTTCAATGTCACTAATTCTAACTTCTACTGCCTCAATTCTGCTCCTATGACTTTCTATTGAGTTGTCTAATTCTAAAATTTTATTGTTACTCCTCTAGATTTCTGATTGTTGTTTGTCTATGGATTCTTGCAGTCTATTAAAGTTGTCATTATGTTCTTGAACAACTTTTTTAAGTTCCACTACTACTTTGTTTGTATGTTCTTTGGAAGTTTCTTAACTTTGATGAGTTTCCTTTCTAATTTCTAGAAGAGTTGTGTATATTAATCTTTTGTATTCTGCCTCTGGTAATTCCAAAAAATGCTCTTCCTCCAGAGAATGTATTGATTCTTTATTTTGGGAGCTCTCTGAAGCCATCATGGACTGCCTGTTTACGTGATTTGATATTGACTGTTGTCTCTGAGCCATCAGTAAGTTATTATAATTTTATTTTATATTTGTTTAGTGAGTCCTAGCTTCTTGTTTTGTTTTGTTTTAATATGCCCCAATAGGCTGCTCTTGTGTGCTAGTTTGAGTATTGGCACTTTTGAAGCTCGAATGTCTTGTCACCAGGTAGTTAGTTCTGTAAGTAAATATGTGTACATAGGAGTCCATTAAATTTTCCTATACAGTTTCAGCTCAGGTGTCCAGGTGGTCAGTCACCAAATGTGTGGTGCAGACTCTCACCTACAGTTTTAGAGAGGTATGGGTGATTAGTGTAGGCACAGGTGTCTGGCTGCAGTAGGGGGTCACTGGCTGAGCTAGGCAGGGGGCTGACTGCTGCCCCTGAGAGTCTGAAAGGAAAACAAGTCCCTATTCCCTAGGGTGAGTAGGCAGGTGAGTTTTGCAGCTGGACTATGAGCACCCCACTCTGTTGGCTGTAAAGACTCGAGGGCACCACTTTTTCCTGGACTCCTGTAGCAGGTGACTTGGTGGTGTAGGTGACACCACCAGTCCTCAAGCCCTGGTGAGGATCGGTAGAGGTACCTGCTTAAGGGGCAGGGCTGTGTCGAGGGTCACAAATCTGCCACTTCACAGCTGAAACAGTAGAGGTTAGACTTCAGATGTTTACTCTGTTGTACTGCGGTAGTGAGGGCTAATGATGTTGAGATGATCCCCATAAGTCTATACAAGGGTGTAAGAAACTCAAAGTCTGTGGACCCCTTATGCCTGTGCCTAGGCAAAGGAGCTGTTCCAACCCTGAGTTCCTGGCTTAGGGGAGCCAGTAGCTTTTTTCCCCGTTTGTTAATTTGTTCCCTCTCCAAGGCCAGGAGAATGGGTCAGGGTGCCTTTTGGGATGTACTTCTGGCCCAGAGGACTCACACTTCAGAAAGCCAGACCAGTGCAGAGCGGGGAGGGAGGAGGTAAAAGGGAAACAGGTTTCTCCCAAATGGGCTTTTTTTTTTTTTTTTAAGTCCCCATGAAAGGCAGCATGCATGTTCTTGTCCTTAGCCACTTGGGAGCTGCTTTTCACTGGTTCGGAGTGTCCAGGTAGAACATCTGCTGCCGGATCTCTCTTGATGTGGAAACTGCGTACCTCAGAGCCAGTCAGGGCTGAAGAGCTGTGGCTTCAGCCATGGTCTGGCACTTCTCACTTCTTCAGAACCGTCTCCCTCTCCCCCATCACTGAGTCTGATTCCTCAACTTTGCCTTCTTCAGGGCTCCTTGATATTCATATTAAATCAAATCATTTGTTTTCCAGGTCTTTGTTGTAAGAGGTATATAGGAAGCCATCTGACTACTATGCCGTCTTGGCCCCGCCTCGCTTTTCAACACTTTAAAGAAGACTTTTGCAGCAGATTTGCCAAGTGCAATGTGTCTTTTGATTTCTTGACTGCTGCTTCCATGGGTGTTGATTGTGGATTCAAGTAAAATGAAATCCTTGACAACCTCAATCTTTTCTCCGTTTATCATGATGTTGCTTATTGGTCCAGCTGTGAGGAATTTTGTTTTATTTACTTTGAGGTATAATCCATGCTGAAGGCTGTGGTCTTTGGTCTTCATCAGTAAGTGCTTCAAGTCCTCTTCAAGTTCAGAAAACAAGATTCTGTCATCTGCATATCGCAGGTTGTTAATAAGTCTTCCTCCAATCCTGATGCCATGTTCTTCTTCATATAATCCAGCTTCTCAGATTTATTTGCTCAGCATACAGACTGAATAAGTATGGTGAAAGGATACAACTCTGACGCATACCTGTCTTGACTATAAACAACGTAGAGTTCCTTTGTTCTGTTCGAACGACTGCCTCTTGATCTAAGTATAGCTTCCACATGATCACAATTAAGTGTTCTAGAATTCCCATTCTTTGCAATGTTATCCATAATTTGTTATGATCCACACAATTCAATGTCTTACTTAGTGATTACTTACTGAATCTTATTTAAAAACTCTTTGTCTACCTAAAGGTTCATGAAACTATCTTCTTTTGTTAAATTCTAGAAGTGTTATTATTATTATTTACATTTTATGTTTAGATTTATACCAGATTTGTGTATAGAGTGAATAATAGTAATAGATTACCACCTTTGTTAAACATCACTTGTCCATGTGTGTCAGTTTGTCCTTAACTCTTTATTCTGTTTCATTGGTTACTTTATCTATACTGAATTATTTATTGTAGTTTTGTCGTAAGTATTGCTATCAGGTAGTTTTAGTCCTCCAATTTAGTTCTTTTTTATAATTGTCTTAGTTATTCTTAGTCTTTTAGTTTTCATGTAAATTTTAGAATTAACTTGTCAGTTTCCAAAAATCCTGCAAGGATATTGATTAAGATTGCATCTTATCTATATTTGAGGAGAATTGTTATTTGTAAAACATTGAGTTTTCCAATCTGTGAATTCATTTATTTGGCCCTTTGTATTGGCTTATTGATATTATTCAATCAAACAGGAATCTGTTGTTACTGGGAAAGTATGTTGCAGATATAATTAAAATCCCTAAGCAGTTGGCTAGAAGTAAGGGATATTATCCTGGATTATCTGAGTATAACTCACTGTATTTGTTGGAAGATTTTTGTTATGGATTGAAATATGTCCCCTAAAAATTTCTGTCATCTTGGCTAGGCCATAATTCCCAGTATTGTGTGATTGTCCACCATTTTGTCATCTGATGTGATTTTCCTATGTGTTGTAAATCATACTTCTATGATGTTAATGAGGCAGGATTAAAGGCAGTTATATTAATGAGGAAGGACTCAATCTAGAAGATTAGGTTGTGTCTTAAATCAATCTCTTTTGAGATATAAAAGAGAGAAGCAAGCAGAGATACACGGGAACTTCATACCACCAAGAAAACAGCACCAGGAGTAGAGAGCATCATTTGGACTCAGGGTACCTGCACCTGAGAAGGTCCTAGACCAAGGGAAGATTGATGACAAGGACTTTCCCCCAGGGCCAACAAAGAGAGAAAGCCTTCCCCTGGAGCTGCTTCCTTGAATTTGGACTTCTAGCCTACCAGAATTTGAGAGAATAAATTTATTTTTGTTAAATCCTTCCACTTGTGGTATTTCTCGTATAACAGCACTAGATAACTAAGACAGAATTTGGTACTGGAAGACTGGGGTACCGATCTAACAGATACCAAAAGCAGTTTTGAAACTGTGAATGGATAGGGACTAGAAGAGTTTTAAAGTGCCTAATAGTAAAAGCCTAGATTGTGTTGAAGAGACTGTTGGTGGAATTATGGACGTCAGACAATTTTGGTGAGGACTGTGAAGGAAATGAGAAGAGCTGTTACACTGGTGATTGTGCAGATGGCAAGAAGCAGCAGCAGAGAAAGAGCAGCAGCAGAACCAGGAGACCAGTGCAAGACAGCGCTGGAGATGACCCATGAAGCGAGAGAGCTGAGTGCCTTCCTCCCAAAGTATACTGGTGGAGTGTGGTGCCTCCAGGCACTTATCAGTGGAGTTACAGGGCTTTGGAACACTTGCCCAAGTAGGGCAGATGTAGGCAATGAGGCCTGAGGGGCCAAGAGGCCAAGGAACCTGGAAGCAGAAGGTGAAGAAACAAGGGACACAGAAAGCAGAGCTGCCTCCGTCTCAAAGGGTAGGGGCACGATCTCTGAGGTCTCAAAGGGTGGAGTAGCCGCTCAGATGGACTAGAGAATGGAGCTGCCCAAATTAAGGAAGCAGAGTTGGCATTCTAGTGGCCTTGGAAGGTAGAGCTGAAGCCCAGGGATGAGGAGCCTCCACTCAGAATCCCGGCAGTGTGGCCAATATCTAGATTCTGGAGGTCAGGACCATTGTGTCAATGGTCTCAGAGAATAGGGAATTATTTTCAAGCCTTGAGGGTTAATGTACAGTGCCTGTTATCCTATCCTTCCCTTCAATTTCTCCCATTCCTATTCCACCACTGTACTTTGGAAGCAAATAACTTGTACTCTAGATTTCACAGACGAAGAGGAATTTTTTTGGATTTTGGACCTGGAGTTGATTTAAGACTTTTGCTATGATATGATGGGGTGAATGTGTTTTACATGTGGAAGGACATGAATTTTGGGGGGCCTAAGAGTGGAATGTTATGAATTGAATTATGTCCCCAAAAAATGTGTGTCAACTTGGCTAGACCATGATTCCCAGTATTGTGTGATTGTTCACCAATTTGTTGTCTGATGTGATTTTCCTACGTGTTGTAAATCTTACCTCTATGGTGTTAATGAGGTGGGATTAGGGGAAGTTATATTAATGAGGTAGTATTCAATCTACAAGCTTAAGTTGTGTCTTGAGTCAATCTCTTTTGAGATATAAAAGAGAGAAGCAAGCAGGGAGACACGGGGACCTCATACCACCAAGAAACAAGAGCTAGAAGAATAACATGTCCTTTAGACTTGGGGTCCCTGCGCTGAGAAGATCCTCCACTGGGGAAAATTGATGACAAGGACCTTCCCTCAGAGCCAATAGACAGAGAAAGGCTTTCCCTGGAGCTGACACCCTGAATTCAGACTTCTGCCCTCCCAGACTGTGAGAGAATAAATTTCTCTTCGTTAAAGCCATCCACAGTACTTCTGTTATAGAAGCACTAGATAACTAAGACAATTTTTGAAGCAGGACTGAGGTTTCCCTAGGAGAGAACAGAAATTTCGTCTTTGAAGACAGCTTCAGCCCTACCTGTAATCTTCCTTTCCTGATTGCCTTCCCTATAGATTTTGGACTTGCTTAGCCAGTTTCCATAATGGTGTAAGCAAATTCCTTGTAAAACAAAAACAAAACAAACAAACACTACCTAACTTTCTACCTACCATCCATTTACGTATCCGCTATCTATCTACCTATCATCTGTCTGTATCTGTCTGTCTGTCTTTCTATCTATCTATTGATTTAGGAAATAATATTGGAGTCATTATGCCCTGTCCTTGAGCATAGAGAACATAACCCAGCTAGAGCTGGACTCACAAGGACTCACAAGGACACATCACCTGGGCCCTAAGGTTAAGATAATCTTGGAAAACATCTTTTAGGGAAACTCTCACATAAAGCCCATCAAACACAACACAAAAGACTTTCCACTCTTATCTTTTTTATTAGCATTTAGTGAATAGTAAGATTTGTTGGACCAGTGAGGACCCTTCTGACTGTCATTACTGAAACCTGTACGAATGATTGTTAAGAAAGACAATTCAAAATGTAGGATCACATTTCTAGCCAATCTGTGAAACGGTGAAGCTTCCAATGGTTTCACCCATTTGGAATGTTAACATATACTGATGATTCTGTTATCTTCCTTGGACTCAGGCAGACATGGCTCTAGCAGCATGCTTGTCCGTTTTCCCACTTTTGTCTATTCTGTAATTTCCTTGGATTCAGGCAGATTTGGCTCTGTCAGCATACTTGTCTGATTTTCCACTTTTGCCTCTTTTAGCATATGCCAAATAAAACTCTGTTTTTGCTTTACTCAACCTTGTGTTTTTATCCTAGAACACTATCATCTCTATATCTGATCTGTTTGTCTACTTGAACCTTGACTGATACAGCCTTCTTTAATTTTTTATCAATAATGTTTTCTAGTTTTCCATGTATAGGCCTTGCACATATTTTGATGGATTTATTTCTACATATTTTATGTTATTAATGCTCTTTTTCTGGTACCATTTAAAACCTTTATAACACAGACCTGAGCAAAATTCCATTTTGATAATGCCCTCTCTACTTCTGCTTTAAAGATGCAGTTTTAACCTCTGTACTTTTCCACTGTACCCTGTAAAACAGCAGACTCTCTAAATTTGAGGAAGAATGTGGTTTTGCTTGCAATTGTTCCTGGCAAGACCCTCACCCTAAAGGGGGTCTATTTCTCAGAAATTGATTGAACAACCTTGCTAATGCATACCCCTTAAGAAATGAATGTTAAAAAACAAATGTCCAAAACCCCCTATATTTTATGATAGTCTTATCATTGAGCAAGAATCTGTATATGACAACCAATCAGAGCTTGCCTTTTAGTCTTGTAAATGTCAACCAATTAATATTTGTTTCTTAGTTCCTGAAGATTTCTGTATAATGACCCCTTGCTCTACTGCTGCTTCTGAGCACCCAACACTTTCACTTTCATCCTGCATGTTTCCCAGTTTGCAGTGTTAGTAGTTCCTCAATAAAACTTTCATTTTTAAGTTTTACAGCATTGGAGAAATTGTTCTCTATGACGACATATTTTCTTTGGTGTAGAGAAATACTCTTATTTTTATATATTTACATTGTATTCATCCACTCTGCTAAATTTACTTGTGAACTCCATTAGTTTATCTGTAGAGATTATTTTGGATTTTCTATATATATAGTCTTGTTACTTACACATAATGGTTATATCTTCTCCTTTCAAATTCTTGCACTTTTTGATTCTTTTCTTGCCTTAATTTTACTAACTAGAAAGTCCAGAATAATGTTGAATAGTGTGAATAATGTTAATCTTTGTCTAATTCCCTATATCAGAAAGAAACTTAACAAATAACTTTTATGTTGGGGTAGGGTTTTTGCAGACTTCCTTCAACAGATTAATGACATTCACTTCTATTCCTTGTTTTCAAGGATTTTTTTAAATCATAAATGGATGTTGAACTTTTTAAAATCTTTTACAGTGTCTACTGAGATAACCACATAATTATTTTTCTTTATATTGTTGATGTAGTTAATCACATTGATTAATTTTTGAATAATGAACCAACCTTGCATTCCTGAAATGAAATCAATTTGGTCATTATGGTTCCTTTTTATATACCTCACTGAACTTGACAGCAAATGTATTGTTTAGGATTTTTGCATCTGTGTGCATTAGAGAGAATGGCTTGTTATTTTCTTTTCTCATGATGTCATTGTTACATGTTGGTATCCAGAGTATTCTTATCTTATAAAATTAATTGGTAAGAAGTCTTAACTTTCCTATTTTCTAAGAGAGTTTGTATAAGATTGGTGGTATCTATTCTTTAAAAGTTTAGAATAACTTACTATTGAAGTCATATGGCCTAGAGTTTTCTTTGAGGGAAGCTTTTAAACTACATATTCATTTTATGTAATAGGTACAGGAATCAAGTTTTCTGTTTCTTGTATCAATTTTAGTGATTTTTTTTTTTTTGGACATTGCCCATGTAATTTAACTTTAAAATTTATTGGTTTAAAGTTGTTCATAATATCATTTAACAATCTTTTCAAAATCTTTAAGATTTTTAGTAATGTTTTCTTACTCCAGACACAAATTATTTGTGCCCTTTTCTATTTTTGTCTTGAAAGTCTTGGAAATGTATCAGTTTTATTAGTTTTAATATAACTTATTTATTGAAATGATAGTAGATTCTCAGAAACTTGCAAAAATAGTGCATAGACTCCCAAGATTCCTTCATTGAGCTCTCACTAGTGGTGACATCTTATGTAACCACAGTACAATAGTAAAACCAGGACATTGGCATTGGTACGATACTGTTAACTGGATAACTCAATAAGATTCAATTTTACATACACTCATTTGTGTGTGTGTATGAGTGTGTGTGTGTGTAGTTCTATGCAGTCTGATGCCATGAAAAATTTGTGTGACCACCATCACCATAAGGATATAAATCTTTTTCATCACCACAGATGAATTCCCATATATACCCCCTTTATAGCTGCACCGACTATACTACCTTATCTCTGGTCCCTGGAAACCAGCAATCTGTTTTCCATCTATATACAGAATCTAACCTTTTGATATTAGATTTTTTTCAGTATTTTCGCTAACCCTAATGCCCTTGAGATCTATCCAAGTTGTTTCATGTATGAATAGTTTGTTCCTTTTTATTAATGATCAGTGTTCCACAGTGTTGAAGAACATCCGGGCAGTTTCCAGGTTTTGTTTTGTTTTGTTTTTTTTTTTACTGTTAAGAAAAATACAGCTATGAACATTTATGTATAAATTTTTGTGCTGAGTTGTATGGTAACTTCATATTTAGTTTATAAAAACTGCTAGGCATTTCCAGCATGGCTGTAACATTTTACATTCCCACCGACAATATATTGGTGATCTCATTGCTCTGCATACTCACCAGCATTTGTTGTTGTTACTGTACTCTGTTTTAGTTCTTTAGATGGGTGTAGTGATATATCATTGTGGTTTTAACTTGCATTTCCTTGATGGTTAAAGATGTTGAGCTTATTTCCATCTGCTTATTTGCCATTCATATCTCCTCTTCGGTGAGACGTCGCTTCACATTTTCTAATTCATTGCGTTTTGTTGTTTTGTTTTATTACTGAGTTGTGAGAGTTCTTTATATATCCTAGATACTTGTCATTTTTCAGATATGTGGTTTGTAAATATTTTCTCCCTGTCTGTAGCTTCTTTTTTCATTCTCTTCACATGGTCGTTCAGAGAGCAAAACTTTTTTAAGTTTGATGAGGTCCACATTTTATCATAAAATATTATCATAAATTATTTTATTTTATGTATCATTCTCTTGGTGTCAAGTCTAAGAACTCTTTGCTTAGCCATAAATCCCAAATATTTTCTACTATGTTTTATTAAAATTTTATAGTGCTGTGGTTTACATTTAAATCTGTGATCCGTGATAAACTAATTTTTGTAGATGTGAGATTTAGTTTGATATACTTTTTTTTTTGCTTATGATTGTCTAGTTGTTTTAGCATGATTGATCAAAAATACTATTCATCCTCCATTGAACTGATTCTGCATCTTTGTCAAAAATAAGTTGGTCATATTTATTTGGGTCTACTTCTGGCTTCCAAGTCATGGTATTTTCAATAGCCACATATGCATGTGAAAGCTGGACAATGAATAAGGAAGATCAAAGAAGAATTGATGTCTTTGAATTATGGTGTTGGTGAAGAATATTGAATATACCATAGACTGCCAGAAGAACAAACAAATCTGTCTTGGAAGAAATACAGCTAGAATGCTCCTTAGAATGGAGGATGGCAAGATCTCGTCTCACTTACGTTGTTTTTGTTTTATTATACTTTAGATGAAGGTTTACAGAACAAATAGTTTCTCATTAAACAGTTAGTACACATACTGTTTTATGACAATGGTTAACCACCCCACAACATGTCAACTCTATCCCTTCTCAACCTTGGGGTCCCTATTACCAGCTTTCCGTCACCTCCTGCCTTCTAGTCCTTGTCCCTGGACTGTTGTGTTTCATTAGTCTCGTTTTGTTTTATGGGGGCCGTCTAAACTTTGGCTGAACCCTGAACCTCGGGACTGACTTCATTACTGAGCTAAAAGTGTGTCCAGGGGGCCACTCTCGGTGTTTCTCTGGTCTCTGTCAGGCCAGTAAGTCTGGTCTTTTTTCATAAGTTAGAATTTTGTTCTACGTTTTTCTCCATCTCTGTCTGGGACCCACTGTTGTGATCTCTGTCAGAGCAGTCGGTGGTGGTAGCTTTAGTTGTCCTGGACTAAGTCTGGTGGAGGCTGTAGTAGTTGTGGTCCATTAGTCCTTTGGACTAATCTTTCCCTTGTATCTTGTTTTCTTCATTCTCCCTTGCTACCAAAGGGGTGAGACCAGTGGAGTATCTCATACGGCCACTCACAGGCTTTTAAGACCCCTGACGTTACTCACCAAGATAGAATGTAGCACATTATATTTATAAAGTGTGTTATGCCAATTGAGCTAGATGTTCCCTGAGACCATGGTCCCCACAGCCCTCCACCCAGCAATTCAGTCCCTCAGGGAGTTTGGATGTGTCTGTGGAGCTCCCATGACCTTCCTTAAACAAGTTGTGCTGGCTTCCTCAGTATTGTGTACTCTCTTACCCTTCACCAAAGTTACCGCTTATCTATTGTCTATTTAGTGTTCCCCCCCACCCCTCCCATCCATCGTGACCAATAAAGATTGTTACTTTTTGTGTGATAACTTTTTCATGGGTTTTTACAATAAAGGTCTCATACAATATTTGTCCTTTTGTGATTGACTTATTTCACTTAGCATAATGTCCTCCAGTTTCATCCATGTTATGAGATGCTTCACAGATTCATCATTGTTCTTTCTCGTTGCATAGGACTCCATCATGTGTATGTACCATAGTTGGTTTATCCATTCATCTGTTTATGGACATCTAGGTTGTTTCCAACTTTTTGCTATTGTGAACAATGCTGCCATGAACATAGGTGTGCATACGTCTATTCGAGTGACAACTCTTATTTCTCTAGGATATACTCCTAGGAGTGGGATTGCTGGATCTTATGGTATTTCTATTTGTAGCTTTCTAAGGAAGCGCCATATCATTTTCCAAAATGGTTGTATCATTTTGCATTCCCACCAGCAGTGCATAAGAGTTCCAATCTCCCCGTAGCCCCTCCAGTATTTGTTATTTCCAGTCTTTTTGATTCATGCCAGTAATGCCGGGGTGAGATGGTATCTCATTGTGGTTTTAATTTGCATTTCTCTAACGGCTAGTGATCAGGAGCATTTCATCATGTGTCTGTTGGCCTCTTGAATGTCTACTTTGGTGAAGTGTGTGCTCATTTCCTTTTGCCCATTTTTTAATAAGATTATTTGTCTTTTTGTTGTAGAGGTGTTGGATTTTCTTGTAGATTATGCAGATTAGACCTTTGTCTGACTGGTACTGTCCAACATTTTTTTTCCCAGTCTGTAGGTTCTCTTTTTACTCTTTTGGTGAAGTCTTTTGAAGAGCATAGGTGTTTGACTTTTAGAAGATCCCAGTTATCTAGCTTATCTTCTGGGGTTTGTGCGTTGATGGTTATGGTTTGTATCCTGTTAATGCCGTGTATTAAGACGTGTAGTGTTAGTCCTATATTTTCTTCTATGAACTTCATAGTTTTTGGATTTATATTTAGGTCTTTGATCCTTTTTTGAATTAGTTTTGTGTATGGCATGATGTATGGGTCCTGTATCATTTTTTTGCAGATGGATATCCAGTTTTGCCCACACCATTTGTTAAAAAGACTGTCTTTTCCCCATTTGATGGACTTTGGGCCCTTGTTGAAGATCAGGTGACTGTAGGTGGTTGGATTTACATCTGGGTTCTCAATTCTGTTCCATTGGTCAATGTATCTGTCGTTATACCAGTACCAGGCTTTTTTGACTACCATAGCTGTGTAGTAGGTTCTGAGGTCAGGTAGTGTGA
Source organism: Trichechus manatus latirostris (assembly GCF_000243295.1). Taxonomy (NCBI): domain Eukaryota; kingdom Metazoa; phylum Chordata; class Mammalia; order Sirenia; family Trichechidae; genus Trichechus; species Trichechus manatus. The sequence continues at coordinate 3,241,020 of NW_004444115.1, forward strand.
GTCTTCCAACATTATTCTTCTACAGTAGTGCTTTACTTATTCAGGGCTTCTTCCCTTTCTATATAAGATTAATGAGTAGTTTTTCCATCTCTTTGAAGAATGTTGTTGGTATTTGGATTGGGATTGCATTGTATTTGTAAATTGCTTTGGGTAGAATTGTCATTTTCACAATGTTGAGTCTACCTATCCATGAGCATGGTATGTTTTTCCATTTATGTGATGTCTTTGAGTTTCTTGCAGTAGTGTCTTGTAGTTTTCTTTGAATAGGTCTTATACATCCCTGGTTAGATTTATTCCTAAGTATTTCATTTTTTTAGGGGCTATTATAAATGGTATTGTTTTCCTGATTTCCTTTTCATCGTTCTCTTTATTGGTGTATAGGAATCCAACTGATTTTTTGTATGTTTATCTTGTATCCTGCTACTCTGCTGAATCTTTCTATTAGTTCCAGTAGATTTCTCGCAGAGTCTTTAGGGTTCTCTATGTATAGTATCATATCATCTGCAAACAGGGACACTTTAACTTCTTCATTACCAATTTGGATGCCCTTTATTTCTTTTTCTTGCCTTACTGCTCTACCTGGAACTTCCAGCACAATGTTAAATAGGAGTGGTGATAAAGGGTATCCTTGTCTTGTTCCTGTTCTCAAGGGGAATGTTTTCAGCCTCTCTCCATTAAGAATGATGTTGGCCATTGGTTTTGCATAGATACCCTTTATTATGTTGAGAAATTTCACTTCTATACGTATTTTACTGAGAATTTTTATTAGGACTGGGTTTTGGACTTGGTTGAATGCCTTTTCTGCATCAAATGAGATGATCGTGTGATTCTTTTCTTTCCTTTTATTTATGTGGTGGATTATGTTGATTGATTTTCTAATGTTGAACCATCCTTGCATACCTACTTGATTGTGATGTATTATTTTTTTTTATATGATGCTGAATTCTATTGGCTAGAATTTTGTTGAGAATTTTTGCATCTATATTCATGAGAGATATTGGTCTCTAATTTTCTTTTTTTGTGGCGTCTTTGCGTAGTTTTGGTATCGGGGTTATTCTGGCTTCACAGAATTGAATTCGGAAGTGTTGCTTCCTTTTCTATACTCTGAAATAACTTGAGTAGTACTAGTACAAGCTCTTCTGTGAATGTTTTGTAGAATTCTCCCATGAAGCCATCTGGGCCAGGGCTTATTTTTGTTGGGAGTTTTTTTTATTACCTTTTCTTATCTCTTCTCATTATGGGTCTCTTCAGATTTTCGACATCAGTTTGTTGTAGTTTAGGTATGTAATGTGTTTCTAGAAATGTATCCATTTCCTCTAGGTTTTCAAATTTATTGGAGTATGGTTTTTCATAATATTCTGTTATGATCCTTTATATTTCAGTTGGGTCTGTTGTAACATCGCCCATTTTGTTTCTTATTTGGGTTATTTGCATCCTCTCCGGTTTTTCTTTTGTCAGTCTGGCCAGTGGTTTGCCGATTTTGTTGATTCTTTCAAGCAACCAACTTTTGCTTTTGTTGATTCTTTCTACTATTTTTCTATTCTCTATTTCATTTATTTCTGCTCCAATGTTTATTATTTCCTTTCTTCAAGTGGCTGTGGGCTTTTTTTTGCTGTTGTCTTTCTATTTGTTTAAGTTGTGTAGGTAATGTTTTGATTTTGTCCCTTTCTTCTTTTTTGATGTGTGCATCTATTGTTATAAATTGTCCTCTGAGGACTGCCTCTACGGTGTCCCAAAGGTTTTGGTATGATGCGTTCTCCTTTTCGTTTGCTTCTAGGAATTTTTTTGATTACATCTCTGATTTCTTCTATTAACCAGGGACGTGTAAGGTGGGTATTATTCAGTTCCTATGAAATTGATTTTTCTTCCTTGCTCTTTCTTTTCTTGATTTCTACCTTATGGCATTGTGGTCAGAGAAGACACTTTGTATTATCTCAACGTTTTGGATCTTGTTGAGGATTGCTCTGTGGCCTAAGATGTGGTCTATTCTGGAGGACGTTCCATGTGCATTGGAAAAGAATGTGTACTTTGCAGC
>NW_004444115.1:3244361-3250837 GCF_000243295.1 Trichechus manatus latirostris
CCTTCTATGACACTGTCCATTTCTGAAATCTTGTTGTTTATCTTTTGGATGTCTAATTGTTGTTTTTGTATAATTTCTAGTTGTGAATTTATTTTGGCATTTTGATCCTGCATTATTTTCCTGAATTCTTCCTTTTTTTGTCTCTATTTTCCATGAATTTTTCTATTTTTTCCTCATTTTTGTCTGCTTGTTGCTTCAACTCTTGGATAATTCTGAGTATTAGAGATTTGAATTCCCTTTCAGGTAGTTCTAGTGCCTTTTCTTCCACTGGAAAGTCTTCTGGTGTTTTATTTTGGAGGTCTACTGGAACCATCCTGTCCTGTTTTTGTAAATGTTTTGATATTGTCTGCTGTCTTTGGGACATTCTGTAGTTATTGTTCTCATTTATTGATTGTAGATTTGTTTGTTTTGTCTTTTTTTTCTTTATTTGACTATGTCTGAGCAGGCACACTGCGTGTTTTTTGTTGTTTGCTCATCTGTGGGCACGATCCTTTTCACCTCCTTCTCCAATTGGCAAGGTCAGTTGCTCAGATATGGTACAGCAGGGCAGGTCTAGCTGAAGAGGAGTTGCCGTGATGAATTGCTTGTGGCACTTACTACAGCCACCAGGGCAGGTTGGTAATCAGTGCAGGACAGGTTCCGTTAGGCCACGCCTGTGCTGTTTCGTGGTGTGATTATAATCGCACGGTGCAGGTAGGCAGGATGGAGGGGGGAGATTTTTATGTATGGAGCTAAGATGGATATGGGAGAGAGGAGAGAGGAACAGGGGCCTAAAACATATAAACAAACAAAAAAGAGTGCTAGGGGAGCTTGCCGTTGCAGTGGAGAGATGAGGGACTATGAAATGGAGAAAAATGAAAAGGGGAAGAAGAAGAAAAGTAAGAAAAGAAAAGATAAGAATTAATAAATAAAAATTAGAAAGAAAAAAGAACAGCAAAGCCCCCAGGGATCCCACCGGTGTGGCTACGAGGTCTGGGGAAGTTGTTCCAAGGTATTGCAGTACAGCCTGGCTAGAAGGCGTAGAGGTATTCAGTGCCAAGTATTCAGGGAACAGGAAGAGAAGGAAGGTATAGAGAGATGAGAAACTGAGTAATGAAGACAAAAAGGGAAAAAGAGTGAAAAGAAACAAAACAAATTTTTTTTACAAAAGAACAAGAAAAACCCCCGAAAAAACAGAAAGAAAAAAAAAAAGACGAAAAAAGAAATGCTCTCAGGGGTCCCTCTGTGCGTCTGTGCAAGCTGAGTGGGTAGGCCCAAACGTATAGCACTGCCCGGCCAAAATGGGCTCCCAACTCGAGAAAAGGAAAAGAAAACAAACAAACAATTCAAAACAAACAAACAAAAGCCCTGGGATCCCACCAGCCTGGCAGCCCAGACGGGGAAGGCATTCCACACTCGATCGGAGCTCCGCAACCCCTTAGGAAGATGCAAAGATGGCGCACAGAGCCAGGTATTTGAGCGAAAGGAGGGGGAGGTGGAGAAAGGTAAGGAAGAAATCAAAAGAAGTGGAAAAAAGCAACACCAGCAGCCAACAAATGGTACTTTGTGAGCCTGCCAATGCCAGCAGGTGGAATCCAAGCAGCCAGTGCTTCCCTGCCAAAAGACTGTGGCCGTGGGAAGCAGAGCAAGACAAGTGGGGGTGATGTAGGATGGGGGTTGGGAAAGCCTTTATTGTGGGTTACCAGTTGTTCTGTCACCTGCTGGAAGCTCCATTAACCTGCTTTCTCGTACCTCCTGTTTGCTGATCTCTGAGAGGAGTCCAAGATGGCAGATACGTGTTGCGTTAGCTGATAGGGGACCTCTGCATGAATTTCTCCTTGCTCGCCATTCTCTGTCAGTTTTCTCACTCCATTTGGTGCTTGGCTGAGTTCTTTATCTCTTCATTTGATGTTTTAGGGTTTCAGGATTGCTGTATTCTCTGTTCGGCTTATTTTTTCGGATCTTTGCTGTGGAGGGAAGGGGTGTGTTTCTGCCTAGAGCACCATTTTTCTGGAATCCCCCTGAGGGCTTCTTTTGCTGCTCTCTTTCTACTTGTTCCACTTGTAGGGTTAATGTTTTGATTTTGGTCCTTTCTTCTTTTTGGATACGTGCATTTATTGCTATAAGCTTACCTCTGAGCACTGCTTTTGCTGTGTCCCAAAGGTTCTGGTAAGACGTGTTTTCACTCTCATTTAATTCTATGAATTTCTTTATGCCATCATTAATTTCTTCCATAACCCAGTAGTCTTTGAGCAAAGTATTATTCAGTTTCCACGTGTTTGATTTGTTTTCCTTGCTTTTTGTGTTGTTGATTTCTACTTTTATGGCTTTATGGTCACCAAAAGATGCTTTATAATATTTTGATGCTCAGATTTTGTTAAGGCTTGCTTTATGGCCTAATATGTGGTCTATACTGGAGAACATTCCATGTGCATTGGAAAAGAAAGTACACTTGGCTGTTGTTGAGTGGAGTGCTCAGTCTATGTGTATGAGATCAAGTTGGTTGATTGTCGCATTTGGCATTTCTGGGTCTTTTTTCAGCTTCTTTCTGGATGTTCTGTCCTCCACCTAAAGTCACGAGTTGAAGTCTCTTACTACTACTGTGGAGCTATCTATCTCTCTTTTCAGTGCTGTTGGAGTTTGGTTTATGTATTTTGGAGCCCTGTCATTGGGTGGGTAAGTATTTATTATAGTTATGTCTTCCTGGTGTATTGACCCTTTAATCAATATATAGTGTTCTTCCTTATCCTTTGTGGTGGATTTTACTTTAAAGTCTATTTTTTCAGAGATTAATATTGCCACTCCTGCTCTTTTTTGAGTGTTGTTTGATTGATATACTTTTTCCCATCCTTTGAGTTCTAGCTTGTTTGTGTCTTTAAGTCTAAGGTGCATCTCTTGTAGGCAGCACATGGACAGATCGTGTTTTTTTAATCCAATATGCCACTCTCTATTTATTCGTGCCTTTTGTAGGTTTACATTCAGTGTAATTATTGATAGGCATGAGTTTAGTGCTGTCATTTTGATGTCTTTTTTTGTGTGTTGTTCACAGTTTCTTTGTTCCTCTTGATTTTCTGCGCTGAGTCGTTTTTCTTTTTATGTATTTTCTTTTCATCTTTTCCATTGTTGTTGATTTTGTGTTTGCTCAGTCTTTATATTTTTCTAATTTTTTATTTGTAGGATTTTTAGTTTCTTTTGTTGTTACCTTAATATTTACCCCTATTTTTCTAAGTTTATATTAGTCTTTTATTTCTTTATATAGTCTTGACTTCTCCTCCATATGAAAAAAATATGTCTACATTTTTTAAGTCCCTCTTTTTTGTTTCAATGTTGTCATTCTTTACATATTGGTATCTCTGTTTCCTTATTTTCAATGTTTTAGCTTTGATGTATTTTTGTGACTTCCCTATCTGAGTCAATATCTGGTTGCTCTGTCCTGTGTTCTAGTCTTGCATTGTTATCTGATGTTATTGATTTTCTAACTGGAGGACTCCCTTTAGTATTTCTTGTAATTTGGTTTTGTTTTTGCAAATTCCCTAAACTTCTGTTTATCTGGAAATATCCTAATTTCACCATCATATTTTAGAGACAGTTTTGCTGGATATATAATTCTTGGCCGGTAATTTTTTCCTTCACAGCTTTATATATGTCATCTCATTGCTTTCTTGCCTGCATGGTTTCTACTGAGTAGTCTGAGCTTATTCTATTTGACTCTCCTTTGTAGATGACTTTTCTTTTATCCTTAGCAGCTCTTTAAATTCTCTCTTTGTCTGTGGTTTTGGCAAGTTTGATTATATGTCTTGGTGACTTTCTTTTGGGATCTACCTTACGTGGGGTTCGATGAGCATCTTGGATAGATATCTTCTCATCTTTCATGATATCAGGGAAGTTTTCTGTCAACAATTCTCCTGTATTTTCTGTTATCCCTCCCTGTATCTGGTACTCCAATCACTCATGGGCTATTTCTCTTGATAGAGTCCCACATAACTCTTAGAGTTTCTTCATTCTTTTTAATTCTTTTATGTGATTTTTCCTCATATACATTGGTGTCAAGTGCTTTATCTTCAATGTCACTAATTCTCATTTCTGCTGCCTCAGTTCTGCTCCTATGACTTTCTATTGAGTTGTCTAATTCTGAAATTTTATTGTTAATCTTCTGGATTTCTGATTGCCGTCTCTCTATGGATTCTTGCAGCCTATTAAATTTGTCATTATGCTCTTGAATAACTTTTTCAAGTTCTGCTACTAATTTGTCTGTTTCTCCATTTTGAGAGTTTTCTTTCTAATGTCTTGAATAATTCTGTATATTAATCTTTTGTATTCTGCCTCTGGTAATTCCAAGAAATTCTCTTCCTCCTGAAAATTTATTGATTCTTTATTTTTGAAGCTTGCTGAAGCCATCATGGGCTGCCTTTTTATGTGATTTGATATTGACCGTTGTCTCCGAGCCATCAGTAAGTGATTATAATTTTATTTTATATTTGTTTAGTGTGTCATACTTTCTTCTTTTGTTTTGATATGCCCAAATAGGCTGCTCTTGTGAGCTAGTTTGATTGTTGGAGCCTTTGAAGCTCTAACTTCCTGTCACTAGGTAGTTAGGTCTGTAAGTAAGTATGTGTGCCTAAGAGTCTGTTAAATTTTCCTCTATGGATTCAGCTCAGGTGTCCAGGCAGTCAGTCACCAAATGTGTGGTCCAGGCTCTCACCTACAGTCTTAGAGGGGCATGGGTGGTTGGTGTAGGCACAGGTATCTGGCTGCAATAGGGGGTCATGTGCTGAGCAAGACAGAGAGCTGACGGCTGCCCCCAAGTGTCTGAAAGGAAAGCATGTCCCTGTTCGCTGGAGTGAGTAGGTAGGTGAGTTTTGCAGCCTGACTAAGAACACCCTACTCTGTTGGCTGTAAGGACTGTGGGGCACCACTTATTCTTGGACCCCTCTAGCAGGTGGCTAGGTGGCATGGATAGAGCCACCAGTCCTCAAGCCCCTGAGGTGGGCAGGAAAGTCACCTGCTTAAAGGGCAGAACAGCGTCAAGGATCAAAAATCTGCCACTTCACAGCTAAAACAGTTGAAGTTAGGTGTTTACCCTGTTGTACTGTGGTAGTTAGGGCTTAGGCTGTTGAGATGGGTCCACACAAGTCTATACGGGGTGGAAGTCACTCAGAGTCTGAGGACCCCTTATGCCAGTGCCTGGGCAAAAGAGCTGTGCCAACCCTGAGTTCCTGCTTAAGGGAGCCAGAAGCTTTTTCCCCCCGTTTGTTAATTTGTTTCCTCTCCAAGACTAGGAGAAAGGGTCAGGGCACCTTATGGGATCTACTTCCGGCCCAGGGGACTCACAGATCGCTGAAGCATGCCAGACCAGGTGCAGAGCCGGGAGGAAGGAAGTAAATGGGCGAGAGGTATTTCTCAAATGGGTTTTTTTTTTTTTAAATCCCCATGAAAGGCCACATGCATGTACTTATCTTTAGCCACTTGGGTGCTGCTTTTCACTGGTTTGGAGCGTCGAAACAGAGTCTCTGCTGCCAGATTTCTCTTGATGTGGAAACTGCCTCCTGAGCAAGTGAGCAGAGCTGTTTCCCCAACTCACTGTACACCCGGAGCCCATCTGGGCTGAAGGGCTGTGCTTCTTGCTGGGTGAGGTCAGGCAACTCCTTGCTGCTTCCAAAGCCACCTCTCTCCCCTGCCACTTAGTCCAATTCCTCAATTTTGCCTTGTTCAGGGCCCCTAGATATTCATATACAATCAAATCTCATGTTTTTGCAGAACTTTGTTGTAAGAGGGACATAGGAAACCATCTGACTTCTCTGCCATCTTGGCCCCACCTCTCTCATTACCTTATTAACATAACAAAAGAAAACCTCTAGTTCCAAATATGATCACCTTTACAGGTACCAAACAAAAACCACAATCCAAATCCATTGCCATCAAGTATGTGCTGACCCTCAGGGACTCTATAGGAAAGAGTAGAACTGCCCCACAGGGTTTCTAAAGTTGGAATCTTTTCAGAAGCAGACAATGTCTTTCACAGAGCTGCTAGGGGTTCGAACTGCCAACCTTTCGATTACCAGCCAAGCTCTTAATCACTGGGCCACTTGGGCTCCTTTTACAGGTACAGGGGTTAGGAATTCAATATATATTTTTGGAGGACACAATTCAATCCATAATATTCCACACTTTAGCCCCCAAAGTGCATTTTCTTCCCACATGCAAAACATATTCGCTTCATTTCATCATCCCCAACAGTCTTAACCCATTTTAGCACTACCTCTAAATCCAAAATGTTATCTTTTAAATCATTTAAATCAGATGAGTAAGACTCTGAATATGGTTCCTTCTAGGGAAAAATCTCCATCTGTGGACCTGTGAAACCTAGAATAATTGTTACCTGCTCCTATGGTGGAACAGGCATAAGGTAGACATTCCTATTCCTAAAGGGAGAAGTTGGAGGGAAACAAGAGCTCATGAGTACTGTCTTGTTCTGAGTTCTCTAGAGGAGCAAAACT
>NW_004444115.1:3250937-3279117 GCF_000243295.1 Trichechus manatus latirostris
CAGTTAGCAAGATGTATATAGATATATTTTTATATATATATATGTATATATATAAATATATAGAGAGAGATTTACTCCAAGGAAATGGCTCACACAGTTGTGGGGGGTTGGTAAGTCCCAAATGCATAGGTACAGCAGCCAATTGAAAACCTCTGCTGGCTCACAGGGTTGCAGGGTATGGCAAATTCAAGATCCAAGGATCAGGCAGCTTCCTGGAGACTTTTACAGGCTTACATCCCAAAAACCAGAGGTCAGGCTATGAGAGAAAGATTGAGCTTTGCCAGAACATGCACTTATATACTGGAGGCAAGCTACACCCTCAAAGAAACTTCTCTTTCAACCAATTGGCTGCTCACATCAGATTACAAAATAGAAGATGATTACATTATGGGACAGCAGCTGCCAAACCTCTAAGCATCATAGCCTAGCCACACTGACCCGTAACTTTAACCATTACAGATACCAAGCAAGTCCAAAATCTAGCTGGGCAAATCTCATCAGCTTTCAAGGGTTGAAAATAACCTTCTGTTCTCCAGGCACATCTGGGCACTTGCTCTGCCCTTCAGAGCTTGGATGGGGTCTCACGGTCCTGTGAGGTAATTTAATCCCACTTTCCAGGCCCACTGGGACAGTGACCCTTCCTTCTCAGCTTTGGACAGCCCCATTCTCCAGGTCACCAGGGCAGTGACTCCACATCCTGAGCCCTGTGTTTCCTCTTTCTCTTAGATGACCAGGTTGCTGTTCCCCACCCCCCTCAATTTTGAGTGATGGCCCCATTCTCACAACCCACAGGAATAGAGTGGCAGTACCACCCTTTGGAACCTAGGAAACAGCAACCCTGTCCACGTGCTCCTTCTGACAATCATGCTCGTCCTTGAACTGCTGCCGGTATGGTGCTTTTCTTTTCTTGGAGGGCAACAGATGTTCACAACGAAGTATCTCCATTGACCTGTTTCCTGCATGTCGCATTCAGTAATCAGACAGTGTTTCTGTTGAGATGTTTTATTGGATTCATAGGTTACAGTTCTAATGTCTGCAGGAAACGGCCGTGTAGTCACATACTTAGAGTTCTTCTCAGGGCATATTCTCTTAATTTTTACAATAGGATTTTCCAAATCTTCAAGTTATGGTTTCTTTTGCACAGTTCATTTCTCAATCTTGCTTTCCTCCTGAATTTTCCTATAAAACCAGTCCAAATCCATTGCAACTGTATTGACACTGGCTCATGGCGACCCTGTGTGTGTCAGAGTACAACTGCACTCCGTAGGGTTTTCAATGGCTGTAATCTTATGGAAGTAGATTGTCAGGCCCTTCTTCCATGGTACCTCTGGGTAGATTTGAACTGCAAATCTATCAGTCAATAGCAAAGCACAAACTATGCCATCCAAAGAAGTTCATTAAAACCATGCTGCATTTCAAGTTTTCACTTAGAAATCTCCCCAACTAAATATATAAATATATAACACTGCTGATTTCATGTTCTTGCATGAGAGAATCTGTGTAGTGTTTTCTAAGTCAAAGAATGCATTGGGAACTTTCCTATCATTGTAACACAAAGTGTGCTTTGATAATCAGGAAAACTCTCTTGACTTCATGTACTTGAATGAAAGAAATTGTATATTGTGTTGAGAACTTTCGTATCCTTGCTTGCACAAAGTTTACTTTGAAAACCCGGATAACTTTCTGGACTTTATGCACTAACTCAGGAGAATCTGTGTGGTGTTTTCTCAGTCAAAGAACGTACTGGAAACTTTCACTCTCTTTTTACACATTATGTAGTTTTTAAAGCCTTTTAAAGCTCTACTTTCCACAAAATATTTAACTTAATTCACACAAGTTCTTTGCACTTTATAACAGGGATCACCTTTCCTCCAATATCCAACAACATTTTCATCATTTTTTAAGCTTCATCAGAAGCATATTCATTGTCTACATTTCTAGCCACTTTCTCTTCATGGTGATAAAAACTTTCCTCATAGCTCTGAATTCTTTATGAGCCTTCATCAGAATTACCCTTAATGTCCATATTTCTATCAACAGTCTCTTCAAGGAAGTCTGTGCTCATACTATCAAGGGCCTCCAAATTCTTCTAGCCTGTTACAATTACCCAGTTCCAAAGTTCTTCCACATTTTCAAGTTATTGCTACAGTACCATCCCACTTACTGGTACTAAATTCTTTCTTAGTTACATAGTACTGCTATAACAGCAACAAAATACCACAAGTGGGTGACTATAAAGAGCCGAAACTTATTTTCTCATAGTTCTGGATGCTAGAAATTAGATTCCGGACATCAGCGGGTCAAGGCACTCTCTCTGTCAATTCTAGAAGATCCTTGTCTCTTTTAGTTTCTGTAGCCCTGGGCACTTCTTGGCTGCTTGTAGCTGTATCTTCACATGGTGTCTGTCTTCCCCTTGTGTGTGTCTCTGTGTTTTTTTTTTTTTTTTCTCTTTTTATAAGACACCATTGAGAAGGGATTAGGTTTAGGACTCACCCTTCTCTGGTATGACCTCATTAGTATACCAAAATACAACAACCTGAACTATTTCCAAACAGGGCCACATTAACAAGTACAGGTGTTAGGAATTCAACATATAATTTTGGAGGACAAAATTCAATCCTTAATAATAAGCAACCAATAGTATTCTTACTTTGTAACATTAGTTTTTTTCACTTTAAAAAATTTTAGTTCTTTTATTGCCTGTTTGTATATCTTCTCTGGAGAAATTTCTATTCAAGTCCTTTGCCCATATTTTAATTGGATTGTTTTTGAATTGTAGAAGTAAGGATGGCACAGGACTGGGTAGTGTTTTGTTCAGCTGTACATAGGATAGCAATGAGTCAGAACTGACTTGACAGCACCTAACAACAACAAATATATATATATATACATATATATATACATATATATATGTATATATATATATGTACATATATATATACATATATATGTGTATATATATATATACATATATATATGTATATATATATAAAAATCAAAGAACTCTATCATGAGAGTGAAAGACAAAAGATATCAGATATCTTTGGGCTGTCTTTTGTCTTTTAGTCTCATGGTAGTGTCTTTTGATGCACAAAAGTTTTTAATTTTAATGAAGTTTAATTTTAATGAAGTTCAATTTTTTTGTTGCTATGAGACTAGCTCCACTGATAAGTGCCCAGAGTCAATCCCACTCCACCAGGAAGCCTCCTGCTAGGAAGTACTCAGCTCTCTTTCTCTGTGGGTCAGTTCCCACTCAGTCTCCTGCTGGTCTCCTGGTTCTGCTGCTGCCTTTTCTCTGTTGCTGCTTCTTGCCATTTGCACCATCTCACAGGTTACAGCTCTCCTCACTTCCTTCTGAGTCCTAAGCAGAATTGTATTTGATGTCCATAATTCCACCAGTAGTCTCTTCAAGGCAATCTAGGCTTTTACTATTAAGCACTTTAAAACTCTTCCAGCCTCTACCTGTTACTCAATTCCAAACCCACTTCCACATTGTAGGTATCTGGTATACCAGCACCTAGTACTGCCATAACAGCAAAAAAATACCACAAGTGGGTGACTATAAAGAACAGAAATTTATTTTCTCATAGTTCTGGATGCTGGAAATCAGATTCAGGACATCGGTAGGTCAAGGCACTCTCTGTCAATTCTAGAAAATCCTTGTCTCTTTTGGTTTCTGTAGCCCTGGGCACTTTGTGGCTGCTTGTAGCTGTATCTTCACATGGTGTCTGTCTTCCCCTTGTGTGTGTCTCTGTGTTTTTTTTCTTTTTCCTCTTTTTATAAGACACCACTGAGAAGGGACTATGTTTAGGACTCACCCTTGTGATTTTGGTGTTGTATTTAAGAGACCATTGCCAAATCCAAGGTTATTAATCTTTTCACCTTTGTTTCCTCTAGGAGTGTTATAGTTTAAGCTTTTAAATTTAGGTTTTTGATCCATTTTGAGTTAATTTTTGTATATGGTGTAAAGTAAGGGTCCAACTTCATTCACTTGCATGTGGATATTAAATTTTTCCCAGTACCATTTGTTAAAAACAAAACAAAAACCATCGTTTCCCCATTGAATGATCTTGGCACTCTTTGTTGAAAATCAATTGGCCAAATATGTGATGGTTTATTTCAGGACTCTCTATCTTATTCTATTGGTCTAAGTGTTTTTCCTTATGCCAGTACCATGTTTTGATCACTGTAGCTTTGTAGTAAGTTTTGAAATCAGTAAGTGTGAATTATCCTACTTTATTTTTCTTTCTACAGATCGTTTTGGCTATTCAGGGTTTCTTGAAATTACATATGAATTTTAGGATGTGTTTTTCTATTTTGGCAACAAAGGCCACAGGGATTTTGATAGGCAACTCGTTGAATTTTTAGATCACTGTCATGGATTGACTTGTGTCCTCCCAAAATATGTGTCAACTTGGCTAGGCCATGATTCCTAGTATTGTGTGGTTGTCCTCCATTTTGTGATCTGATGTAATTTTACTGTGTGTTATAAACCCTTGAGGCAAGATTAGGTTATGTTAAAGAGGATTAGGGTGGGATGCAACACCTTACAGATCATAACCCTGATCCAATGTAAGGGAAGTTTCCTTTTATTAAGAGATAAAAAGAGAGATAAGTGAGTAGAGGAGAGGAACCTCATGCCATCAAGAAAGAGGCACCAGGACTGGAGTGCATCCTTTGGCCTGGGGTCTCTGCACTGAGAAGCTCCTATACCAGGAGAAGATTGATAACAATGACCTCTCCTCAGAACCAACAGAGAGAGAAAGCATTCCCTGGGGGCTGGTGCTCTGAACTCAGACTTCTAGCCTTCTAGACAGTGACAGAACATATCTATTCATTAAAGCCATCCACTTGTGGTATTTCTGTTATAGCAGCACTACATAACTAAGACAGGATTTGGTACCACGAGTGGGGTGCTGCTATACCAGATATGTACAACGTGGAAGTGATTTTGGAATTGAGTAACAGGTAGAGTCTGGAAGAGTTTTAAAGTGCTTAATAGTAAAAGCCTAGATTGCCTTGAAGAGACTATTGGTGGAATTATGGACATCAAAGACAATTCTGCTTAGGACTCAGAAGGAAGTGAGGAGAGCTGTAACCTGGGAGATGGTGCAGATGGCAAGAAGAAGCAACAGAGAAAAGGCAGCAGCAGAACCAGGAGACCAGCAGGAGACTGAGTGGGAACTGACCCACAGAGAAAGAGAGCTGAGTACTTCCTAGCAGGAGGTTTCCTCGTGGAGTGGGGTGACTCTGGGCACTTATCAGTGGAGCTAAGCTCATAGACCCATGGAGAAAGAGGGCTGAGTGCCTTCCAGCCAAGGCTTCTTGTGGAGTGGGGCACCTCCAGGCACTTATTGATAAAGTGAAAGAGCTTTGGAACTCTTGCCTGAGCAGGGCAGATGTCAGATCAGCCTAAGAGGCCCAAGGGGCCGAGAGGTCAAGTAACCAGGAAGCAGAAGCTGAAGAGACAAGAAGCACAGGAAGCAGAGCCTCCTTGGTCTCAAAGGGTAAGACCATGACCTCCAGGGTCTCAAAAGGTGGAACCATGCCCTGCTGGGTCTCAAAGTGTGGGGCCATGGCCTCCTAGGTTTCAAAGAGTCAGATCTTCACCTTCTCAGTTTTGAAGTTTGGGGCTGCTTTTCACGAGTGTCAGCGGAATGGGGCAGGATCTGCTGCCCAAACTTGAGGGGGTGGAGTGACCATGCTCAAGGGGCAGAGGAGTGGCCTACCGGGGCTTAGGGTGTGGGGCTGACACTCAAATGGACTAGGAGAAAGGGTTGCCCAAACCCGAGGGAGCAGAGTTGCCACTCCAGTAAGCCTGGAGGGTGGAGTTGAAGCCCAGGGCTGAGGGGTTTCAATTCAGAATCCAGAGCGTATGGCCAACTCCCAGAGTCTGGAGGGCAGGACAATTGCTTAAACGCTCTCAGAGAACAGAGGATTATTTTCAAGACTTGAGAAGGTAATATAAATTTTTCTGATGGGTTTTTTGACTTGCTTAGGGCCTGTCATCCCTTCTTTCCCTCCAATTTCTCCCATTTGTAATGGAAACGTCAACCTTGTGCCTGTTCCACCATTGTACTTTGGAAACAGTTAACTTATATTCTCGATTTCACAGCTAAAAAGAAAATTTACCACAGGAGAGTTTGGGCTTAGAGATGATTTAAGACTTTTGCTATGATATGATGGGGCAAATGTGTTTTACATGTGGCAAGGACATGAATTTTTGGGGAACAAATGGTGGAATGTTATAGGTTGAATTGAGTCCCCCCAAAATATGGCTAGGCAATGATTCCAAGTATTGTGTGCTTGCCATTTGCTTTGTGGTCTGATGTAATTTTTCTATGTGTTGTAAATCCTAATCTCTGTCTGTGGTTAATGAGGCAAGATTAGGTTATGTTAAAGAGGATTAGGGTAAGATGCAGCACCTTACTCAGCTCACAGCCCTGATCCAACATACGGGAATTTCCCTGCAGTGTGGCCTGCATCATCTTTTATCTTACAAGAAGTAAAAGGAGAAAGAAGTGAGCGGAGGAGAAGGACCTCATGCCATCAAGAAAGAAGTGCTGGGATCTGACCGTGTCCTTTAGAATCCATGGTCTCTGCAATGAGAAGGTCCTAGACTGGGGAAAAATTGTTGACAAAGACCTTCCCCCAGAACTGACAGAGAGAGAAAGTCTTCCCCTGGAGCTGGCCCCCTGAATTGGACTTCTAGCTCATAGACAGTGAGAGAATAAGTTTCTGTTTGTCAAAGCCATCCACTTGTGGTATTTCTGTTATAGCAGCACTAGATAACTGAGATAATCACTTTAGATAATATTATCATCTTAACAATATTAAATCTTCCAATTCATAAACACAGGGTGTATTTCCATTTAAGTCTTCTTTAATTTATTTTAGCAATGTTTTGTAGTTTTCAGTGTATGAGTTTTCAGCCTCCTTGTTTAAATTTATCCCTAAGTAATTTATTTTTCCCAGTACTATTGTAAATGCAATCGCTTTCTTAGTTTCCTTTTGACAATTTGACATAATGTCTCACTGTGACTTTCTTTGCTTGGAGTTTGTTGGATATGTATGGACATATGTATTCATGCCTTTCATCAGATTTGGGATTTTTCAGGCACTATTTTTCAAATATTCAAATAAACAAATTATGGTATATACACACAATAGAATACTATGCAAGGATAAAGAACAATGATGAAGCTGTAAAACATCTTATAATATGGAAGAATCTGGAGGGCATTATGCTGAGTGAAATAAGTCAGTCACAAAAGGACAAATATTGTATAAGACCACTATTATAAGAACTCAAGAAAAGGTTTAAACACAGAAAAAACATTCTTTGATGGTTACGAGGGTGAGGAGAGAGGGTGAGGGTTATTTACTAACTAGATAGTAGATAAGAATCATCTTAGGTGAAGGGAAGGAAGGCACACACTACAGGGGAAGTCAGCACAACTTGACTAAACCAAAGCTAAGAAGTTTCCTGAATACAATCAAACGCTTTGAGAGACAGAGTAGCAGGGGTAGGGGTCTGGGGACCATGCTTTCAGAGGACATCTAGGTCATTTGGCATAACAAAGCTTATTAAGGAAACGTTCTGCATCCCACTTTGGTGAGTGGCGTCTGGGGTCTTAAAAGCTTGCCAGCATCCATCTAAGATGCATCGATTGATCCCAACTCCCTGGAGTAAAGGAGAATGAAGAACACCAAAGACACAAGGAAAGTAGTAGCGCAAGAGACAGAAAGGGCCACATAAACCAGATACTTCATCAGCCTGAGATCAGAAGAACTAGATGGTGCCCGACTACCACCAATGACTGCCCGGATAGGGAACACAACAGATATTCCCTGATGGAGCAGGAGAAAGGTGGGGTTCAGAAGTTAAATTCTAGTAAGAAGACCAGACTTAATGGTCTGACTGAGACTGGAGGAACCCTGGAAAGCATGACCCCTGGATTCTCTATCAGCCCAGAACTAAAACAATTTCCAAGGCCAACTCTTCAGATAGGGATTGGACTGGACTGTGGGACATAAAGTGATACTCGTGAGGAGTGTACCTCTTAGCTCAAGTAGATACAAGAGACTAAACGGGCAGCTTCTGTCTGGAGGTAAGATGGGAAGGCAGAGAGAGCTAGGAGCTGGTTGACTGGACATGGGGAATCAGGGGTGGAAAACGGGAGTGTGCTGTCACAGTATGGGGAGAGAAATTAGGGTCACATAACAATGTATGTATAAATTTTTGTATGGGAGATTAACTTGAAATGTAAACTTCATTTAAACTACAACAATAAAAAAATTTAAAAAAAATTCCTTCCCTTTCCTCTCTCTTTTTTCTTTCTGGGACTTCAATGATGTGTATGTTGGTATGCTTGATGGTGTCCTAAAAGTCCCTCAGGTCATGTCAATTTTTTAAAATCTCTCTTCTTTTTGCTCTTCAGACTGAATACTTTCAATTGCCCTATTTTCACATTCCTGACACCTTCTTCTACCTGATCAAATTTGCTGTTGAATCTGTCTAGTAAATGTTTCATTTCAGTTATTGTACTTTTCAGCTCCAAAACTTTTGTTTGGTTTCTTTTTATAATTTCTATCTGTTTATTAAGGAGTCGTGGTGGCACAGTGGTTAAAGTACTCATCTGCTAACTGAAAGGTCGGCAGTTCAAATATACTAGCTGCTCTGTGGATGATGTGGCAGTCTGCTTTTGTAAATATTTACGGCCTTGGAAACCCTGTGAGACAGTTCTTCTCTGTCCTATAAGGTTGCTATGAGTCGGATTGACTCAAGAGCAATGGGCTGGGTTTGGTTTATCTGTTAATTGACATTCATTTGGTTTATATACTGTTTTCCTGATATCCTTTGGTTCTTTATCCTTTGTTTCCTTTATCTCACTGAGCATTTTTAGACAGTAGATTAACATCTTTGACTGGTAATTTCAATGTCTAGACTTCCTCAGGGATTGTTTCTGTCAAATTTTTATTTTCCTATGAATGTGCCATAATTTCTTGACTCTGTATGCTGTGTAATTTCTTGTTGAGAACTGGACATTCTAAATATTATAATCTGTTACCTCTGGAAATCTGATTCTCCCACTCCTCAAGGATTGCTGATGTTCACTTGTAGAGGGGTACAACCATCTGTTTTTGACTTTACCAAACTATTTTTGCATGTGTTTATTCTTCATTGTGTGTGGTCAGAGAAGTCTCTGTTCCATCATTTCTTTAATCAGCCAGTGACCTGAGAAAGATTCTTTCCCCACCCAAAAAAACAAAGTTTCTGTTCCTTTAAAAAATAGTTCTACCCATTCATTTTTTTTTCAATACATAGTGTGATGATTCAGGCTGCGTGTCAACTTGGCACTTGATGCAGTTTGACAGTTAGTAATAATGTAATTTGGCAGTTATGCAATGATGTAATCAACTCCATGATGAGATCTATCATGCACAGTCAATCAGTTGAAAGGGAGTCTCTTCAGAGGTGCGGCCTGCTTCCAGGATGTTTCAGCAAGGCTGTCTCTCTGGATCCTGCATATGACTCCTCATCCTCTGGGACTTGAGTTCTTGGGACATGAGCTAGCAGCTTACTGCCAATCTTGGGATTCATCAGCCTCTGCAGCCTGTGAGCTAGCAACCTTCCTTCTGACCTGTCAGTCTTGGGTTCACGAGCCCCTGCAGCTACGTGAGTCAACAGAAACCTCCAGCCTGAGGCCTAACCCGTGGACTTGGGACTTGCCAGCTTTTACAACTGTGTAAGCCAATTCCTTGGGATAAAGTTCTCTCTATATATACATACATATATACACATATGTATAAATAAATATACATGCATTTATAAATAAATATACATTTAAAAAACCAAAACTGCTGCTATCAAGTTGATTTCAACTTACAGTGACCCTATAGGACAGAGTAGGACTTCACCATACAGTTTCCAAGGAGTGCCTGGTGGCTTCGAACTGCCAACCTTTTGCTTAGCAGCCAAGCTCTTAACCACTATGCCACCAGGGTTTCCAAATATACATATATATAAATAATATACATGCATAAATATCTATCTATCTATAACTGTCTATCTATCTATCTATCTATAAACACACTTTACCGGTTTTACTTCTCTAGAGAACCCAGCCTAAGACATTTGCTACCGAGAGTGGTTCTAGAGAAACAAAAGTATAAAGATGAGTTTTCTAAATTGGTTCTCAAGTTTGGTTAGTCTTAAAGATGTTGATGACTTTGCTTCCACGAGTAAAGAAGACAATACTAATCCATGGCATGAGGTGACAATAGAAATACACAAAATATCACCTCCAATAAATCAAGTATTGGTGAGAGGTGAAGCTCTGGGTGATTCCATGTTTGACACTTTATATTACAATTTTGTCAGAATAAGAAGTATGAGGAAGACGGTTGGTTGGTCCTACTTTCACTAGACAAGGTGATGAAAGAAAGAGATGAGCTCAGAGCTTCAGAGTCACAGCTCAAGTATCACATAAATGGCCTCAAATTTGCTACCTGTGCCCTGAAACAAAGTCTTATTTCTTGTAGTAACAGAACTGATATTGATGAAAACTAAAGCCAGACTCTTACTGTAAGAATAACTGAATGAAAATGCCAATTGAGCTCCCAACTTTAATGGTGTCTGTAGTTAAAATGAGAACATTGATTGGGAAGAATGGGACCCTGAAACTTGGGATGGGGACATATGGGTAGACAGTCAGAAAGCTGGGACACCAAGCCTCTAAATTTTGTTGAATCACTTCTGCCAACAGAACAAGCTCTCTCACTGTCATCTGAAGAGATTATTCCATCTATGTCTGCTAAGCTACCCACCCCAGTAAAACCATTAGCCCTTCCATCCTCATCTGATGAGATTAACCCAGCTATTTCTGAAGAGCTTTTGTCGGAGTCATTCCCTGGGGAGGGATCTGAGTCATTGCCTGGGCGTCACCTGAGACAGATGCCTTACAACACATTGCTGAAAGTTCTCAGAACACATTCCCACCACTCATTTTTGCTTCTAGACCTTTAACTAGACTTAAGTCCCAGTGAGCCCCAAAAAGTGAAGTACAAAGTGACCCAGGAGGAGATACGCTACACTCCAAAAGAACTACTTGACTTTTCTAATATGTACAAACAGAAATCTGGGGAATATGTGTGGGAATGGCTATTAAGGGTGCGGGATAATGGTGCAAGGAACATAAAGCTGAATCAATCTGAGTTTATTGATACAGACCCACTAAGCACAGATTCGTCATTCAGTGTTTCAGCTCCAGAGGTTAGGAAAGGATCTAATAGTTTAACTGGTTAATTTGCTGAAGCAGGGATTATGTGGTGGCCTACACTAAATCAAGTTGAAGTATCAGGCCTGCCTTGGTATACTGTAGAAGAAGATATCCAAAGGCTCAGGTAAATTGGCATGCTAGAGAGGATATACCAGGTTAGACCCGCAGACCCGTACCTGAAGTGCCGGTTTTACCACAACTGTGAGAAACAAATTTGTGAAGGGAGCCTCAGCATCCTTAAAGACTGCTGTAATTGCCATTTTATGTAAGTGGAGTTGACCATACCAACTTCCCTAACTGAATTAAGACATCTAACTACAATGGGGCTGATTGGACCCCACGGTGACAGGGTCCAAGTGGCGACACTCAACCAACAAAGACATGGTTACCATAATGGACAGCGAAGTGAAAGCAGTAATCAGAATAATCTGACTCATAAGGATTTATGGTGTTGGCTACTTAGTCATGGTATTCCTAGAAGGGAAATAAACTAAATATTTACTAGATTGGTACAAGTGGAAGAATTCTAGTTTAAGTGAATGAGTCTAACTTGAATTGCCAGAATAGAAAGTCATGACCCTTCAGTCAACTCCTAGACTTGAGCCAGTTTAGAGATCCACAATCCCATGAATGAAGGGAAGACCGTGTTCCCTTGAGAAAGGATTCCACTGTACTTCCAAAAATTTTTACTGTTAATCTTTCTCCCAGCCTTCCCCAAAGGGATCCACGGCCTTTTACGAGAGTTACTGTTCATTGGGGAAAAGAAAATAATCATCAAACTTTTGGGGGATTACTGAACACTGGCTCTGAACTGATACTAATTCTAGGAGACCCAAAAGGTCATTGTGGCCCACCAGTCAGAGTGGGGGCTCATGGAGGTCAGGTTATTAATGGAGCCTTAGCTCATGTCCACCTCCTAGAGGGTCCAGTGTGTCCGCAAACCCATTCTGTAGAGATTTCTCCAGTTCCAGAATGAATAATTGGAATAGAAATACTCAGCAACTGGCAGAATCCCCACAGAGGACCCCTGACATGTGGAGTAGGACAGTAATACACTTTCACTGTCCTACCTCAGGAGTATATCAACGCTCCAGCCCTATGTCATACTTTAGTGTGCAGAGAACTCGATCATCTCCACATTCCACAAGACGTCACACTGATCCATTACATTGATGACATTATGCTGATTGGACCTAGTAAGGAAGAAGCATCAATGAGTCTAGATTTGTTGGTAAGACATTTGTATGCTTAAAAATAAAAAGGAAAAACCAAACCAAACCCATTGCTGTCGAGTTGATTCTGACTCATAACGACCCTATAGGACAGAGTAGAACTACCCCATAGGGTTTCCAAGGAGCAGCTGTTGGATTTAAACTGCTGACTTTTTGGTTAGCACCCCAACACTTAACCACTGTGCCAATTTAGTCAAAAACATTTCAGGCATATTCCACCTCAATTTCTAGGTGTCCAGTGGTGTGGAGCATGGTGAGACATTACTTCTAAAGTGAAGGATAAGTTGTTGTATTTGGCCCCTCCTACAACTAAAGAGGAGGCACAACATCTGGTAGGCCTCTTTGGATTTTGGAGGCAACTTGGCCTTCATATGTGTGTGCATTTCATGTGATTCAAAAAGGTTCTAGGTTTGAGTGGGATGCAGAATATGAGAAGGCTCTGCAACAGGTTTAGGCTGCCATGCAAGCTGATCTGCCACTTGGGTCATATTATCCAGTTGATCTAACTGTGCTTAAAGTGTCAGTGGCAGATAGAGATAGTTTTTTTGGTCTTTGGGAGGCCCTTGTTGTTTAGTCACAGCACAGACCCTTAGGATTTTGCAGCAAAGCCCTGCCATCCTCTGCAGATAACTAATCAGCAAGTTGATTACATTAGATCACTTCCATCACGGAAAGAGCTGTGTTTTGTTCTTACTGGAATAGAATTACTCTGGATATGGGTTTGCCTTCCCTGCATATAATGCTTCTGCCAAAACTACCATCTATGGACTCACAGAATTCCTTATCCACTGTCATTTATCCCATAAAGCATCGTCTCAGATCAAGGGACTCATTTCACAGCAAATGAAGTGTGGCAATGCGTGTGCTCAGGGAATTCACTGGTTTTACCATGTTCCCCATCATCCCAAAGAAGCTGACCTGATAAAATGATGGAATGGCCTTCTAAAGACACATTTACAGTGCCAACTAGGTGGAAATATCTTGCACGGTTGGGGAAATGTTCCCCAGGAGGCTCTATATACTCTAAACCAGAGTCCAATATATGGTGCACTTTCTCTCATAGCCAGGATTCATGTGTCTAGGAATCAAAGGGTGGATTGGGAGTAGTACCACTCACTATTACCCCTAGTGATTCAGATTTTAGCTTCCTTTTCCCGCAACCTAATGCTCTGCAACTCTATAGGTCTTAGTTCCAAAGGGAGGAATGATCTCACCTGAAGACACTTTGCTGATTCCATTTAACTGGAAGTTAGGAATGCCAACCAGCCACTTTGGGCTCCTCATGCCTCTGGATCAACAAGCAAAGAAGGGAGATACCATATTAGCTGATGTGATTGATCCTGATTACAACATGGAAATTGGATTGATATTACATAATGGAGGTAAAGATTATATTTGGGATACAGGAGATCCCTTAGGATGTGTCTTAGGAATACCACGCCCAGTGATTTAAGTCAATGGAAAACTATAACAACCCAATTCTGACATGATCTTTAACGACCCAGGACCTTCAGGAATGAAGATTTGGGTCACACCACCAGGCAAAGAACCACGACCATCTGAGGTGCTTTCTGAGTATAAAGGGAATACGGAATGGGTGGTAGAAGAAGGTAGTTCTAAATACCAGCTACAGCCACTTGACCAGTTGCATAAATGAGGACTCTAATTGTTATGAGTATTTCTTCCTTGTATGTGTGCTTCAAATATTTTTATTTTCTTCACTTTGAAAATATAAGATAAATGTGGCTAGTGCATTTTCTGTTGTGCATGTGTTAGTTGTATCATGTTATGCACAAGTATGACTATAATTGTCTTTATTTAGAAATCATGTGTGGTTTAAGGAGATGTGTGCAGATGCCAAGTTGACTAGTGGTGGACTGTGATGATTATGGTTGCCTGTCACCTTGGCTGGACCTTGATTCTCAGTGGTTTTACTGTTATGATGTAGTTTGGCAGTTATGTAATGAAGTAATTTGGCAATTATGTAACGATGTAATCAACTCTATGATGAAATCTGCTGTGAGCAGGCAATCAGTTGAAAGGGTTTCTTTAGGGGTGTGGCCTGCCTCCAGTATACAAATGGATGTTCCAGCAGAGCTTTCCCGCTGGATCCTGCATCTGGCACATCATCATCTGACCTCTGGTTTTTGTGACTTGAGATAACAGCTTACACCAATCTTGGGATCATTAACCTCCTCAGTCTGTGAGCCAGCAGCCTTCTGTCTGACCTGCCAATCTTGAGGTTTAGCCCCTGCAGTTCCTATGAGTCAGGGGAAGCCTGCAGCTTGATGCCTGACCCCTGGACTTGGGGCTCTCCAGCCTCTACATCCACATGAGCTTCTCTGTTTTTGCTTCTCTAGAGTACCCATCCTAAGACGTGTGGCTTCAAGGGAAGCTGTTGCAATCCTAATGGGCCAAAACTAAGGCAAATGTCTGCACTGTCCCTCAGGGAACTACCAGACCAACCAAAGAGCACAACCCAGATTTTCTAAGGACAAGTCCCCATTGCCCTCCCTGGCACCAATCAGCCACTCCAGGAGCATGAGTCACCATTTCCACACCTGCAACATGGCTGAAGAATGGTGAATGATAGCTGGTTTATACACACCGTTCTCTTATGAGAGGTCGTCAGGACCTCCATGGAGCACTCTTTGGGTTTTTTTGTTTTAAGTGTCCGATCAGGCTCCAGAGTTACCAAATAGCTTATTACGATCACTCTTTCCAGCTCAAGTGTTGCCTCAGTAGAACAGCAAGCCCCTAGAGTATCCTACTCCAACATTTTGCATGAAGTCACTCCCTAGTGCCATTATTTTTTTAAAAAAATGCTTCTTTGTTGAATTCAGGGCCCAGGGAAGGAGATGAGCTGCTTTCCTGTTCACAGATCACAGGGAACACTTGCTTTTGTATCTACAGTCCCACTTTACTGATTTATGCTCAGCTTGTGATGCAGTATGACCCCAACTGCTTTTTCAGTCATCTACCTACATGGTGGATATTCCCTACAGATCTACTACATTTCATTTGCTCAGGTCTAGTAAATTGTAGTATATCAATGATGATGGTTGATGACAGCCTTGTGTGAAATGCAAATAAGCAAAACTGACTGACCATCCGTCTTAGCATCATAGCAGAGTGTTGAGGACTTTAACACTAACATCTGGGGTGAGAGTCCTGTCCACTGTCCCTCCGTGCCATCTCAGCAGTCATCCAGTATCTTTGAGCATTGGTTCCTAGTTTATAACTTGGGTGCATAATGTTTCATGTTCTCTTCTCCATGTTAAGCGGATATATAAGGTCAAAATATACGTAGTGTCAAACATGTACAAGATATACTATCCCTTATAATTAATAGTGGTCTGTGTTCAGATGGTCCCAATATTGTGTAAATGAATTATGAAAATTCTAAGGGAAAGGATTGACTATGGATGCATGCTAATAAAATTGGTGAGTTTCTGTCCTGTGACTGTCTCCCAACATTTGCATTCCTTCCCCCACTTTCATTTTGAAAAGAGGAAATTCTGTGAATTAATAGGTCATAATAGTAAATGTTAGTTTTGTTTGCTTTTGGCTTTTTTAAGGACAATCTATTATTCCTTTAGAACAGTAGCAATAATACTGATTATAATGGTAATACTTATAGCAGTTTCTTTTTATTGAACCCCAGGCACTGTGCTAGACATTTGACAATTTACACCATACAACAAGCCTGGTTGCTGGCTATTATCATTCCTATTTTGCAGACGAGGAAACTAAGCCTCAGAGATGTAAGTAGCTTATTCCAGACCAGCTAGCAAGTAAATGGCAGAGTTTAAATTAAAACCTAGGCCAGTTTTATTCCAAAGCCCCATGAACTTTTGTACTACATGCACCTCCTTTTTGGTTTGGTATCTGCAGTGTCCAGCAAGTTCTAATCCTTCCTAAGTTGTGTCCAATGAGTGAATGACTGGATGAGTGAATGAGTTAATACATGAATTGTCTGATTCAAATTTCTTTTGCAACTGTGATTCACTGAGTGTCTTAGTTATCTAGTGCTGCTGTAACAGAAATACCACAAGTGGATGGCTCTAACAAAGAGAAATTTATTCTCTCACAGTTTAGGAGGTTGGAAGTCCAAATTCACGATGCCAGCTCCAGGGGAAGGCTTTCTCTCTCTGTCAACTCTGGGGGAAGGTCCTTTTCCTTGTCATCAATCTTCTGGTCTAGGAACTTCTAAGTGCAGGGACCCCAGGTCCACAGGATGCACTCTGCTCCCTGGTCTTCTTTCTTGGTGGTAAAATGTCCCTCTCCTCTCTACTCAATTTTCTCTTTTATATCTCAAAAGAGATTGACTCAAGATAACAACCTAATCCTCTAGATTAAGTCCTGCCTCATTAACATAACTGCCTCTAATCCTGCCTCATTAACATCATAGAGGTTAAGATTTACAACACATAGGATAATCTTATCAGATCAGAAAATGATGGACAACCACATAATACTGGGAATCATGGCCTAGCCAAGTTGACACACATTTTGGCTGGGCACAATTCAATCCACAACACTGAGAGACACATTTTATTTGCCAAATTAACATATTTTTTTTCTCCTGCTTGGTCTGCTTCCCCTTGGGAGAGATGACTCTGATGAACTGACCTACTTTTTATGCCTTCCAGCAGCGCCTGCCAGGTTTGGAATTAATTGTGTGTGTTTGGCACTTAGAATAAGTCCTACTAGGAGAGGTTAACCCAGGGAGGAAGAGGAAGAAAAGACAGTTCTTCATTCCTTGCCATGCTTGCAATGTTTACAGGAAACAAGGAGATTAAATAGATCTTGGGGACCTGGGGTGCAGAAATGAACACTTGCAAGCAGGTCTGATAATGGGAAGTAGGGTCATTTGCCCACATTGCAGTGTACAGCAATGTTGAACCATCCTTGCCTGCCCACAAATTTTGGACCTTCAGTGGCTGAAGGGGTTGGTGGCCTCCTCAGAGCTGCAGTTTGTCCAAAAAGGGAAATCAACACAGACCAGAGCATGAAAGGATTTGTCTGTATGAGGGTTTCCTACCAAAGGACTGTTGCCTGCCCTGAAAGAGAACAAGAGGGTAGGATGTAAATTGCCTGGACAGTGCTGGACCTGGAGCTGGAGCTTAATTAACAATGGCTTTTATTATTGCTATCCCACTAAGATTTGAACTAAGCCACACCTCCCCTAAATTGATGTTAATCTCCAGAGCCCCAGGTTCCCACCCCAGCAACTTGCTCAAGGCCACAAAGTCAGGACATATTTTAGTCTCCGTTGGAATCCAAGTCTGCCACTCGTCTGTGGTTTTTAATATTGATTGAGGGCTTCTCTGCACCAGGTGCTTCACTGAGCAGTTTATATGGGTAATCTTTTCCTTCTCCACAGCAACCTCATTTTTACATCAATTTTACGTATGAAGAAGCTGATGCTCAGAGAGGTAAGAACATTCCCCAGGTCACATAATTAGCAGATGCCAGCGTTGTGTGCCTGTGTGAAACTATACTTTTAACCCCTATTTGTGACTCTCACAAGATCTGCCATCCTGCTGTCAGGTGAAGAGGTCTCTATGTTTAACTAGCAGAGCTCTGGGCCACCAGCTTCTGGCACTTTCAGTCCCATGTCCTGGCAAGAAGTGATGTCTGTAAGGATTTCCTGTCTATTCAGGAAGCCTGTCCTGTTTTGAGCCTGGGCTTCAGAAAGCTCCTGGGCCAGAGCCTTCATCCATTCTGAAACCATGGTCAGCAAGCTGAGCCATTAAGGTTGCATATTGTCTTTTCCTAGGAGGTGCCATCCAGTTTCGAAAGTCCTTACTTTCCCTCATTTAATTGACAGCAGTAGAGCCTGCTGAAGCACAGGCTATCTATCTTCTAGAAAAATGTCACCAGCAGAAGGAAAAAAAGGGATGAATCTAAGTATTTAGGTCAACCAGAGAAAGTTTGCCTTTCACACTGAGAGCAAAGCCTTTCCAGGACAAGGGAAGCACAGCTGATGGGCAATTTTATTTTGAGGAATATAGTCTGGATTTTAAAGACAGAAACATATACTTTTTTCATTTTTGTTTCGACAATGAATCACAAAACAAAAGCTCATCTCTTCTTCTTTGTCTGCTGCACAGTTATCAGTAAAGGTTCTGGCACAGAAGAAGCATTCTCAGTAATAGCTTGTTCATTAATTAAAAACAGGTTTCCCTCAGATTCGTTCATTCAGAAAATATTAACTTATCATCTGCTCAGTAATTGATAGTGAGCTGAGAGTTATGGTTACAATCATGATGCAAAAATAAATGATCCTTGCCTCTGTGGAACATTTAGTCTGATGCAGGGAACACACAGCCAGTAATTAAAGAACACACTGAGCGCACATTTGATAAAGGCCTATATGGGTGCTTGGTCTAGTCAGGAGGGCTCAAGAGCAGCTTCACTGAGACCGTGACTCCTCAGCTGACTTCTGACTTAATTAAGTGAAGAAGGGAAAGAAACACATTCCAAACAGAGGAAGCCACATGTGCAAAGGCCCTTTGGCAGATAGGAACACAGTGATTAAGAAAGACCCAAAGAGAGGTGTGTTTAGAGCAGAGAGAGGAATGATGCTCCATGAAGTTGAGGAGGTGGAAGTGATGAGACACACAGAACTTGATGCACCATGTTCAGGAGGTTGCTTTGTTTATTTTTTATTTTATTTTATTTTTTTGTCTTTTTCATCAATGAGTTTTCAGTAAAGCTTTGACATTATCACACGCATTTTTTGTTTATTTTAAACATCACTGTAAGTGCAGTTTGAAAACCTGATCACAGGTGTCAGAAAGAATTCCAGGAGACCAGTTAAAAATGTTTACAGTAGTCAGGAAATGATAAATGTGGCTTGGACCAAGGTGGTGATTGTGGAAGTGAAGAAAAGAGGAAAGATTTGCAAGATGTTTAGGAGGTAAAACTGCTAGTGCTTGATGCTGGATTGGGCATAGGGAGTAGAGGAAGAAAAATTTCAAGGATGGCTTGCCTGTTTCTAGTATGAGCGGCTAGATGGAGAATGATGCCTTCCAGTGAACTAGGAGGAGGTCACATTGGGGACATAGGTATGGATCATGATCTCAGCTGGGGATGAGTTTGAGGTGCCTCTGAGACACCTAACATGACACGTAACATAGAGCATCCAATATCTCAGTGAGGACCTCAGAGGAGAGATTTGCGCTGGAGGAGTATGTTTGAGCATCACCTGTGTGCAGGTGATAATAAAAACTGGAGGTGTAGATGACACTGAAGGTAGAGTCAGGGCAGGAAGTACCTTGCTTCAGGCCTGGAGGGGGACCAGCATTGAATGACCGAGGAAGAGAATGATCTCATGTTTAACCAGAGGGACGTGGTCAGAGATGACAACCTGGCAGATGATGTCCTAAAGACAGAGACAGACGCTGTGCTGAGAAAGAAGCAGGAATGTGTTATTGATAAATGTCTCTAAGAGATCGAGTGAGATGGGTACAAGCATAGACTGGATCTGATAATCTGGTGAGAGTGGCTTCATACACGCTAGGAAAAAGTCAGATTGGGGTGGGTCCAGGAGAGTGTGGGATGCAAAAAAGTGGTCCCAGGAGGTTTAAACAACTCTTTTAAGACATGGGGCTGTGAATGAAGGGTTAAAGTAAGGGGTGGGTGGAGATTTTGTTTTGCTTGAATTTTCTAACGAGAAAGTCTGAGGCATGTTTAAAAGCTAATGGAGGATTCAGTCGTGGGGACACATTTGGAAATACAAGAAAGAGAAGAGAAGATAGATAATGTGAGGTCCTGAGAAGGCAAGACAGTATTGGTTCCCTGCTCTGGATGAGGGATTAAACCTTGGCAGGAGCAGGGATAGGCCTTCCTTGTAAGAGAACAGGAAGCCAGGATAGGTACGGAATAAGGCGTTTGCTTTCCTGGTTTATGTCCGCTCTTGCTTTTTTGGTCTGTATCCACTCTTGCTTCTGTCTATTCTGAGCTCTGGCTCTTTTTCTCTCTGAGCTTCCATTTTCACAGACTACCATTCCCTCCAGCACAGTGTCCGACTAGTAGAAGGCAACTCAATAACTGCTTGCTGAATCTATAGTTTATAGAATTATACTTTGTTAGAGCTGGGAGATGTTAAATATCACCTAGCTAAAGCCACATTCCACCTATTTTACAGATGAAGAAACTGAGGTACAAAGTGGTGAGGAGCCCTTGTCTGAGATCACATGTGGAATGAGCAATAGAGCAGGGAGTTCTGGACCTCTTGCCACTGCAGCATCGGTTGGCATTCCCATTTTGAGGAGAGAAACTGAGCCCAGAGGACCCAAGGATTGGCCCACATTACTCACAACTGGATAGCAGCAGCCCTCTCAGTGGCTCCATCCTCGCGCCTCAGATGGTTGCCGTTGAGGCTTTCCCTCAGGGCTCCTGGCCACAGGGATGGCTGCTTTACTTCAAATGACCCAAGATTTTTTTCCCTCCAGGTGCATTCTTGGGTAGGGGGCTGGTTCCAGGGAAGAGATGGGTAGAGCTCGGCTTGAATAGAGCCCATGCTGACCTTCTGAGCAGCTCTGAGTCAGGGAGAGATTCTACTTACTCAGCTCTGGCACCCAGGACACCAAACTCAGCTCTGACTCCTACCCCTCCACATACATGGTGAGGTGTTCAGATTTCCTTACTGCAGCCAAGCTCTACCAGTTGCAAAGTTCAAGCTCCTTTTTTATGAAACATTTTTCTTCTACTTTCTATTCTTGAAGACCCAACTCAAGCTCTCTCCTTCCAGGAAACACTCTGTAACTACCACAGCCCTCAGCCCTGCTCTTGTCTTCAAACTGTCATACAGCTTACTGTTGGTTTCTGCAGATGGAATGGAGCAGGTTGGGTCAAGTGTATAGTCTGTGGACCAGTCACTGCCCTTGTCTGGGTCTCAGTTTCCTGCTTTGCTTAATGTCCTTTCTAGCCCTAAGTTTGCAGGTCTTGTGAACAATGAGCACTTTGATGGCCTTGTGGAAACTCCTGTATCCTTGCCTCCTAATGTTTAACTTTTTAGAGTGTCCCATTCAGTTGTAACTACCTACTTGTACATCAGGAATGGGGTTTGTACTCCTTTGCACACCTCACAACATGTGTCTAATGAACATTTGCTGATTTGGTTTGACTTGGCTTTAATCTTGCCTTCAAAACCAAGATCAGAACCATAAAGATCAGGAAAAACTTCTCTGTCTTCTGGTCTGCCAGTCACTGGTAGTCAGGGTGTGGTATGAGCTAAGTCAGCACATGGTAAAAAGAGGTGGATGGTACTGTAACTGCCTGAACTGGAATAGGACCGGATCACGTCCAGGTCCCGCTTAGCTCAGCCTGTCTAAACAGAGATGCAGACACTGCTGTTAAAGCAAGGTGAAAACGTTTGTTTAATTGGCCAAGTAAAGGAACTCACTGGGACCTGCGTCGCCAAGATGGCTCCCTGAAGTTGGGTGGGGGTCAGCTTTAATGGGACTGTTACAGTTAGCAGAATCAGTAGGTTATACTTATTCATGATTCCTTGCTGATTATTCATTGAGGGGCAAGCTAGGAATCAACAGGAAGTGACTGATGGACCCTTCACTTCTGAAATGGGCTCAGCTATCACCCAATTATGTAAGTCCGGTGACTTTTCATTCCTTGACATGAGTCTTTTGGTTTCTTGCATGAGTTTTCTCATCTATCTGTGCATGTCTGGTGCTTTAGCACTGGTTCTCCTGGTACTTGTTTGTGACTCTTATCTGCAGAATTCCCTGAAGTTAAAACGATGTAAACAGTAAAGAAATAATCAATCCTAGTCAAACAGTCCTGATCTGAAGCCCTGATATATCCTGCCCCTATTGTGGGGGCAGGAAAGTTGCTTAGTGACCACCTTAGTACGAAGAAATGGGAGCATCTAAGCCTGTGTGAGTAGATGGGGAGATAGCAGGGATCAGTCTATTAATTTTTATATTTAGGTTTGTAATGTATGCACATAGTTAAATGATCAAATAACACTAAAATTATCATAATAAAACAGTAGTCTCTGCCACAGCCTTCCCATACTCGGACTTACCCCAGTTTCAATGTTTTTAGCTTTCTTCCTGCATTTAGTCTCATATTTCTAAATATAATTCTGTACTACTGATTCTTTTAATAGTTTCATCCATTATTTGTTCATACTACCTTTGTGAGATTAACATTTATGCCTTCCCACAATTCTCCCCTGCTTCTACCCCTCCCAGATCCTCATGTTTCCAATATAGCTATATCATTAGTTTTCATTAAATCTAAATTCATTGTACTTCATACTCATCCATATGCATCTGAATTGTGTAGGTGCAGAGGTCATAGAACCTAGAAACTGGTACAGATGGAGTGCTGTCCAGAAAAGAATAAAACAAAGATGGATTTTATCCACTTCCAATTTCCCTCCAATTCCATTGAAATTTTAGAATACATGTTGTTTCGAAGATGGAGACTGGCATTTTTTTATATGAACATATGCTGCCTGGGTTAACATTCTAGAAGCTGGGTAATATTTTTTTTTTCTATTTTATTTTGTGAACACAAGGCCAATAATGTGATAATTGTGTATTCTCTGTTACTGTTCAGATTCATTGTGAAAATGAGACCAGAGATTTGGGGATGGATCAATTTAACTTTGGGTTCCTGAAGGAAATGTATCATCTCCTGATTGACAATAGCCCATGCTCCTGCTACTGAAAAATAAATAAAAATAACCTACCAACACTCCACATATTAAGAGATTTTAAGATTAAGACATTAAGGAATTCTTAGGCTAAAATATGAAACATCGATCTGAGCAGAATTGAAAGTTGGAGAGTGATATAAAATTCTTGGATACTCTGCTTCTTATACTTCCCAGTAAGTAGACTAAAAATCCTGTGTGTCATTTATGAAACAAACGTGGAAAGACTCTGAAAGGTGGAGTGCAGAAAGCAGACTGTCTAGGGACCTAAAGTCTCAAGAAACTACTTGGTAGTGAGTTCCCTGAATTTTCTTTGCCTCCTATTTTCCAGACTTGGAATTGAAGAAATGAGTAACCTGAAAAACCTGTTTTCTATAACCAAAAGACCAATAAAGCGACAGCGTATCAAGATGGAAAATTATTAAAATAAGAAAATTTTGACTCTACTCCAGTAAAAAACCACAGATAAAAACTGTGACCCCATCCCCACCTATACCAACAATGGCCAAATGAAGAGCCTAGCCATCACTTGCTGGGGTGTTGTCAGAGAAGGCCAAGTAGGAAGCTGGGTGTTCATCACTGCTGACCAGCAACAAAGCACCTTTATGTTGTGATCAGAGACTACATGAAGAGCTTGAACTTCTCCCATCACCCAGTAGTAATGAGGCACTCTACTTCCTCCCCCTGGATTGGTGTCAGAGGAGGCCTAATTGAGCCAGAGCTTCCACCACTGCCCTGCAGTAACAAGGATATTGAATCAGTGTGCTAGTGGAAACCACAAGGGGAGCTGGAACTCTCACCCCTACTCAGCAGTAGAGAAGAAGCCACCACCTCTCAGGTGTCAATGGAGCCCCAGTGGGAAACCTGGACTTCTAATCCCACTTGGCAATAATGGTGTGTTGTCATCACCCCCAACACCATCCTTCCCTTGCCACAGCAATGCCATAGAAGGCCAGCTAATACAGAAGGTTCAGATGAAGTTCAGAGTCTCGTAACTTAAGATGAAAAAGTCCAGGCTTCATTACAAATCATTTGTCATACCCAAGAGCTTGGAAAATTTTAAACTGAATAAAAAAGACAATCAATAGATACCAACACTGAGAACATTGAGAAGTCAGAAATGTCAGAATTATCTGACAAAGATTTTAAAGCAGCCATGATAAAAGTGCTTCAAAGAACAGTTCCAAACATATATGAAACAAGCAAAATTTTAGAAAGCTTCAGCAAAAATATACAAAGTCTTACCAAATGAATAAAAGACATAAAAAAAAAGAACCAAATGGGAATTTTATAACTGAAAACACAACAACTGAAATAAAAAGCTCAGTGGTTGGACTCAACAGAAGAATGAAAGGCACAGAACAAAGAATCAGTGAACTTGAACATAGAAAAAATAGAAATTACCCAACTGAACAACAGAGAGAAAACTAGAGTGAAAAAAAAGGAACACAGTCTCAGGAACCTGTGCAACTATCAACAGTTCTAATAGTCATGTCATCTCCCTGGGAGGAGAGGAGAAAGAGGATGGTACTTGAAAAATAATAATAACTGGAAGCTTCCCAAATAAGGCAAGAGATAAAGAAGCTAAGTGAACCACAAACAACATAAATATAAAGGAATCCATGTCAAGACCCATCATAATTAAACTTGTGAAAACTAAGACAAAGAAAATATCCTAAAACCAGCTAAAGAAACATGAAACATGACACCTTACTTCTAGGAAGAAAATAATGCAAATGACACTATTCTGTTTAGAAACAATGGATTCTAGAAGGCAGTGGTACAATATTTTTTAACTGTTGAAAGAAAGGAACTGTCAATCCAGAATCCTATACCTAGCAAAATATTCTACAGAAATGAGGGGAAAATCAATACATTCTCAGATGAAGAAAAACTTAAAAAAAAAAAAAGCCACCAATAGATCTACCCTAAAATAATGACTAAAGTAAGTTTTTTAAATAGAAAGTAAATAAATAAATAAAAAGGAACCTTGGAACATCAGGAAGGAAGAAAGAACACAGCAAAATATGGGCAGATGGAATAGACTTTCCATTTTTTTCTTGTGTTTTAACTGTATTTGATGTTTGAAGCTTATATATATATATATATTTAACCTGTCATTTGTGGTTCTAAATACATATAGAGAGCAAATATTTAAGACAATTGTGTTGCAAATTTGGGAGAAGGTAAATCAACAAAAAGGGAGGTAAGTTTTTTACACTTCACTCAAACTGGTAAAGTGATGACACCAGGGAACTACGATATGTATATATAAAATAATACCTAGAGAAACCATTAAAAATCTATACAAAGGGATATACTTAAAACCTATCTATAAGTCAAAATGGAATTCTATAAAATGTTGAAGTAATCCACAGGAAGGCAGAAAAAAGTAAATGGAGAAAGGATAAACAGAGAGAACAATCAGAAAACAAAAAATAAAATGACAGACTTAAACCCTAACATTAATAATTACATTAAGTGTAAATTATCTAAAAATACCATTTAAAACACAGAGATTAACATAGTGGATTAAAAAAAAAAATAACCCACCTATATCCTATCTGCAAGAAACTCACTTCAAATGTTAACCATATAGGCAAGTTGAAAGTAAAAGGATGGGAAAAGATACACCATACAATTATTAATCAAAAGAAAAACTATATTTACATCAGATAAATAAACTTCAGAGCCAAACAAATTACCAGAGTCAGAGGGGGAAGTTATATAATATGTAAAGAGTCAATCCACCAAGATGACATAGCAATCCTAAATGTGTACACACCAACAAGAGAACTGAAAAATATGTGAAGTAAAAACTGATAGAAGTGAAAGGAAAAATGCACAAATCCACAATTATAACTGATGTTGTTAACACCCTTCTCTCAACAATTGATAGAACAACAAAACAGAAAACAGAACTCAACACACCAACCAATAGAATCTAACTGCTATTTATAGAACACTCCATCAAGCAATAGCAGACTATACATTCTTTTCAAGAGCATATGGAACATATACGAAGATAGACCATATTTTTTGCCATAAAATAAACCTCAACAAATAAAAAAAAAAATTGAAATCTTACAGAGCTGATTCTCTGACCACACTGATAATCAATGAAAGTGTGATAGTTAATATCATGTGTCAACTTGGCTAGGCTATGATTCTCAATAATTTGGCAGATACTATGTAATCACCTACATTTTGTGATCTGATATGAACAGCAAATCAGTTGGAAGAAGAGTTTCCTTGGGGTGTGGCCTGCCTCCAGTATATAAATGGATGTTCTGGCAAAGCTTGCTCTCTTTCTCCACCCTGTACTCTTCTCGTCTCCTGACCTCTGGCTCTTGGAAAGTAAGCCTACAGAAGTCTTCAGCCTCCTGCCTGACCTGCAGATTTTGGATTTGCCAGCCCCTACAACCCCCTGAGCCAGTAGAGGCCTCCAGCGTACTGCCTGATCTACAGATTTTTGGTTCATCAGCCCCTGCAACTACATGAACCATCAGAAGTCTTCAGCTTGATGCCTGACTCACAGTTTTGGTACTTGCCAGCCCCCACATTTGTGTGAGCCATTTTCTTGCAGCAAATCTCTCTCTATATATTTATATAAACACTTCACTGGTTTTGCTCCACTTGAGAACCCAGACTAAGACAAAAAGATAGCAGGATAGGTTGCAAAACTTGGGGGAAACTAAAAAACACACTTCTAAATAATTCATGGTCAATGAGGAAGTATCAAGGGGAATTTTAAACATATATAGAGCTAAATAAAAAAAATCAAAATTTATGGGACACAGCTAAAGCAGTGCTGAATAGGATAATTATAGCACTAAAACCATACATAAAGAAAAAGAGTCTCAAATCAATAATCTAAGCTCTCATCCAAGAACCTAGAAAAAGAGCAAAAGAAATATGAAACAATCAGAACAAAGTGAATAGTGAAGAGCAGAAATCAGTGAAGTTGAAAACAGAAAAACAATAGACAAAAATCAATGAAACAAAAAGTTCTTTAAAAATATCAATAAAATTGACAAACCTCTAGCAAGACTGACAAAGAAAAAAGATGACACAAATTATTCATGTGGGGAATGAAACAAAGATTATCACTACAGGTACTTCAAACATCAAAGGGATAATAAGGGAATACTACAAACAACTCTACACACATAAATATACAACATAAACAATGGACAAATTAAGGAAAGTTCTAATTCCTCAAAAAACATAAACAATCACAACTCATCTATTACAAAATAGTGTGAATAGCACTATTATGGAAATTGAATTTGTATTTTTAAAGCTTCTCAAAATTTCCAGGCTCAACTGGTTGCACTGAAATATTTTACCAAATTTTTATAGAAGAATTAAAAAAAATTCTAAGCAATCTGTCACAGATTATAAAAGAGGAGGAAACACTTTTCAAATCCATTTTATGATGCTAATATATATTAACCTGATATAAAAACCAAGACAAAGATAATAAAACAAAATAAAACCCTACAGATCAATAACTCTCATGAATATAAAGGCAAAAATCTTTAAGCAAATATTAACATACAATTCAGCGAAAAGAATTATACAACAAAACAATGTCGGGCTTATTCCAGAGGTGCAAGGCTGGTCAATATTTAAAAATCACTCAATGTAATTTCACCATATTAAGAAGCTAAAAAAGAAGTCATATAATCATATGAATTTATTCAGAAAAACCATCTGGCAAACTTCAACAACTATTCATGATTAAGTTTCAAGAAAATATGAAAAGAGGGGAACTTTTTTTTTATTATTTAATTGTATTTCAGGTGAAGGCTTACAGAACAAATAGTTTCTCATGAAAGAGTAGTGCATATGTTGTTTTATGACATTGGTTAACTACCCCACAATATAATAACCTTCTAACTTCTCAACCTTTTTTTTTTTTTTTGGTGAAAATACATATAGCCAAAGATACACCGTTTCAAAAATTTCTACAT
>NW_004444115.1:3280042-3290403 GCF_000243295.1 Trichechus manatus latirostris
CATTTTCACAATGTTGAGTCTGCCTATCCATGAGCATGGTATGTTTTTCCATTTATGTAGATCCCTTTGGGTTTCATTCAGTAGTGTTTTATAGTTTTCTTTGTATAGGTCTTTTACATCCCTGGTCAGATTTATTCCTAAGTATTTTATCTTTTTAGGGGCTATTAAGAGGGGAACTTTTTAAACTTGATAAAGAACATCTATAAATAATCTACAGCTGACATTATTCTTAATGGTAAAAGATTGAATGCTTTCCCCTACATTGGGAACAAGGCACGGTTGTCTGTTTTCACTATTCTTATCTCCACCAGGTCCTGGAAGTTCTGGTCAGTGTAATAAGGTAAGAAAAGAAACTAAAAGTCTATGTATTGAAAATTTATAAATAAAATTGTCTCTATATGTAGATGACATGATTGTCTATGTAGAAAATTCCAAGAAATTTACAAATAAACTTTTAGAATGAATAAGTGAATTCAAAAAAGGCCCAGGATACAAGACAAATATACAAAAAAAAAAAAATTGTATTTCTATATATGAGCAATGAACACACGGGCACAAAAATTAATGTCCAACCATTTAAATACGTAAATGTGTTATATAACAAAGATTAAAATACCTAGATGTAAATCCAACAAAACATGCATTGGACTTGTATACTAAAAACTACAAAATACTGATGAAAGATGCCAAAGAAGATCTAACGAAGATCAAAAAAGACATACTCCAGTCATGGAATGGAGGATTCAACATAATAAAGATGAGAATTCTCCCAAAATTGATATAAATTTTTAATGCAATTCTTATCAAAATATTAGCAATATTTTTTGTAGTTATAGATAAGACTATTCTAAAATTTATATGGAAAGTCAATGAAACTAGACTAATTAAAATATTGTGATAAAGAATTCTGTGGGAGAAATCAGTCTATTTGATTTTGAGAGTCATTATGTAGCTCCAGTAATCAAGACTGTGTGGAACTGGAAGAAGAGTAGACACATAAATCAATAAAACAATATAGAACCCAGCAGTAGATCCATCTAAAGATGCCCAACTGATTTTTTTTCCATTTTATTGTGCTTTAGGTGAAAGTATGCAGCACCAATTAGTTTCTCATTCAAAAACTTACACACAAATTGTTTTGTGACATTGGTTGCAATCCTCTTCCCCTTTCCTTTTACACCCTGTGTTCCCCAAGTCCATTCTCCAGTTTTCCTGTCCCTTTCTTCCTTCTTTGCCTTTGCTTTTGGGCAGGTGTTCCCCATTTGGCCCAACTGATTTTTGACAAAGGTGAAAAAAGCAATTCAATGGAGGAATAATAGCCTTTTAAACAAATGATACTGGAACAACTGAACATAAATAGATTTAAAAAAAAAAAAAAAAAAAGAACCTAGATGTAAGTCTCATATCTTATACAAAAATTGACTCAAAACTGATCAAGAACAAAAATGTAAAACTATGAAACTTCAGGGGAAAAAAAAAAAAAACACAGCAGAATATCTTCAGCAACTAGGAGTAGGCAATGAGTTCTTAGACTTGACACCAAATGCACTATGCTGGGAAAAACTGATAAATTGGAGTTAACCAAAATTAAAAACTTTGCTCTGCAAAAGACTGTTAAGAAGATAAAAAGGCAACCTATAGAGTGAAAGAAAATATTTGCAAACCATATATTTATCTCAAATCACAACAGTAAAACAAACAAAATAATCCAATTAGAAAATGGGCAAAAAACCACAGAGACATTTCATTGAAGAGGGTTATATATGGCAAATAAGCAAATGAAAAGGTGTTCAATGCTATTAACCATTAGGGAAATGCAAATTAAAACCACAATGAGATATCATTACATATTTCTTAGAATGCCTAAAATAATAAATAAATAATGACAACACCAAATGTTGGCCAGGGAGCAGAGAAACTGGATCACTCATATATTGCTGGTGAGAATTTAAAATGGTGCAGCCACTCTGGAAAACAGTTTGGTAGTTCCTTGAAGTACTAAGCATGTAACTACCATATGACCCAACAGTTGCACTCTGGGCACTTATCCCATGTAACTTGCTTTGGTGAAATAATCGATAGCAAATAGATCACAAGGAGAGTTTTGAAAAACGCTTGCACCTTGTAACTTGCTCTCTCTTGGTGCTTTTGGGAGCCTGTGACCACCACCACATGAGCTTGGGCTAGCCTGCTGGATGATGAGAGACACATGGACAAGTCATTCCCATGGCCTCAATAGACATGGCCATATGAGTAAGGCCATCCAGACTACCTGGTTCTAGCCAAGCCAGCCTAGACCAGAGGAGCTACCCAGAAGACCATATTTATAATCATGAGTGATAATAAATGTTAGCTGTTTTAAGTCACTGTTTTGGGGCAATCTGTTAGCCCACAAAGCCAACTGATACCATTTATTATCTGTTTTTTTCAAAGTTTTGACTCACTGGAATCAGTGTGTGGCTTCGCTCTGACACATCAGAAAGCTCCGGGAATAATTTTAACCTCCTGCTCAATGAACAGAGTTAAGGTATTTGCTGCATAAAGCACCCATGACTTTCTATCCCACAACTGATAGGATTTTCGTGATTCTGTCGCTGGGGCTTCTGTAAAATCACCTCCACAGAGAAACGAGAATTTCTCACTGGTACTTCAAGATGAACTCTATTCTTTGGCAAGTGTCAATGATGAATGCTTTGCCCCTGCAAAGATGAGACACTCATCCTCACAATGGTAATTTTGTTTCTGTTGATTTTGTTGTAAAGAGATTCTTGTCACAGCCCATGTTGCCCATAAAAACTTTGTCATCAGTAATGCCGTAGCATCTTACAAACTCCTCAGTTTTATTTAGAGCTCATTTATCTACCGCCCTTGTTCTCCTGAGGCACTGCAGTAGGTCAAGCTAGTTTGTGTCATTTCACAGATTCTCTTCCCCTCCTACTTCTCTGCTGTCAGCACTCATGCTGACCACTCACCCTACTCTTTCTCATTCCTCCCTCTGCTGTTTCTGTATCTTTTGCACATTTGCTGGACATTTTCACATTGCACTACATTGTGAGTCTCTTGGGGACAGGAACTATGCCTTAAGAATCTCCATCCTCTACTCTCAATTACAGTACATGGAGTATAGCAGACATACAGTAAAAGTTTAGTGATTGAGTATTGAGTTTAATTCAATCCAATTCACTCATTCACTTCATCCATTCAATAAGTATTCAGTCACTTTCTACTATATGCCAGACACTCTGCACACAATAGTCAACAAGACCAGTATGGTTGTATGTCTTCACACTAATGTCAAGGTTTCATCAAGAAAAAAGTACAATAAAAAGGAGACCTTATTTATATGGAAAGACTAGAGTAAGCCTTTTTGGAGCAGTTTATTTCAGCAGATAACTGAAGCAGGGATTATCAAGGCTTTGCAAAGCAAAGGCCATTCACACTGCATTCTATGAATACTGCCCCCTGGAGTAGTACAACTGGTGACCCTGAGGCATACAGTGAGGACTTTTTCAGGAAAAGGGAACAACAATGGGTGCGACAGTTCTCAGATGGGAAAATGTTGGTGTGTTCAAAGATTTATTTAAAAGAAAGCTGTGCACCAAGAGCATAGTGAGACCCAACTACCTCCCATAATCATTTATTTTGAATACGTGCTGTGTATAAATAGGTGGGTTTCTCAGAGAGACATACTATTGGATACATGTCCTTAGAATGTGAAGGATCACTCTGGGATGAAGACGTAGATTAGCAACCATTGCCCTATAGATGGTAATTGAAGCTATGGAGAAAATTCACCAGCAAAACATGAAAAAGCCTGGTACAGAGCCTCAGGGGGACCAGCATGTGATAACTGGGCAGCAGAAGAGGAGCTCAGGAGGAAAGAGGAGAAGAAGCATCAGTATGAATGGAGCTGAGGGAAGAAAAAGCATGGAGAAGGAGGAAAAAGTCAAATTGGCCTAGACAAGTGGGAACTAGCCTGCAGAGTGTCTTCTTCTGCTCCCACAACACATAGTGCCTGGCTCATCAGACCCTTTCTCATCTGTACTTATCTGCTTCATCATCTTTCCTCCCAGTCCCTATGGATAGGGCTTTCTCTGTGCACTATCATTTCCTGTGCCCAGTCCAGGGCTTGGTAAATGCTAAGCATTCTTTACTTTCTGGCTCAGGAGTCACTTATTCCCACGCTCGTTCTTGATTCAGATCCCTTCCACCCTGCCCTTCTTGCTCTCAGCCTCTGTCCAAACCATTCCTTTCAGGTCTCCAAATGCCAGTGTATCTCAATTATTGTCCTTATATCTTACTGTCTTACTGTGGATTCCCTCAGAAACAGACCTGAGGCAAGGATATGAGCGCAGGTAGTTTATCTGAGAAGTGTGGGGCACACTGGTAGAAGAGTGTGAACAAACACTGGGAAGAAAAGGCAGCCAAAGAAGATACATTATGAAGTCAGTAAAATGTGGGTAATTAGAGCTTTATCCCACAGGGACACCATGAGCCAGTGTAATACATGCAGGGTTTTCCCACCCAAGGGATGAGGGAGATGGGGTATTTATACACCAACTCAGGAGAGAGTCATGGGTGGAGGGTGGTGTGTGTGTGTCTGTGTGAATTATTCAGCACTTACAGCCTTTCTCCCTGTGGGCAGAGGTAATTTATACAATTCTGGGGGAAAAAATAGCCTAGACAAAGGGATAATGGCACCTGGAGTGAGCACCTTAAAATTCTTAAGGTCAGAGGGATATGGGCAGGGTGCAGACAGCATCTACTTCAATTTATCTCACAGACACACACACAAATACTCTCACACTATATATATGTATATATATGTGTGTGTGTGTGTGTGTGTGTGTGTGTGTGTGTGTAGTCTGACTGAATATATGGAGCCAATG
The DNA here is from genome assembly GCF_000243295.1 of Trichechus manatus latirostris. Taxonomy (NCBI): domain Eukaryota; kingdom Metazoa; phylum Chordata; class Mammalia; order Sirenia; family Trichechidae; genus Trichechus; species Trichechus manatus. Next base: position 3,284,932 of record NW_004444115.1, read on the forward strand.
TCTGGTAAGGGAAAGAATGCAATGAATGTGGAATGAATGAATTAATAAATGGATGGATGAAATAAAGCAAGGCAACTCAACAGGGTTGATTTTATATATTTTGCCCTCTGGCTGACTAGGAAAGTTTGTAGAGCTTTTAGGAAAGCATAGGAAAAGGTGATAAACATAAGCCAGGGAATTTTTTTCATATAGATTAAGAAAGGGAGGGATCTTTCACAAACTCATCTTTGCTGATTAATTTGGCAATTCAAATATCACATTTTTGTTTTAATTTTTTCATAGTAGTATTTAAAGGGTCATTTTGCTGTATAATGTTTGCTCGGAAAAGAGTAGTCCTTCTCCTCATTATCTCTCCAATTTTCTCTTCTCCAGAGGCAATTGATTTCTTTTTTAAGTTGATTTTTCTTTTCAGTTTGTTTTGTTTTGGTATTTACCTATATATCTCTAAATAGAATGTCTGCATTACTGCAGCTTGATTTTTCAGTTTAGGCATCATACATTGACCTTTACTATATTGCATTAAGGTTTATCTTCTCTTTCACCACTCCCACCACACACACCTCCCTTCCCACTCCACCCAGTCAAGTTTATATTACTGTAATTATGCAAATATCATTGGAAGCTAAACCATGTAGTATATACTATGATAGCTTTTCAGTTCTAGGCCACTACTTTTCTTTTTTTCCATGGAGTACATATTTCTCTCTCTCTTTTTCTTTCCATTTTCTATTCATTTATTACTAATTCAACCAAAGACTCTCTTGAAATATTCAGACAAATCAGTCATCTATCATCTTATTCTGCCAATACTATCTTCATGAAGAATCCTCTCCTAGAACATTAGATCTGCTCCAACCTGTACCAGTCAACCTCTAAGCCTCGTACACAGCTATTGTTTCTGTGGTCTTCCTTCCCCATCACCCTGGCATTTCCTTCTCTTTCCTGTGTCCCTATATTATTCTTGGTTTATTCCCTTGATTTGTGGAAGATATATTCCAGTAACTTCCTGAGTAAGGGCTTTGGAAGATGTATTTCTGAGACTGTGCATATAGGAAAATTTATTTATTCTACCCTTATACCTGAGTGTTAGTTTACTGAGTGTGAAAGTCCTTCAGAATTTGAAAGGCATTCTTTCATTGTCTTCTAGCTTCTAGGGTGGCTGTTGAAAACCTTGGAGCCATTCTGAGACAATGAGACAAGGAGTGAGATACAGGCTTGGTCTCAACCCCCCCTCATCCAGTCGATCTAGGGCATGGCCATCAGAAAAGCAGCTGTAAAGCAGTTGCATTTTGGTGCTGGACATCTTGTGACAAGTTCCCTTGCCCACCCTGCAGCGTCCATGTCAGATCATGTAAAATCTTTCCATCTGCCTGTCAGTCCTTGATCAGAGTCAGGCTATTTGTGGTGTCTGGCTGTTATTAGAAACAGCATTTGAAAGGTTAACTTAAAGTGCTTTCTATTAAAATGTTTCGTAATTAGTTCTATATTCTACCGTGTACCTTTTCCCCTTCCTTACCAAAAGTGGAATTATGATATATAGAAAACAAGCATATGGAACTCTGAAAACCACTAGGACCTCTAAAACTTCCCTTAGTCATTTATCCATTCATCCATCCATCCATCCATTCATTTATGCATCCATCCATCTAGCATTTCCTTGGTGATGGGCATTATGCTAGGAAGTGGGAATAATGAAGATAATTCCAGCCCTCACAAGCTCTCCATTTATAAGGGGATACAAGTATCTAAATTAGTTCCTCTGCTATTTTCTAGTTTATACTTAGATAATGAATTTTTATCATCCTACGTTAGTCTAATCTTCTTTCACTAAAACTGGGACAGGAATTACCATTTATTGAGGACCTGCCTGTCAGACATACAGGCTTGACATACTTATTCTACATGTTCACAACTAGAAGAAGATGATATTATCACATCAATTTCATAAAGAGGGAAAGTGAGGATTGGTGTCACCCAGATAATAAACAGCCAAGAAGTATTTGTACCCAATTTGCTTACCACAATGTGGTCTGCTCCCCTGCTTCTTGATGTTTTACCTCATAGTCACCATATCAAGGACACATCCCACAGAGCTTAAGCAAATTTAGCTTTCACATAGATTAATTCAGTTTTTTAAAGATCAAATTGGTTATGGATCGGCTGATTGGAGTGTAGACCACATAGTGATAGCTCTTGGGTCTGTCTCTTAGAGATGGGGTTGCATATGTGGGCATAGAGACTGTGCTCACTTCTTGATGGGAGAAGGGTTTAGTCTGGCTGGAGAGTGGGCTATAACTGGACAAGGTGCATTCCCTCTGGGGAGCAAGAACATGTGAGTTTCCTGTGGGTCAAATAGCTGCTACAGAAGGTAGTCAAACTTTAGAGGCTTTAATTTTTTCAATACCCATGTTATTTTCTCCTTTAAATTTTTTGTTAATACTATGTGCTTCACTGATTGAAGACATGCTGATTAAAGGACTAAATCAGAATTTGTGTTAGGAGTTATAGATTTTGATACCCATTATGTGGGGCCCCATACATCCCAGCAGACCTGGACATAGTAAATACTGATGATATGAGTCAAGGATAAATTTTTTTTTTCATTTCTTGAAAATTTGCAAAACTTGGGGTAAAACATGAAGGCACCTGGAAACGACTGCACATACATTTTATTCTAGTCTCGATCTTCGTAGTCTTTCTATTATTTTTCATGAAACTTTTCAAAACATGGTACAATGCATTCTTCCTTACTGCAAAAGCAGTACTTACAGGTCAAGTAAATAAAACTAAAGGAATTTGAGTCTCAGGAAAATTACCACTACTATGTAGTCTTCATTATAACAGAAGAAGTACTAACAGCTAAGAAGCAGAAACAGCCGCCCTGGAATAATACAGAACTGCTCACAGCATTCTACCTGCTACATGTGGAAGCAATGATTGGCCCTAAGATTGAATGTGGGGTAATAGTAACTTATAGGGATTAAAGTTTATTGAAAAGTACCACTGCAATGCGTTATTCCTTATTGAAAATGCATTATTTACTGTTCAGAAGCTAGAAAAGCTGGGAACCATTGACACCTATAGGGTCACTGTGAGTCGGAATACACTCAATGCCACCTAACTACAACACTAACACCTGGAAATAATGAATGACATCAAGGAGAAAATGGCCACTATGTCTGAAAGGAGACTAAGAATAGCTCATTCTCTTGATAAGTACATCCTCATGAGAACATAGTAAGTGGGAAACATAGTGAAGGGGCTTATCTCATAGAAATAAAGGCAAACCTATCACAAGTTTAGAAAATTCACACACTCAGGATGTATCACCTAAGGCAATGCTCAATCTACACAAAAATGAGGCTCCAACTCAGGGTTCTTGAGTTTCATGCATTTCAAAAGGCACCCAGCTTAAGGCTAAAAGCATTAAAATCAGACTACCTCCTTCCTAAAGAACTCAAGAGGCATAAAAAGTGATTGAGATAAGGTAACTCCCAATATCATGAAAGGACCTACAAGGTTTCCTTGGTAATGAGCCTGCAGGGCTGTACCTCAGGGATGGGAGCTGAGAGGTGTGGTTAGAAGAGGCAGGGCACGAAGGTCCTACAGCTGGGGCCCTCACTCACCTACAAGCATCTCCAAAGAGCCTACCAACAGTCTTCACATTGACACAGTTGACAATGGCACCTTTGTTCTATTCTTCTAAACCTGGAGGTGAAACAAGGAGACCAAAGACCAGAGCTGATAGAATGCAGCATTATGGTTACACTGCTTCCTCCTGTCAGGAATACTACTTGGAAGAACACATGATGGGAAACTAACTGAACACACATTTTACTTTCTCCATTTAGTAGCTGAGAAATGTTAAGCTCAGCAAGATTAAGACATTTTCCAAGTCTTATTAGTGGTTTAATTGGAGTACTGATCCAACACATTACATCACTTCTTAAGAATAAGAGTAGTTTTAATTCTTTCTTATTCATTTTATTTATATACCCAATTATTTATTTGTTCCACAGATATTGATTAAGCACGGACTCTCTGCCAGGTGCTACTGTTTCTGGAAATATGCCAAAGCATAAGATGGTTTCTGCCCCAAAGAGGCCCAAGCCCCAGTGGACAAACATCTCTGCTGATGGATCACAGTAACTGGCCCTCTATGTGGTCAGGAATACTGCTTATTTTTTAGAATAAGATTGAATAATTTTTCGAAATTATGTGTGGTTTAGTTCCAAGAAAATCACTAAACAATAATAAAGAAATACTTTCTGCCTTTAAATGTTATGAGTCAACTCTAGTTTTATTTCCAGCCTTAAGTACAAGGTTGAATCACATGAAGTTGTACTTTTTGTAAATCAAATCGTCAAAGAGTGATGATCTCAAATGGCTCAGCTGAAATAGAACTAACCCCAAACACTCTTGCAATGTCTTCTTCTAGGATTTGCCAGAAATGCTGGTCTCACTGCTCAGCTTTACATTCCAAGTCTGTTGTATACAACTTTCTCAAATGTTAAAACCGTAGCCTTCAAGTCAATTCTGATTCATGGTAACTCTACATGTGTCAGAGTAGAACTGTGCTTTATGGGGTTTTCTTTCTCTCTTTGGCATCTGTCTTTCTGCTTGTGTGACTCTGTGTTTATTCTGGTCTTTTTATAACTCAGGAGTGATTAGGTTTAGGATCCATCTTACTCTGGAATGGCTTCATTGAGATAACAGAGAAAACCCTATTTCCTTTTACAGGTACAGGGTCAGGATTTCAACACATATTTTGGAGGGACACAACTCAACCCATAACAGTATTTTTTTAAAATTTTTTTTATTGTACTTTAGATGAAGGTTTACAGAACAAATAGCTTCTCATTAAACAGTCAGTACACATATTGTTTTATGACATTGGTTAACAACCTTACAACATGTCAACATTCTCTCTTCTCGACCTTGAGGACCTTTTTTTTTTGGTGAAAATATACATAGACAAAGTTACACCATTTTGAAAGTTTCTACATGCACAATTCATTGACATCGATTACATTCTTCCAGTTGTGCTGCTATTCTCACTATCCTTTCCCAAATTATTCCATTACCATTATCTTCAACTCACTGTCCCCTAGGCTGCTATTGTCAATTAGATCTCACATAGATAATTCTTGTTTTTTTTTTTTTTGTACCTTAGATGAAGGTTTGCAGAACAAATAGTTTCTCATTAAACAGTTAGTACCCATATTGTCCTATGACAATGGTTAAAAACCCCATGACATGTCAACACTGTCCCTTCTTAACCTTGGGTTCCCTATCACCAGCTTTCCTGTCCCCTCCTGCCTTCTAGTCCTTGTCCTTGGACTGCTGTGCCTCATTAGTCCTGTTTTGTTTTATGAGGCTGTCCAATCCCTGGCTGAACGGTGAACTTCGGGAGGGGCTTCACCACTGAGCTAAAAGGGTGTCTGGGGGCCATACTCTCGGGGTTTCTCCAGT
>NW_004444115.1:3291309-3317978 GCF_000243295.1 Trichechus manatus latirostris
TTCCCTATCAGTTAGGTCTAGTGCCTTTTATTCTACTGGAAGGTCATCTGGTGTTTTATTTTGGACACCTACTGGAACCATCCTGTCCTGTTTTTGTAAATGTTTTGATATTGTCTGCTGTCTTCGAGGCATTCAGTGGTTATTTTCTTCGTTTATTGATTGTAGATTTGTTTGTTTCATCCTGCTTTTTTGTTTTATTTGGTTATGTCTGAGTAGGTGGGCTGAGCATTCTTTGTTATTTGCTGATCTGTGGGAGTGATACTTTTCACCTCCTTCTCCAGTGGGCAGGGTCAGTCACTCAGGTTTGGTACAGCAGGGCAGGTCCAGCTGAAGGGGAGTTGCTGGGATAGGTTTTTTGTAGCACGTACCAGGGTGGGCAGTGCAGACTAGGAAACAGTGCAGGGTAGGTTCCAGTAGGCCATGCCTGTGCTGCTTGAGAGTGTGATGTTCAGAGCACAGTGCAGGTAGGCAGGAAGGAGGGTGTAGATTGTGATGTATGGAGCTAAGATGGGTATGGGAAAGATAAGAGAGAGGAGAGAGGAACAGGAGCAAAAAACATACACACAAACAAAAAAGAGTGCTAAGCGAGCTTGCTATTGGAGTGGAGAGATGAGAGACTGAGAAACAGGAAAAAACAAAAAGGAAAAAAAGAAAATGGGTAAAAGAAAAAAATGAATAAATCGAGAAACTGGAAATGAAGAAAGACAAAAAGGAATAAGAGAGACAGGAAAACTAAACACAGAAATGAAAAAAAAAAAACAAAAACAAACAAACAAAAAAAAGAAACAAGAAAAAAGAAATGCAACCAGTGATGTCCCTGTGCATTTGTGCAGAGTAAGGGACTAACTTCTAAGCTGCGTGGTACTGCCTGACTAGAAGGGGCTCCCAAGCCGAGAAAAGAAAAAGAAAAAAAACTTACAAATCAAAACAGAACAAATCAGAGTGAGCAAACAAACAAACAAACAAACAAAAAAGCTCCGGTGGTCCCACCAGAGTGGCAGCACGGGCCAGGAGGCAGTTTCACAGTTGAACGGTGTTTCACAGCCTTTCAGGAAGAAGCAAAGATGGTGTACGGAGCCAGGTATTTGAGAGAAAGGAGGGGGAGGTCGTGAGAGATACAGAAGAAATCTAAAGAACAGGAAAAAAGCAACACCAACAGCCAACAAATGGTACTCAGGGAGCTGCCCAGTGCAGGCGGGTGGAATCCAAGCAGCACTGGGGGGAAGCTCGTGCTTCCCAGCCAATAGACTGTGGCTACAGGAAGCAGAGGAGGCTAAATGGGGGTGAAGAAGGGTGGGGGGTGGGAAAGCCTATATTGTTGGTTACCGGTTGTTCTGTCTCCTGCTGCAAGTACCGTGAAGCTGCTTTCTCCTACCTCCTGTTTGCTGATCTCCAATAGGAGCCCAAGATGGCGGATCTGTGTTGCGGTAGCTGATAGGTGACCTCTGTATGTATCTCTCCTTGCGCTCTGTTCTCAGTCAGTTTCTTACTCCAGTTGGTGCTTGGCTGAGTTCTTTATCTCTTCATTTGATGCTTAGGGTTTCAGGATTGATGTGTGACTCAATTTGACTTAGTTTTTCTGATCTTTGCTGTAGAGGGAAGGCATGGTGCTTCTGACTATAGCACCATGTTGTGCTGAAGTCCCCATAACAGTATTTTTAATTAAAAACATCTTTAAAAAAATGGGTCATATATTCATACAGTTCAAAATTCAAAATGTATAAAAGGAGATATACTTCTCCCATATTCAGCCACTTAGTAACACTCTCAAGAGGCAGGTCTGTTACCAGTTTCCATCTCCTTCTAGAATACTTCTTTCCAGATACAAGTGTTGATGTATATAATTCTTTCACTCCACTCTTTGCACATAAAAGGTAACACAGTCACTGTTTGGCAGCTTGATGTCTTCTTCTACTGTATTTTGGAGACTTCTTCTATAGCAGCTCATTTCTTTTTTTTTTTTTTTTAATATTTTATTGTGTTTTCAGTGACTGTTTATATACTGATTTAAGTTACTAGTCAACAATTTCTATACAAGTTGTTCAGTAACATTGGTTACATTCTTCACAATGTGTGAACATTCTCATTATTACTATTCTGGCTGTTCCATTTCCATTAATCTAGCTTCCCTGTCCGCTTACATCTTATCTCTGTTTTAAAGTAATTGTTGACCATTTGGTCTCATATAGATGATTTTTTAAAGGAGCACAACACTTACAGGTGATATTCATTATTTTTTTAGTCAATTTGTTATTTAGCTACAAGATGACCTCAAGAGTTAGTTTCAGTTTCTATGGAATTTTCAATGGCTGTATTTTTGGAAGTAGATCACCAGGACTTTTTCCAAGGCACCTCTTGGTGGACTCAAACCTCTAATGTTTCTGTTAGCAGCCAAGCACATTTGCATCATCCAGGGGCACCCAGATATTACTCTCCTTAAGCTCTTGCCAAATGAAGGAATGACTTATGTGGTGTTGGCTAGAAATCTTGCCATTTCCTATCACTTTCATCAAAGCAGAAGATGAACTACTGCTCACTCACACACACTCAGCCTCCTATAGTACTAGAGCCTTGCGATTACTCTCCTCAATTAGCCCATCTCTCTCTGTTTGTTTGTCAATGGCTAGAGCTGGTTTTTTAGCTAACTCAAAAAGATTAGCATCTACAGATTGAACCTGCTCTGCCTGGTCCTTACAATGATTTCACAGTGTCTCTGATCTGCTTCTGATTCAGCTCAGCATCAGCTAAGATCCAGACTTACCAGAACATAGCTGAAAACACATTTACATAAAACAGCACAAAGGGTTTAAGGAGTGCATATTGAGCGGCTTCTCCTCATGAATCCAAAGACCAGGTTGTTTTGGTAGGACATAGCTCCCAGGACCACATTTATAGACAGAAGAAGTCACAGCTACATGGCCAAGCCCCCAGTGTCCATGTGGGTCTGACCAAGCTCAACAAAGCAGTTGAACAAACGTCCCTGCAGAAACCATCTTATGTAGCTTCAGACTTACAGAGTAAGTCAAATTTAAAACTTGTACATTTTAAATATGTTGAAGTACTTAATGTTGCCGGCTCAACTCCAGAAAGTCATGCAACCTATTGGCAACGTGCTCTTTCCTCCACGAAAATAAAAAGAAGAGAAAAGAAAAGAGCTAAGTTTGAGATTGGTGGCTAGTAACCAGGACATGAAGGTACTCAGTGGTCTGGTGAGAGATGGTGGTGTGCTGGAGAGACCAAGATAGTTGAACTTGGGATGGTGAGTCATGGCTGGGTATAGGCCGTATTTTATAGGTATTAACAAGTCTATTTACACAACTCATTAACAGATAAAATGTTGAGAGCAAGGGAATGCCTGGCCCTACACAGAAGTGACTGAAGAATCAAGTGTCAGGAAAATTCCCAAGATTTTGGTGTTTCAGTTGGAAGGTCTCTAAGAGGGTTATAAATGTCCCAGAAACTTGGAGGTCAAAGCCAAAGGCAGATTCTATTAATGTTTCTCCCCACGGGAGGTTTCTATGAAAGACTGCACTTCGAGACACAGACATTCTAAAAATCACTTCATTCCCAGGGGAGTAGCTCATTAGCTCATTTCTGTTCTTGCCTCCTCAAGCCCACCACAAGCCAGTTCCCCTTCTGGCCTGTCCACTCTGTTGTCTGCCTGTCTCCTGCACAGCCATTCATTAAACTCAGCTCCAGAATGTACTGCTCTTCTAAGAATTCATCTCTGAACAACCCCTTCCCCAGTAGTGCCCACCCCTCCCCCCAGGCTGAGTTGCACCTCCACAGCACCCTCTGATAGCCTCAGTCATTGACACTTTGTAAGGATGCTGTGCCTTGCTTTCTCTTTCCATATATTCCAGTCCTTGGGGACAGTGACTGCCTTTTATTCTTTCCTGTATTGTCAGCATACCACCCAAGTCTGGCATACTTTGGGTGCATAATACAAATAAAAATTTTTAGATGTTTTAAAATATTTAAAAACTTTTAAATATGAATCGAAACAACAGCCACAACTAAAACTTCTAATGTGTGTAGACCATGAGGCCTAAAACCCACCCCACTACAGGAGTCCCTGACATTACTCAGCAGCAGACAGTCAACACCCACCACCTCTTCTAAATTGCCTCCATCCTTGGAGGAACCATTCTTGCAGACCGCCTGGGGTTTTTGTGGAGGGGAGTCCGTGTGAAATGGGATATAGCTTGCACTAGGCCTACGGTGTTCCTCATGGACAGCATCTGAGTCATGTTGTTATGGATTGAACTATTTTCCCCAAAAAATATGTGTTATAAATTCTAATCTCTATAACACTTTGGGAATGGGTTGTCTTTGTTATGTTAATGATACAGGATTCCTGTAGAGTGTATCTTGAGTCAATCTTTTTGAGACAGAAGCAGAGATGGGGGAAGAGAGATGCCAAGCCCCGTGAAGATGCCATGTCCAGAAGCAGAAGCTCTAACAAAGACATTCTTCCAGAGATGACAGAGACAGAAAGCCATCCCCTAGAGCTGGGACCCTGAATTTGGACTTTCTAGCCTCCTAGACTTTAGAAAATATATTTCTGTTTGTTAAAGCCATCCACATGTGGTGTTTCTGTTATAGAAGCACTAGATAACTAAGACACGTGTGAATTGACTTGAAGTGTTTATGGGTGTTTGGCCCAGAGAACTGAACATTCAGAAGGGATATTAGCTCTGCATTTGTGCATTCATTCTGCATACATCTGCTGTGCCCCGCTATGTGCTGGGTGCTGCTCTGAGCATGGAGGTGCCTACATGAGCCCCTAGGTGGAGATAGGCAACAAATATACAACTTTGCAGTGTTTTTAGTTGTTAGTGAAGATTAGCAAGAACAACTGATAGTAAGGGGCTGGAGAGTAACTGCTTTAAAGAGAGTAGTCATATGGGAAGGACTCTCTTAGGGGGTAATACTGGGCAGAGGGTGAGAGAAGTGAGGGAGAAGCCATGGGTGTCCCTCAGGAGAGAGTCCAGGCAGAAACAACAGCAAGTGGTGCAAACTAATTCATAGTTTTCAGCAGGAACTGATCATGTAGGACTTTGTTAAAAAGTTGGAATTTAATTACAAGTGGGAAGGAAAGCCATTGTTTAAAATACTGAGCAAGGAAAGACCTGATTCAACTTTGACAAAGATATGCGGGATGCTGGTAAAGAGTAGACTGCAGAGGAGTGAGGGTGTGGCAGGAAGGTACTCAGTAGTCTGGTGAGAGATGGTGGTGTGCTGGAGAGACCGAGGTAGTTGTACTTGGGATGGTGAGACATGGCTGGGTATAGGCCGTATTTTATAGGTATTGATAAGTCTATTTACACAACTCATTAACAGATAGAATGTTGAGAGCAAGGGAAAGAGGATTAAGAAAGAATCCTACGTGTTAGAAGTGAGCAATGCTCTACACAGAGAAGGTCACTTCCTGTGACCCACATTCCTGTTGTCACAGCTCTCAGACTCAGATGATACTCAGGGGTCACTGAGCCTCAAACTCCACCAAGCAGTGCCCTCCTTGATCAGCTTCGCCTCTGCTTAGACATGTCCAGTGATGAGGAGCTCAAAACCAGTCCTCTGGGTCTCTGCAGCTTTTTTGTCCTGACAGTCTGCATTCTCAATGACAGGAGACTCAGAGGAGTGAGGCGGGAAGTTATATTGTCAAATGAATTCAGAGGAGTGAGGCCCCTCCAGGAATCATTCCAAATTCTCATCTTTTTTTTCCTGATAATTTTTTCCCAGGAGCCAGCAGAAAGGCTAGCCTACAAGACTGAGTCTCCTTTGTAGCATTTCATTCCCATTTTGTCTGAGAAGGTGACCGAGCAGAGGTTCCAGCAGAGGTGCATACTTTCTCTCTGAATTAAATCATTTTTCAGACAACAGCAGATAAAACATGCAAGTATGTCACAGGGGTTTACTATGTACTCAGTGCTGAGCTGAATCTAAAATACTATTCTTGCCTTATTAGCTGTGTAATCTTGGCCAAGTTACCTAACCTCTTTGAGACTCTGTTTCCCCATGTGCCAAAGAGTACTTACCTCAAAGGTACAATGACAGCCTCACACTGTAATGGTTGTTGTTTTTCTTCCATAATTTTATTTTGTAGAGTCAATGGAAAATTGCACTACAGTGGCAAACACATTGCCAGGTAATAGCAAACACCCAGGCGATGCCAGCTATCCTCACCTCTCTGTGGGTCATGACACTTGCTCTGAAGGGCATAGGGCTGCATGGACTGCTATGCTTCTGTGATTCCACCCTGTACCTTAGGGAAGGGCTTTGGATTTTCTCTCACCCCCAATCTAAGCTGGGGTATGGGGTGTGGTGCCACATGGTGCCTGTGGGCTGGCCTCTAGGTCTTCTTTTCGGTGACGACTCTACTTTACTCAATTGCTTCTAATCCATGTTCAGCCAAAGAATTTATGAGATGGAAGTGGCCTTAGTTGCTTTGTTAACATTGGTGCCAAATAAGGTCAATGACTCATAAAACTTCATCTGTAAAATGTACTTTTCTCAGAGGGTTATGTTTAGCACTGGGACTATCTCATACTAAGTTCTCAACTTAAGGGAAGGAATATTTGGGCTGGCTGTGTGTTTCTAGGTAAGGCTGCTTATGTTGAAAACTTGTACTTATTGAACAACTGAACAGGGCACTTTGCCTGCTTTGCAAAAAGTCCATAACTTGCTAGTTAGCAGATGAGGAAGTTGAGGCCCAATGTTATGAAGTATTTTTCCCAAGTCACAGAGATGGCATTTGACCCTAGAGTGACTCCAGAGTCCTTTCCAGTTGCTCTAGTTTGCTGTGCTGTTCAAGAGAGGCTGATCTAACCAGGTCTGGCTAGGAGACAGCCAGTGTTCTGAAGCCCAAGGCCAAGGAGGGAGCTTTGTGTGCAGGGAGCAACTGGGGTTTGAGGGAGGAACTCAGGACAGAAGGGGTTAGAGTTTCAAGGTGGGCCTGTGGCAGACGGGGCAAGCTGCAGATGGACAAGGCATAGGAGGCTTGCAGGAGCCTGGATGGTGGGCAGGCAGCTGGGCATTCACCCTGGCAGTTAGAGAGTATTAAAGAGATTGGTAATTAAGTAGGATTGTATTGAAAAGACCTCCACATCTTCCCCCACAAACTCACCACTGGAGGACACAAGAGTGGAGCTAGGACAGAAAACATGGACCATTCTGGTTTTCCAGCTTGCCATGTTGGATTTGAAGTGTCTGTTAGGCACAAAGTGGATGTACACAACTAGGGGTGGGGTCTAATGTTTAAAGGGGGCTGGTGTCTGCTATGCCATGGGTGAGGGCATGGACCTGGGGCCTGGGCCTGGGGACTTAGCTCAAGTCCTGGTCAGTTTGTGCCCTGGATAAGAAGCCCAAGTCCTCAGTGTAAAACAAGGACTATGACCTTGTGGGAGCTGAATGAGATAGTTCATGTAAATCCCTTTGAACAGTGCCTGGTACATGTAGTATAGATTTAATAAAAGTTAGATATGTTTATGGTGAAAGCTGGATTCAGGAGGTAATCTCATTTGCATGATGTTCCAGTTGGTAAAATTTTAAACATAATGTCGCTTCCAAAAATGTTTTTGTCCAGGGCTTTCTGATATAGACCAAGTAGCTCTGTTTTATGTGCTTACAGAGTTTGAATTGTGGTGATATCCATGAGAAAAAGTGCGTTGGTTTGGTTACAGGGCCTGCCTCGCAATTGTTTCCTGATGACAACTAGGGTAACCACAAAATTTATAATCCAAACCACGACACATTTAAATGTGAAAGGAGAGGAGAACAGTGTTATGAATTACACAGGGAGAGCAGGCTCAGCCTTAGGCAATCTTAGACATATGGCCACCCTATTCATAGCGTATGGTGAGACAAAGGCTGCTTGAGAGGGGATACTGCCTGGTACCCTTCAACAGTTTTAGGAGATCTCTGGGGGCTGCAGAGAATGTCAGGGGTCTAGATCTTGTCCAAGGTTGCAGCCTCAACTCATACCAGCCCCTCCACCCTTCACAACTCACTCACTAAACTCCTCTCCACTAGTCTCCTGGACCATGCCCAGCCTTTTCTTTCTTAAAGCCTTGGCACTGTGTTCTTCTCTGCCTACAACGTATTCCACCAACTCTTCCTGCTTTTGGATCCTTCTCACCCTCCTGGTGTCAGTTCCAATATCCCCTCCTCAGACTCCAGCCTTCTGACATTTAAATAAAACACATCCTTTCAAGTTACACACTGCCACAACCCCAGACAATTTCTTGCACTGCTCTTATCATAATCTGCCTCATTTAATAATGAATTATGGTACTCTGTCCCCCCTTAAATGTGAGATCTGTAAAGACAGTGACTGAATATATCATTGGCATACAGTAGACAGCTGTCTTCAAATTGACTGTGACTCATGTTGACCTTATGTACAACAGAAGGAGACATTACCTTGTCCTGCCTAATCCTCACGCTTGCCAGCATGGTTGAGTCCATTGTTGACGCCACTATGCCAATCCATCTAACCAAGGTCTCCTTCACCCTTGTTGGCCCTCTACTTCACCAAACATGATATCCTCCTTCAGTGACTGATCTCTCCTGATAACATGTCCAAAGTCGATAGGACAATGTTCAGTTGTGATCCAAAGGGTTTTCATTGACTAATTTTTGGAAGTAGATGATCAGGCCTTTCTTCCTAGTCTTAGTCTGGAAGCTTGGCTGAAATCTATCCACCATGGGTGATCCCGGTGGTATTTGAAATACTATACCGGCGGTGTAGCTTCCAGCATCATAGCAACATGCAAATCACCACAGTATGACAAACTGATAGATGGGTGGTGGTGGAGTACAGTAGCCCCTCAATAAATAAAATTAAAGGAGTGAAAATGTAGGAAGGGCTCTACAGTCGACCTCCTTGATACACCCTGCTTTGGAGGCTTGTTCAGTCTCTAAAGGGTGATTGATTTAGTGACTTCATTTCTGATTTTCTGTGGTCGGTAGTATATTAAAGACATGTGTGTACTTTCCATCAAAATGGCCCACTGGGTGCCACCCGAAATGCCCAGCCTTCCCTCCCCAACCCATCCTCCAAGATAATTTCTCAGCCTCACTGCCTGTAGGCCGTTGCTGGGCTGGTAGATCATAGCACCAGGGTTTCTCTTGATCCCTTGCCATCCTAACCTACATTTTCCCATTTCATCATGGCCTTGTCCTGTCTCTCCCACCAGGCTGGGATTGAGCTCAGGGAGATACCCAGCACAGAGTAGGTCCCAGTTTGCTCAGTGGGTGAGGGAAGGTGGGATTGCACATATGGCCATTAGCCAGGGACACTGAGGGGGAGGGTTTGTAGAAGAAGACCCTCATTGCATAGGGATGCATTCAGGTTTGTGTCGGTTGCAAATCCCAGATGGTAATGATGGAGGAAATTTATTTTGAATAAAAGGCAGTTAACATTATGTAAACATTCTCTATCTCAGACATACAGGGTAATTTTGATGAAATGTCTTGGTTTACTGAACCTTTGGTTTTATGCACATCCACTGAATGTATTTGGACTTGACTCTGCCTTGAAGGACTATTGTGGAGGAATGTAATCAAATCACTTGTGAACTCGATATTGCTTTCCTATGACTTATTTGGATGTGGCTATAATAAAAATGCTTGCTTTTTTTCTCCCCAGCAAATCATTACTGTGTGCAGGCATGAAATGTTGTCACATTCCTCCTTTATTGCAGATTTAAATTACTGAGATTATTTTGTTGGACAGTGGCTCCCCGAAGCACAATGAATCAAACCATTAATTACTACATGAATGTGCATGATCCATTGGAAAACATTAAACTCCACTAAGGAGTTTGTTTGGTGATGATGGCTTCTGACTCAGTCCCTCGGGTCTCACATCAGATGGAAACTTCAGGATAACAAGATGTTGTCATATGCTCCTCTGGTGATGAAAGTGGCAGATGCCGTGTGACATAGATGGCACCTGGCACCCTGGACTTCTTGGTCTTGGTAGAATGGGCAGTCTTTCCATTCCCCATGTAGTAGGCTCAGAACAAGCCCTCGTGGTCTTTCACCTATATTTTCCACACAGCCTCCTATTGTGTATCGTCTACATCCGTCACTCAACAACACAGGGAATGAGCTTTCTAAAACCCAAATATAATCACAGCTTTTTTCCTTTTACAAAGCTTCGAGGTCATCCATTGGCAGGAAAGGTAAATAAAGGCTCCTTAACTGGACCCCTACTGGGTCTGGCCTTTCCACTCTCTGGTTTCATTTCCTGCTTGTCTACTAGAGACTGCTCGCCCAGCACTGCAAAAGGCCTGTCAGACTGGCCTCCTGGCATTTCCCCTGTGTTTTCACATCTATGAATAGCTCCTGAACCACCACCATTCTTCCTGTGATGGACTTCAAGACACAGTTCAGCTATCAGCCTGCTCAGGAATCTTTTTGCCAATTATCTGGTTAGGTGAAGGTGTTATCTCCTGAGCTTCTCAGAATCAATCCCACCCCATGTACAGAGTGTGGTCAGGTGGGCCAAAGGGCACACCCTCAATCTGCCACAAGTGTCACAGGAGGTACATCTGAGTGTATGAATTCTGGGGTACAACAGGGAATGGTGGGGCTGGGCTAGAGAGGAGAGCTGATGAGAGGGAGCTGCCACGATTCAGGTCCAGGTGACACTGTCACACAGGGATGGTGACTCTGGGGCCAACCTTTCAACAGCTCAAGGGTGTAGGAAATCTATACATTTTAAATCTAACAAAAACAAAGTTGGTTTTGTTAGGTTTGCTTTTACAAATGTATTCCCAAACACTGTGTGTGCTAAGCAAAACCATCCTGCAGGTCAGATGTGGCCCAAAGCCACCACTGTATGCTTCATCTGGTGTAGGTAGGGGGCAGTGGGTGACCTTGCCTCCTGCTGCTCCTGCCACAGCACTGAGTCTCTGCTCCCAGAATGTGCCCTTCACCAGTCCTTGGGCTTCTGAGGGCAGAGGCTGTGCTCAAAGTCACGGTGTCTTCTGAATGGGGAGTATTGCCAGGTGTCGGTGAGCCCAGAGGATGGAAAGGACAGTCCAGAAGATAGAGGCAGACAGAGGTGTGCCCCTCAAGGACAGTAAGGAAAATCCAGTAGGGATCCAAGGACTAAGCTGAAGAGAAGAGGGTGAGATCCTGGTTAGGAGAGGCCATGAATGCCCGGCAGGGGAGGAGTGCTGATTGACACCTTAGACCAGAGATAGTCATGGAAAGTTCCAGCAAAGGAAATATGAAAATGTTTTTTTTGTAGAAGATTGTTTTAAATGATCTGGTTATTCCTTTGTCAGGAAATGGGGTGGGGGGAGTCAACTGCTGAGACCTTTTCCACCAAGGGATAAGGGATATAAATTAACCCAGTGAACTGAGACTCTACCGAGCACCATGAGTCTTTCTTCCTTCATTTTGCTTTGAAGTAATTTTAATAATGTGTGCGCCTGAGTTCACACACAGAAGCCAGACTTGATTTTGAAAGATGGTACCCAAAGCAGACTGAGGCCATTAGCTTGCCATCACTAAGTATGTTAATACACTTACTCCTGAGCACTTCCGGGGAGGCTTTCAATGTTTAGAATGTCTTTTATTTGATTGGTGAATGGCTTTGTCAAGGAACAAACATAGAGAAGGACTGTGGAGAATGTCTAAGTGCCCATTTACTCTTCTGTTGTAAGGATGGGGCATTTCCAGCCAGGAATGGATGTCTGATTCTGGGCTAGATTCCATCACCCTCCCCTGCCCCCACCACAGCAGGGTATAAGCTGCCGTGGTTTCTACACTGCAAATTGGGAAGTCACTTCTTGCTATTAGGTGGCTGTGACATTAAAGTAGAACTTCATAGGGCTTAAAAATAAAAAGCAGTTAGAGAAGTGCAGAGCAGTTGTCCACTTAGGACCATATTCGATGATAACTAAGGAGCACAATGTTCTCTTCTCCTTTCTCTCTGGCAGACCTATGAGTCCCCCTGCTGTCTACCCTTCTGCCCAGCTGCCTCCACAAACAATGCCCTCATTCCTGCCCCTCACTGTTTGTTCTTTCCATTCCCTTTCTTTTCTCTTTGTATTTTCCCTTATTCATTTTTCTTCTTTCCCCTTATTTATTGTGTTTCAATTTAAAAACAAAATATGTGCTCATTGTTTAAAAAAAGTCAAGCAATAGTGATGTATCGAGAGTAAAGGGCACAGGTAGACTTTCACTCCCCAGCTGCCTCTCCTGCCTGTGTGGTACACACTCAGACAGAGCAAGTGATCCATTTACACATGTCCACGAGCACACCCATACACAGACACCCTGCTGTCTGAACTGGTCAAGTTAAGAAATTAAATTGTAATTTCATAAAATAATTGTTTTACTTGTTCTATACCATTTTTTGTTTTAATTTTTTATAAATATTTTATTGTTACTGGAAAAGAGATAAAAGCCCAATTCCTAGGAATATCATTTACACGATCTCTGAGAATCATATAATTTTTTATTTTATCTTTTTTCATTTTTATGTATTTTCCATCACCAAATTTTCTGATAGTGCTTCATAATGAGACCTTACAGTTTTATCCCCAAATATTCTCTCAACCATTTGGGCCCTTTGGCTGCCTAACATGGGGCAGAGTTTGAAGATGTAACAAGGGTGAGGTTGGACAAGGGCAACCTCTCATTACAGAACACTATTTATAGTTTAATAAAAAAATTCAAATTAATTCAAAAGTAGAAAGAAACTTATTGTGAATCGCCTGTTCCTGCTTCAACATTATCAACATGCAGCCAATCATGTTTCCTCTATAACCAACCCCCTCCTCTCCCCCTCCCCATCCTTTTTTTTTTTTTTAATCCTTTTATGGTAGCAAAAGGAATCCCGGCAAGATACTACTAGTGAAGAGCTCCACTGAAAATTTATTAAAGATTATTTATGGTGGTGGAGAATGTTATAGGAATCAATAACGGCTGAAGAAGGCCCGGGCACCATCAACAGCACATCCCATCTGGAAAGGGTAAAGGTGGAATTAGAGATGCCCAATCCTGGTGAGAGCTGTAGCCATGAAGGGAGTTACCCATAAGGATATGCTATGGTGTGCTGTGGTGAAGGCCGGTAACACACCTGCAGAGACTGCCTCCAGACAGGAGGGACCAGGTGAACAATGCTTCCTCTCCTTCCTCCATTCCCAGGTCTTCTGATGGACTTTCCATTGGCTTTGGAGCAGATGGAAGAGCATATATGTGACATATTTTCACCATTAACTCCTCAGAAGTGACATGACATTTTCCCCCACCTTAAATAACCACAAGCCCAGCGTCACTACTAACAACGTGAACAATAATTCTTAATATTAACTAGTACTCAGCCCATGAAGGCAAGCTTTAAAATGCCTGTTTGAAAATAGAAGATTAAGGCAATCTTAAATTAGAAGCATAAGTAATGGCACCAAGCCAGTGACTGTGGTAGGAAATACTGGTTTGCAGCTTAACAATTTTGTGATAGTAGGCAAAAGCACTTATCTCTGAGCCTTAATTATCTCATCTGCAATTAGGAATAATAATTCTGGCCTCACAGAGTCATTGACTGAATAAGTGATGTGAGGGTGAGAAGACCTGTTCCTTGACCCCTGCCCCTCCATCTCAATCATTTCATTCATTGTTTTCTCACCATTTGCAAAATAAAGGCATATGCAGTTGATTACTGAAAATCTCATTATCAACTAGTTTGTAAATCTCTGTTTAGCACTAATTATTTGCCAGACATCAAGACCACAAAGAAATATAAAATGACTGACCTGTAAAACACTTTCTGTTCTAAATTATGTGATTTTTAAAAAATTATATAAGTCAGGTGAGTTATTTGCTCCTTTCTCTCAGTGCAGATTGGTACAGTGTCTGACAAGGTATTCCAGACGGATTGGGGAAGGATCAGCACATTACCTGCCCAGTTGAATACTGCAGTATTTCACATATATCACATTTACTCATAAGAACCTTATGAGCATGGTAGAAAAGGAGTTCAGGGACATTGTCTATGGATAAGGAAATTCAGGTTCACATGGACCTAATGGCTAGCTTGGTGGAGTAAAGGTGGCTTTGTGACAGCTGTAAAAGTAATGAGCATACTCTGAGGTGCCTGATGCATCTCAGGTCTTCAGTGTATGCTATTTCATTTCATCTTCACACTCAGCTGTGGGATTATGTCATCCAGGAATTCCAGATGAGGAAGTCAAGACATAGAAAGCTCAAGTACAACCAGAGCACCACACTTTGCTGATGGTTGAGATGGGGCTCAAACTCTTTCAGGCTAGTGCTCTGACCATCCCACCCTCTACAGCACAGTCTTGCTGCCCATATAGGGCAGGGCTAGGCCAGGGATGGCAGCAGAAAGAGTGAAGTGGTCAGGCCCAGCAAGTCACACCAGGGCCAGGTGCCTGAAATCTTCATGCCTTGCCCCAGTCCTAACTCTGTTTCAGATATTCTAACTATATTAACACCAGCTGTCTGTCAGTTTGTCATACTGTGGTGGCTGACAAGTTACTATCATGCAGTATTTCAAATAGTAGAAAGGTCACCCATGGTAGGCAGGTTTCAGAGGAGCTTCCAGATTAAGACGGAGTAGGAAGAAAAGCCTGGTGATCTACTTCCAAAAAATAACTGGTAAAGATCCTATGGATCACAACAGAACATTGTCCAACTCACTTGATTTGTACACATCATTAGGAGGGATCAATTGCTGGAGGAGGACGTCATGTTTGGTAAAGTGGAGGGCCAGCGAGGGTGAGGGAGACCCTTGATAAGATGATTTGGCGTAATAGCCACAATGATGGACTCAAAAATGCTGATGATTGTGAGGATGATGCAGGACTGGGCAACGTTTCTTTTGTTGTACGTAAGAGTACTCCTCCACCCCACACACAAATACTTAGCTGTTCCTCTTTGAGTTGGGATATACATAACCCTTGGCACAGTAAGCACTTGATTAAAAAGTTGTTGTTACAGGACACTAAGAGCACCGTGATCAGGTGATGGGTCTGTCATCTAAACTTGGAAAAGGAGACCTAGACACATTTTCAGAGTTAGAGATAAGAGTAACTTGGTGTTGACTCATACCTGGACTCAAGAAACATAGAGCTGGAATGGTGGCTGGCCATTATCTCCTTCTGTTCAAGGCACAGATAGAGCTGCGCATCCTTTGAAAATCTTCACTGCACCCCCCCTTTTCTAGGGGCAGGACGAAATTGGCAGAGAGTTGTTAAGTTGGTGAGCTGGAGGTGGGTAGGTAGATCCAGCTCAAAGTCCATTTCATCAAACCAATCTCCAAGAGGAGCTCCCCTCTGAAAAACATAACCATTGATTACAGGTAAGCTGTGGGGAAAAGGAACTTCCACACATTATCAGTGGGAATACAAAATCGTGACACCCCTATAGAGGGCAATTTGGCAACTTACAGCAAAAATTAAAATGCAAATGCTGATGTCTTTGACGATGCAGTTCCATTTCTGGGAGTTTATCTTACAGTTAAGCATATGTGTGTTCT
This sequence comes from Trichechus manatus latirostris, assembly GCF_000243295.1. Lineage (NCBI taxonomy): Eukaryota > Metazoa > Chordata > Mammalia > Sirenia > Trichechidae > Trichechus > Trichechus manatus. The sequence goes on from NW_004444115.1 coordinate 3,306,830, forward strand.
CGAAAGAACATATGCATATTAATTGAAGCAGTTTGTTTCAGCAAAAGATAGGAAACAACCCAAATATCTATCAATACAGAACAGTATATTTACACAATAGAATTTGAGCAGCTCTAAAAAGCAGTGAGGAAGATTTCCATGAACTGATATGAAAAAATCTCAAAGAAGTATTGACCAAGTGAAAAGAGAAAGCATCAGAATAGATTGTGCTATATGCAATATTTACATAAATGGGGGGTTAAGAAGTACGATTCATATTTTCTTGTATGTGCATAATGAAATTGGAAGGATATATAAGAAAGTAACTGGTTACCCGTGAGCTGCGGTGGCAAACTGGACAGGTGAGAGAGAGAATGGGGGAGCCTTATCAAGTACACTTTTTATACTATTTTTAACAATATGAATGCTACTATCTATCAAAAACAAATAATTTTAAAAAATTAAAGAGTGACCACAGAGAAAGCTGCTCTTATGGTTTCATGACTGTAGCACTGAGAATTCCAGTTGAGTTCTGTACCATGAAACCCATGGTTGGCACCAGTCTGTATGCTGGGGGCTTGAAATGGGGGAAGATATCAAGCAAGGATCTGGGCCTCTCACAGACCCAGTCTACTGGGAGAGACTGATGAATGAGCTGCTAATTATACTACAAGCACAGAGGTATGAGAGAGGGCTCAGTGTACTGGGACTATCATCCATGCAGGGGTTTCCTAGGAGAGGTGATACTCAGAATGAGTCCTGAAGAATGGATGGTAGGTAGGTAGAAACAAAGGGAAGGACATTCAGGCAACTTGCATTTGCCTCGCCCACACTGGCTGCATCATTTAGTGCCGTTTTTTTGTTGCTGTTGTTGCTTTTCTTGGCTTCTTTTGGTTTCTTCTCTCTCTCTTACCTCCTTCCCTTCATTTCTTTCAAACACCTGGATCTGTGTGCCATCTCCACTTCTTCTTGACAGGCTGTGAAGCACTGCTCAGATGGGGAACTGCTTCCCTGGTCTGCACCGCCAAACTGGTGGGATCCCTGGGGACATTTTTAAAATTTTTTAGATTTTTTTCTTTTCCTTTTTTCCTTTTTGTTTTTCGTCATTTCTCTGTTTCTCATCTCTCTCTACTTTCCTTCTTTTCCTGTCTCCTGAATACTTGGCACTGTGTGCCATCTCTGCCCTTTCTAGATGGGCTGTGTCACAGCTTGGGAGCCACTTCCCTGGTCAGCACTGCCACACCAGTGAGATCGCTGGGGACATTTATATTTATTTATTTTTTTATTATTATTTTTTATTTTCTTCATTTCTCTGTTTCTTGTCTTTCTCTACCATCTTGCTCTTCTTTTCTCCTGAACACGTGGCACCATGTGCTATCCCCATCCCTTCTAGCTGGGCTATGCAGTGCCTAGCAGCTTGAAAGCCACTTCCCTGGTCTGTGCTGCCAAGCCAGTTGGCTCCCTTGGAGATATTTTTTTCTTTTCTTGATTTATTGTCTCTCTCTACCATCCTTCCCTTCTTTTCTCTTGAGCACCTGGCCCCATGTCCATCTCTGCTCCTTCTATACTCTCTCAGGGCATCTTTTCTCTCTCTGTCTTCCTTTCTTTTTTCAATTTCTTGTCTCCCTCTACCTTCCTTCCTAACCCTTCTCCTGAACACCTGGTGCCATGTGCCATCTCCACTCCTTCTTGATGGCTGTGCAGTTCCACTCAGCTGGGGACCAGCTTCTGGTCGGCTCCCTTGGGGCACTTTTTTTTCTTTATTTTCTTTCTTCTTTTTTTCTCAATTTCTTGTCTCCCTCTACCTTCCTTCCTTATTCTTTTCCTGAACACTTGGTGCTGTGAGCCATCTCCACTCCTTCTTAATGGGCTTTGCAGCTCCACTCAGCTGGGGACCTGCTTCCAGTGGGCTCCCATGAGGCATTTTTCTTTTCTGTTTTTCTTCTTTTTTTTCTCAGTTTGGATAGGCTGTGCAGTGTTGCTCGGCTGGAGACCTGCTTCCAGTGGTCTCCCTTGGGGCATTTTTTTTCTTTCTTCTTTCTACTTTTTTGCTTGGTTTCTTTTCTCTCTCAACCTCTCTTCCTTTCCTTCCTCTCAACCACCTCGCATCTTTTTTTTCTTTTTTCTTTTTCCTCAGTTTCTTACCTCTGTCTACATTCCTTCCATTCCTTTCTCCCAATAATTTAGCCACGTGTGCCTTTCTCTCTCTTTTTTTTTAAGTCTAGTTTCTTATCTTTCTCTTTCCCTTCCTTTCCTTTCTCCTGCCCATCTAGCTGCATATGCCATAGCTGCCCCTTCTTTATTGGTAGTACCTCATAGCCTGGCTAGAAAGCCATCATCATATGGCTTCCCTGGATCTGCACCACTCCAACAGCAGGCTCCTTCAGCACTTTTTTTTTGGCCCTTTTTCTCTCTCCTCTTTCTGTTCTTTCCAACACCCACTTAGCTCCACACATAACAACCTCCCCCCTGCCCCCACCTATCTGCACTTTGTGCTGCACATTGCACCCATGAGCAGCACAGGCACAGTCTACCAAAACCTGCCCTGCAATTAACCCTGGCCCCACCCTGTCAGCCCCAGTATGTGCCCCAAACAATCCATCCCATTCCCTCACTTCCAGTGGACCTACCCTGCTGCGACAAAGCTGAGAGACTGGTTCTGCCCATTGGACAAGGTGGTGAGAAGTATCATGCTCAGAGACAAGCAAACAACAAAGAACTCACAGCCTGCCTGCTTAGACATAACAAAATAAAACAAAAAGTCATGACAAAACAAATAAATCTACAACCAAATAAACAAAGAAATAGTAATGAAAAAATAAAACCGTCCCCATTTGTGAATGATATGATACTATACATAGAAAACCAAAAAGACTCCACTAGAAAACTACTGGAACTAATAGAAAGATTCAGCAGAGTAGCAGGATACAAGCTAAACATACAAAAATCAGTTGGATTCCTATACACCAATAAACAGAATGATGAAAAGGAAATCAGGAAAATAATACCATTTATAATAGCCGCTAAAAAAATAAAATACTTAGCAGTAAATCTAGCCAAGGATCTAAAAGATGTATACAAAGAAAACTACAAAACGCTACTGCAAGAAACCAAAAGAAATCTACATAAATGGAAAAACATACCATGCTCATGTATAGGAAGACTCAACATTGTGAAAATGTCAGTTCTACTCAAAGCAATCTACAAATACAATACAATCCCAACCCAGATACCAACAACGTTCTTTAAAGAGATGGAAAAACTAATCATTAACTTTATATGGAAAGGGAAGAGGCCCCGGATAAGGATAGCACTACTGAAGAAGAAGAATAAAGTAGGAGGACTCATACTACCTGACCTCAGAACCTACTACACAGCTATGGTAGTCAAAACAGCCTGGTACTGGTACAACAACAGATACTTTGACCAATGGAACAGAATTGAGAATCCAGATGTAAACCCATCCGCCCACAGTGGCCTGATCTTTGACAAGGGCCCAAAGTCCATAAAATGGTGAACAGACAGTCTTTTTAACAAATGATGCTGACAAAACTGGATGTCTACCTGCAAAAAAAATGAAACAGGATCCATACCTCACATCATACACAAAAACTAATTCAAACTGGATCAAAGATCTAAATATAAAACCAAAAACTATAAAGATCCTGGAAGAAAATATAGGATAAATGCTAGAGGTCCTAATACACAGCATTAATAGGATGCAAACCATAACTAACAACACACAAACTCCAGAAGTTAAGCTAGATAACTGGAATTTTCTAAAAATTAAATACTTATGCTCATCAAAAGACTTCACTAAAAGAGTAAAAAGAGAACCTAAAGACTGGGAAAAAAGTTTTGGGCTATTACAATTTCAAAAAAGTTCTAATCTCTAAAATCTACAGGAAAATTCAACACCTCTGTAACAAAAAGACAAATAATCTAATTAAAAAATGGGCAAACGAAATGAACAGATACTTTACCAAAGAAAACATTCAAGCAACTAACAGACACATAAGGAAATGCTCACAATCATTAGCCATTAGAGAAATGCAAATCAAAACCACAATGAGATACCATCTCACCCTGTCAATACTGGTACAAATAAAAAAAAAAAAAAGAAAATTTTGGAGAAGCTGCAGGGAGATTGGAACTCTTACGCACTGCTGGTGGTAATGTAAAATGATACAACCATTTTGGAAAATCATATGGCGTTTCCTTAGAAAGCTAGAAATAGAAATACCATATGATCCAGCAATCCCACTCCTAGAAATATATCCTAGAGAAATAAGAGCCGTCTCACGAAAAGACATATGCACACTCATGTTCATTTCAGCATTGTCCACAATAGAAAAAGATGGAAACAACCTAGATGCCCATCAACAGACGAATGGATGAACAAACTATGCTACATACACATAATGGAGTACTACGCAATGATAAACAACAATGATGAATCTGCAAAGCATCTCACAACATGGATGAATCTGGAGGGCATTATGCTGAGTGAAATAAGTCAATCACAAAAGGACGAATATTGTACGAGACCACTACTGTAAAAAGTAATGAAAAAGTTTACACACAAAAAGAAACAATCTTTGATGGTTATGAAGGAGTGGAAGGGTAGGAATAGAAAAACACTAAACAGACAATAGATAAGTAGTAACTTTGGTGAAGGGTAAGACAGTACACAATACTGGGAACCAGCACAACTTGTACAAGGCAAGGTCAGGGAAGCTCCATAGACACATCCAAACTCCCTGAGGGACCGAATTACTGGGCTGAGGACTGTGGGGACCATGGTCTTGGGGAACATCTAGCTCAAGGCATAATATTGCTTATAAAGAAAATGTTCTACATTCTACTTTGGTGAGTAGTGTCTGGGGTCTTAAAAGCTTGTAAGCGGTCATCTAAGATACTCCTCTGGTCTCACCCCATCTGGCGCAAGGGAGAATGAAGAAAACCAAAGATATAAGGGAAAGATTAGTCCAGTGGACAAATGGATCACAACTACCACAGCCACCACCAGACTGGATCGAGCACAACTAGATGCTGCCTGACTACCACCACTGACTGCTCTGACAGGAATCACAATAGAGAGGCCTGGAGAGAGATGGAGAAAAAGGTAGAACAAAATTCTAATTCACAAAAAAAGACCAGACTTACTGGCCGGACAGAGACTGGAGAAACCCCAAGAGTATGGCCCCTGGATGCCCTTCCAGCTCAGTAGTGAAGTCTCTCCTGAGGTTCACCCTTCATCCAAAGATTAGACAGGCCCATAAAACAAATGAGACTAAAGGGGCACACCAGCCCTGGGGCAACTTCTAGACGGCAGGAGGGGACAAGAAATCTGGTTCTAGGGAACCCAAGGTCGAGAAGGGAGAGTGTTTACATGTCCTGGGGTTGGTAAGCAATGTCACAAAACAATATGTGTATTAATATTGTTTAGTGAGAAGCTAGTTTGTTCTGTAAACCTTCATCTAAAGTACAATTTAAGAAAAATACAGTTAGTGAGACTTAGGGACTGAATTCTTAATTTTAATTAACTTTGAGTTCTAAAATACTCAATTCAGTTACTGGGAAGATTTTAAGCACAACTTGACTATGCGAATCTACTTTTTGAACAGTAAATTTTATGCAACCTAACTACAGATTAAATATTTCTGATGAAATTTTAGGGTCCAAATTGAGACGTGCTCTAAGTATAAAATATACACCAGAGTTTGAAAACTTAGTTTAAGAAACAGAATGTAAAATATCTCATTAATTTTTTTATATTGATTACCAAAAAAAAAAGGAAAATTTCACTGAGTACTGTCTCCCTGCCAGGCCTTAAGACAGGAGTACAAGAAAGCCCTCAAAGGCTATGCCCTCAAGTAGCTGATAGTTTGCTGTAAACTGCAGAGGTGCTCTCTGGTATGGGAGCCCTAACAGCAGTAACATTAGAATGGGTGGGAGGTTCAGGATGATTCTTCAGACTGAAAACTCTGTGGACACAGGGAATACCTGTTTTGTTCAATATGGTAACCTCTGTACGAGGTACCATGCCTGGTACACAGTATGAGCATAATCAGTGCTACTGAGTGGATTTTCAGTGGCTTAATTGTATTGTCATAACAAATCATCAGACTTACTCTCTGCCAGAATTAAAAACAACAAGCATTATGGAAGGAATAAAAAGATACTTCACAAAGTGGGAAACACTTCCCAGCTAGATGCTGGAATGCTCTGAATTGCAGGGAGAACAGTGAGGTTTACAAGGTGTAGCAAACAAAGGATTTGTGTTGGCCGGCACACACGCAGGGGGCGAGAAAGGAATCATGGCAAAGCTTTCAAGGGGTTTTGTCAAACTACAAGCTTAAACGTTTAACAAGAGCAAGTTTACTTGTTAAAATTTCAAGGATAACAAGACATCCTGAGATGTGTTTAATGAGAGTCTGTCAGGGATTAACTGAGTTAGTACAGGTGCATGACTGCTCCTTCCTTCTTATCTTTTAAGTTCACAGGCTTACGTTTTAACTTAGTTACAAGTTTACAAAGGAGTTAGCAGAAATGAAGCAGATCTCAGTAAGCAAAAAAGAAGTTTAATTTGGGAGTCAGGATATTGGAAATTAAGGTTTGATGTTCTACCTTGGTTGCAGTTGTGAGTCGGTTACAGGCTTCATCTTAATATTGTCAATTCTAATCCTATTTCCTAACCTACAGGAGACATACTTAAACAAGACATTCTTTTAGAGCAAGCTAAGTAAACATTCTTAACAGATACTTTTCAGCAAGCAAATCCCTTTCTAAGTTAAAAAACCTGACTCTTGCCCTCTTTGTTTTACAACAGTTGAACTTTGACAAAAAGGCTGAACTGTTTCTTTAGTAGAAGTGAAGATTTCAGTTTAATTCAGAATGGAGTTTTTAATTTAAGTTTGAAGTCACCCAATTCAGATATGCCAGCACCTCAGTTTTTTAGAGATTCACATCCACAGTATCCTTTTATGATATATGTACAACACAGTTGTTGACACCTTTAAGAAAAAAAAGATCCAAACCTCAAACTTCTTCTGTTGTGTATTTTTCTTCAAAACAGCAACACAGTTTCTAGGGAAGGTATAGGATAGCCAGATTTGGCAAGAAAAACAAACAAAAACCTCTAGGATATTCAGTTAAATTTGAATTTCAGATAAACAATGAATAAGTTTGTTGGTGTAAGTATGCACCACATAATACTTGGAACATGCTTGTATTAAAATATTGCTTGCTATTTATATTCAAATTTAACTGGATGTTCTGTATTTTATCTGGTGATCCTACCCGTGTACTTTCCAGTGTAACACTCTTGGGTGTCAAAAGAAAGAAGAGACAGGTATGTACCAGGTACCTGTCACCAAGCTGGCTGTTCTGGTGACCTAGTTAATAAGGAGCATTTGTCAGGCAGGACACTGATGATCTAGCTCTACTGCTGCCATTAGTTTTCTCTGAAAACTCTGGAAGTTTGTTTACCCTCTCAGGGTCTCAGTTTCTTAATCTGTAAAATGGATATAAACTGATCCCTACCACATTGCTATTCTGATTGTATTTTCTTTCTGCATTCTGTTTTGAGGCTACTGTTAACTCTCAAATTCTGAAGGCCAGAGACACATTATTGTAACTCTTCATTATCTTCTCTCCTATCCTTTCTTACTCTCTCTTTTCTATTATTTCTTTGTATGTTACCTCCTTTAAAAATATTTTAGATGGCTAGGTGTATTTCCTTTGTATTTAAAAAATAATTGTGGGTGAAAACTCTTGGTCATTTATGTAAAGGTCATCTTCTTTCTTCAAATAAAGCTGTGAGTGTTGTATCAAACTATTAATATTCCATTATCATTATGTGGTAATATGAAATTAATAATCATCTTCGCTGTTGTTAGCCACCTTCCAGTCGGCTCCTGACTCATGGCGACCACATGGTGACCTCATGCACAACAGAAGGAAACACTGCCCATTCCTGTACCATCTCCCTAATTGGTTGGGATTGGACCAGAAGTATATTGTCACCCTTTCTTCCTAGTCCGTTTTAGTCCGGAAGTTCCACTGAAACCTGTTCGACACCACAGCAATATAGAAGCCTCCACTGACAGACAGGTGGTGGCTTCACATGAGGTGCATTGGCTGGGAATCAAACCCAGGTCTTCTGCATGGTACATGAGAATTTTACCAATGAACCGTCACTGCCCCAATTACCATCTTACCGCTTGTTTATTGAGAAAATAGCAATTCTGCAACTTTATGTTCAAACCCGCTTGATTCTAGATAATCTTACTATACATTTTAGACTCATTTAAAAAAAAAACTTGCTTGATTAAAAAACAATGAAAGATTCAACACTGGTATGTAAAGAGTTCTGAAGATGTCACTCCTGCCCTTATGGGAAGAAAAAGCTGAACAAATTGAAAACCAAACAAAATGATATTTTTTGGATTCAGAAAATTGAGGTTTCAGGAAAAGTTGGCACCCTGAAAACTGGAGACAGACAAATCAAGAGACTCAACTTATCTAGAGCAAAAGATACTGGAGCCCTAAATTGGTAGGAACAGTGAAATGTTGAATTGCTGGAGGTGAAGTGTGAACTATTATGAAAGTAAGAAGCTCCTGGGGCTGTAGCCTTAGGAGGGTCCCCACACTTTCCTGGATTTTACTTCTAAAAATCTAGCGTTCTAATGGTGATGATGCAAGAAAGATTTCCAAGTACCTCTGGCAGGGAAGGAGCCCTAATGGCACAGTGGTTAACAACTCAGCTTCTAACCAAAAGATTGGCAGTTCAAATCTACCAGCTGCTCCTTTGAAACCCTATCAGGCAGTTCTAGGTGACATAAAGCTCTGGTAAGGTCTTTCCCCTGGAGAGTAAACCTTTGTTATAAAGAAGGCCCTGAATGTATTTCACAGTGGTTGTACTTCTCTTCCCCTACTAGAAACCAAACAAACATACAAACCAGTTGCTATCAAATTGATTCCTATTCATAGTGACCCTATAGGACAGAGTAGAACTACCCTATAGGGTTTCCAAAGAGCAGCTGGCGGATTCAAACTGCTGACCTTTTGGTTAGCAGGCATAGTTCTGAATCACTACTCCACCAGGGTTTCCTTATCTCACCCGGGGGAAGGGCATTTTTCCCACTCCAGCCTCTTCTAGGCTGCTAGCTTTCCTAACTCACCTAGGGGTAGAAAGCGACAAGGGAGGAGGGAGCAAGGGAGAGAAGAGTAACAGCCAGAGAGAGACTTATTTCAAGGAAATAACTTACACAATTGTAGAGACTGGAAACCCCCAAGTCCATAGGTCAGGTGTCTGGCATAGGCTTCTCCTGATTCACATAGCTGCACGGGCTGATAAACTTAAGATATGTGGGTAAGATGGCAGGCTTGTTGAGTTTCTTCGTCTTCTTTGCTGACCATTTACTTTACCAAGCATGATGTCCTTCTCCAAGGACTGATCTCTCTGATAACATGTCCAAAGTATGTGAGACCAAGTCTCACCACCCTTGCTTTTAAGGTGCATTCTGTCTGTATTTCTTCCAAGACAGATTTGTTCGTTCTTTTGGCAGTCCATGGTATATTCAATATTCTTTGCCAACACCACAATTCAAAGGGGTCTATTCTTCTTCGGTCTTCCTTATTCATTGCCAGCTCTCGCATGCATATGAGGTGATAGAAAACACCACAGTCTGGGTCAGGAACACCTTGCCCTCAAAGTGACATCTTTGCTTTTTAACACTTTAAAGAGGTCTTTTGCAGAAGATTTGCCCAATGCAATGCCTGTTTTGATTTTTTTTTTATTGTACCTCCGGTGAAGGCTTACAGAACAAATAGTTTCTCATGAGACAGTAGTACACATATTGTTTTATGGCATTGGTTAACAACCCCACGACATGTCAAACCTCTCCCTTCTTGACCTTTTTTTTATGGTGAAAATATACACAGCCATTTCAAAAATTTCTACATGCACAGTTCAGTGACATCGACTACCCTCTTCCAATTGTGCTGCTGTTCTCACTTTAGATGAAGGCTTACAGAACAAAATAGTTTCTCATTTAACAGATAGTACACATTTTGCCCTACGACAATGGTTAACAACCTCAGAACACATCAACACTATCCTTACTCAACCTTGGGTTCCCTATCACCAGCTTTCCTGTCCCTTTCTGCCTTCTGGCCCTTGTCCCTGGACTGCAGTGCCTCATTAGTCCCATTTGGTTTTATGGGGCTGTCCACTCCCTGGCTGAATGGTGAACCTGGGAAATGACTTCACCATTGGGCTAAAAGCGTGTGGGGGCCGTAATCTCGGGGTTTCTCCAGTCTCCTTTAGGCCAGTAAATCTGGTCTTTCTTTTTGGTGAGTTAGAATTTTGTTCTACATCCTTCTCCAGCTCTGTACAGAGCCCTGTATTGTGATCCTGGTCAGTGCAGTCAGTGGTGGTAGCCGGGCACCATCTAGCTGTACTGGACTCAGCCTGGTGGAGGCCTTGGTAGCTGTGGTCCATTAGTCATTCAGACTAATCTTTTCCTTGTATCCTGTTCTCTTCATTCCCCCTTGCTCCTGAAGGGATGAGACCAGTGGAGTATCTTAGATGGCTGCTCACAAGCTTTTAAGACCCCAGACACTACTCACCAAGGTAGAATGTAGAACATTGTCTTTATAAACTGTGTTAATGCCAACTGAGCTAGATGTTCCCCCAGACCACAGTCCCCACAGCCCTCCGCCCAGCAATTAAGTCCCTCAGGGAGTTTGGATATGTCTGTGGAGCTTCCATGACCTTTCCTCGTACAAGTGGCACTGGTTTCCCCTGTATTGAATACTGTCATACACTTCACCCAAGATATCACTTATCTATTGCCTATTTAGTATTCCCCCCCCACAACTCCCCTCCCTGGTAACCAACAAAGATTGTTAACACTTTGTGATAACTTTTTCATGGGTTTTTACAATAGAGGTCTCATACAACATTTGTCGTTTTGTGACTGACTTATTTCACTCAGCATAATGTCCTCCAGTTTCATCCATGTTATGAGATGCTTCACAGATTCATCATTGTTCTTTCTCGTTGCGTAGTACTCCATTGTGTGTATGTACCATAGTTTGTTTATTCATTCATCTGTTGATGGGCATCTAGGTTGTGTCCATCTTTTTGCTATTGTGAACAATG
>NW_004444115.1:3322145-3323135 GCF_000243295.1 Trichechus manatus latirostris
GTCCTGCATCCTAGATTCTGCCTGTGAGCTGAAGCTGTTTGTCCTCAGATCGAAGAACTCCCTTTAATAATTCTTGTGAGTTTGGTTTTGTTTTTACATATTCCCTTAATTTCTGTTTATCTGGAAACATCCTAATTTCACCATCATATTTGAAAGAGAGTTTTGCAGGATATATTATTCTTGGCTGGCAATTTTTTTCTTTCTAGATGTTATATATGTCATCCCATTGCTTTTTTGCCTGCATGGTTTCTGCCAAATAATCTGAGCTTAGTCTTATTGTTTCTCCTCTGCATGTGATTTCTGTTTTTCACTAGTTGCTCTCCAGATTCTTTGTTGGTCTTTGGTTTTGGCAAGTGTGATTGTGATATGCCTTGGTGATTTTCTTTTAGGGTCTATCCTATATGGGGTTCATTGAGCTTCTTGGATGGCCAGCTTTTCATCTTTCATGGTATTGTGGAAATTTTCTCTCAGCCATTCTTTAATGATCCTCTCTGCGTTTTCTGTTTTCTCCCCCTCTTCTGGAATTCCACTCACTCGAAAATTTTTGCTTTACATTTTATCCCATATAACTCTCCGTGTCTCTTCATTTTTCTTTGTTCTTTTTTCTGAGTTTTCCTCAGAGTTGTATCCAAGTGTTTGTCTTCAATTCCACTGATCCTGTCTTCCTCCATTTCAAATCTGCTTCTAAGCCCTTCTATGACACCGTCCATTTCTGAAATCTTGTTGTTCATCTTTTGGATTTCTAATTGTTGTTTTTGTATAATTTCTAGTTGTGAATTTATCTTGGCATTTTGTTCCTGCATTATTTTCCTGAATTCTTCCAATGTTTTGTCTGCATTTTCCATGAATTTGTCTATTTTTTTTCTAATTTTTCTCTGCTTTTTGCTTCAGCTCTTGGGGAATTCTGAGTATTAGAGATATAAATTCCCTATCAGATAGTTATAGTGCCTTTTCTTCCACTGGAAAGTCATCTGGTGTTTTATTTTGGAC
>NW_004444115.1:3324928-3335290 GCF_000243295.1 Trichechus manatus latirostris
TAAAATGAAATCCTTGACAACTTCAGTCTTTTCTCCGTTTATCATGATGTTGCTTATTGGTCCAGTTGTGAGGATTTTTGTTTTCTTTATGTTGATGTGTAACCCATACTGTAGTCTTTGATATTCATCAGTAAGTGCTTCAAGTCTTCCTCACTTTCAGCAAGCAAGGTTGTGTCTTATGCATATCCAGGTTGTTAAAGAGTCTTTCTCCCAATTTTGATGTCCATTCTTCTTCATATAGTCCAGTCTCTCAGATTATTTGCTCAGCATACAGACTGAATAATTATGGTGAAAGGATACAAACCTGACGCACACCTTTCCTGACTTTAAACCAAGCAGTATCCCTTTGTTCTGTTCTAACGACTGCCTCTTGATCTATGTAGAGGTTCCTCATTAATTAAGTGTTCTGGAATTCCCATTCTTAACAATGATATCCATAATTTGTTATGATCCACACAGTCGAATGTCTCTGCATAGTCAATAAAACAGATAAACATCTTTCTGGTCTTCTCTGCTTTCAGCGAGGATCCAATTGACATCAACAATGATATCACTCATTCCAGGTCCTCTTCTGAATCTGTCTTTAATTTTTAACAGTTCCCTGATGATATATTGCTGCAGCTTCTTTGGAATGATATTCAGTAAAATTTTACTTGCTTGTGATATTAATGGTATTGTTCGATAGTTTCCGCATTTAGTTGGATTGTTTTTCTTTGAAATAGGCATAAATGTGGATCTCTTCCAGTTGGTTGGCATAGATGAGTGAGCACTTTCAGGACTGCATCAATTTGTTGAAACATCTCAATTGGTGTTCTGTCAGTTCCTGGAGGCTTGTTTTTCGCCAATGCCTTCAGTGCAGCTTGGACTTCTTCCTTCAGTACCTTCAGTTCTTAATCATATGCTACCTCCTGAAATCGTTGAAAGTCGACCGATTCTTTTTGGCACAGTGATTCTGTGTATTCCTTCCATCTTCTTTTGATGCTTCCTGTGTGGTTCAGTATTTTGCCCATAGAATCCTTCATTATTGCAACCTGAGGGTTGAATTTTTTCTTCAGTTCTTTCAGCTTGAGAAATGCTGGGCATGTTCTTCTCTTTTGGTTTTCTAACTCCAGGTCTTTGCACATGTCATTATAATACTTTATTTTGTTTTCTTGAGCTGCCCTGTGAAATCTTCTGTGCACCTCTTTTACTTCATCATTTCTTCCATTCAAGAGCAAGTTCAGAGTCTCTTCTGACATCCATTTTGCTTTTTTCTTTCTTACTTGTCTTTTTAATGACCTCTTGCTTTCTTCATGTGTGATGTCCTTGATGTCATTCCACAATTCATCTGGTCTTTGGTCATTAGTGTTCAACGTGTCAAATCTATTCTTAAGATAGTCTCTTAATTCAGGTGGGATATACTCTAGGTTGTACTTCAGCTCTCGTGGAGTTGTTCTAATTTTCTTCAGTTTCAACTTGAACTTGCATACGAACAATTGATGGTTTGTTCCACAGTGGGCCCCTGGCCTTGTTCTGACTGGTGATATTGAGCTTTTCCATCATCTCTTTTCACAGATGTAGTCGATTTAATTCCTATGTATTTCATTCAGTGAGGTCCACGTGTATAGTGGACGTTTATGTTGTTGAAAAAAATTTTCAATGAAGAAGTTGTTGGTTTTGCAAAATTCTGTCATGCCATCTCCAGCATCATTTCTATCACCAAGGCCGTATTTTCCAACTACCAATCCTTCTTCTTTGTTTCCAACTTCGGCAGTCTAATCACCAGTAATTATCGATGCATCATGATTGTGTGTTTGATCAATTTCAGTTTGCAGAAGTTGGTAAAAATCTTCAGTTTCTCCATGTTTGGCCTCAGTGGTCGGTGCATAAATTTGAATAACAGTAATATTTACTGGTCTTCCTTGTAGGCATATGGATATTGTCCTATCACTGACAGCATTGTACTTCAGGATAGATCCTGAAATGTTCTTTTTGAGGATTAATGCAATGCCATTTCTCTTCAATTTGTCGTTCCCAGCATAGTAGACCATATGATTGTATCACAAAATGGAGGATAACTACATAGTTACATAACTGCCAAACTATATCATTATGTAACTACCAAACTACTGAGAATCGTGGCCCAGCCAAGTTGACAGACGACCTTAACCATCACAGTCCACTCCTTTTTAACTTGGCACCTGTACACATAACCTTAAACCATATACAATCTCAAAATAAAGACAATTACAAAGTCATACATGCTCCTTACATGATACAACTAACATGGGTACAACTGTAAACACACTAGCCCAGTTTATATCTTTTATTTTATAAGTGGAGAAAACAACAATATTTGATGCGCCTAAGGAAGGGATAATCATAACAATTACATTCCTCATTTCTGCAACTGGTCACGTGGCCATTACTAGTATTTAGAACGACCTTCTTCCACCATCCGTTCTGTATTCCCTTTGCCCTCAGTAAGCACCTCAGCTAGTAGAGGTCTTTTGCCCGGTGTAGTGACCCAAACCTTCATCCTGAAGGGTCTGAGCCATTAGTAGTTATATCCGAATTGGGTTGTTGTAATTTTCCATTAACTTTAATCACAAGGCATGGTAGTACTAAGGGATCTCCATTATTCCAAATATCTTTACTTCCAATATGTAATATCAATCTGATTTCCCATTGATAATCAGGTTCAATCACACCAGTCAATACAGCAACTCCCTTTTTTTGTTGTGAATCCAGAGTTCTGAGGAGTCCAAAGTGGCCTGATAGCATTCTTAACTTCCAGTTCAATGGAATCAATGTGGTGTCTCCCGGTGGGAACATTCCTCCCTTTAGAACTAAGACCTCTAGATCCACAGAGCATGGGGTCACGGGGAAAGGAAGCAAAAATTTTATGAGTGGGTCAGTAGGAGTACTAGTGATGCCACTCCCATTTCCACCCCTCGATTCCTGGACCCATGAATCCTGGCTATAGAAGACACAGCAACATATATTGGTCGCTGGTTTAGAGCATATACAGCTGCCAGAGAACTTTGCCTCAGCCCTCCAAAGTATTGCCACCTAGTTGGCTCTGTACCTTTAGAAGGCCATTCCATTGTTCTATCATGCCAGCTGCTTCCGGATGATGGGGAACATGATAATACCAGTGAATTCCATAAACATGGAGCCATTGCCCTTCATTTGCTGTGAAAAGAGTCATTTGATTCGAGATGATGCTCTGTGGGATACCATGATGGTTGATAAAGCATTCTGTAAGTCCATGGATGGTAGTTTTGGCAGAAGCATTGGTGCAGGTAAGGCAAATCAGTATCCAGATTAAGTGTTTATTCCAGTAAGAACAAAACACTACCCTTTCCATGATGGTAGTGGTCCAATGTGCCACCATGTTGCTGGGTGATCACCTAGAGGAATGGTGCCATATCCGGGACTCAAGGTTGATCTCTGCTACTGGCAGATTGTACACTCAGCAGTGGCTGTAGCCAAGTTGGCCTCGGTGAGTGGAAGTCTATGTTGTTGAGACCATGTAAAACCTCCCCTCCTACCACCATGGCCACTTTGTTCATGAGCCCATTGGACAACGATGGGAGTGGCTGGGGAAAGAGGATAACTGATTTTCAGAAACTGCATCATCTTATCAACTTGATTGATAAAAATCCTCCTCTGCCTTGGTCACCCGTTGGTGAGCATTCACATGAGACACAAATATCTTCACTTCTTTGGTCTATTCAGAGAGGTCTATGCACATACCTCTTCCTCAACCTCCTTGTCTCTGATTTTCTAATCATATTCCTTCCAAGTACCTGACCGTCTAGCCAAACCATTAGCCATAGCCCATGAGTCAATATACAATCACACATTTAGCCATTTCTCCTTCCAAGTAAAGTGAACAATTAGGCACATTGCTCAAAGTTCTGCCCATTTTGAGGATTTCCCTTCACCACTGTCCTTCAGGGAGGTCTCAGAAAGGGGCTCTAGCTCTCCCACTGTCCACTTTTGAGTAGTGCCTGCATATTGCATAGAACCATCTGTAAACCAGGCACAAGGTTCTTATTCCTCAGTCATATGGTCATAAGGAATTCTCCATGAGACCATAGGTGCAGACTTGGAGAGGGCAGATAATGTGACAGGAGTGGAGATCATGGACATTTGGGTCACTTTCACATGCAACTTACTTATGCTTTCAGGTCCTGCCCAGGCCCAATCTTGTATATATCACTTCCATTTAATGATGAAGTTCTGCTGTACACATCTAACTTTGTGGCTCTGTGGGTCAGACAACACTCAGTTCATGATGGGCAGCTCAGGCCACATAGTGAATTGGTGGCCCGTGGTTAATTACTTAGTCTCTACTAGGGTCCATTAACAAGCCAAAATCTGTTTCTCAAAAGAAGAGTAGTTATCTGCAGAGGATGGCAAGGCTTTGCTCAAGAATCCTAAGGGTCTGCACTGTGCTTCAACAATAACCAAAAAAAAAAAAAAAAAAAACAAATCCATTGCCATTGAGTAGATTCTGACTCATAGCGATGATATAGGGGGCTGCCAAAAACTCCAAAAAGCACCTCTATCTACCATTAACACTTCAGGCACCATTGGATCAACCAAATCATATGGCCCAAGAGGCAGAGCAGCTTGCATGGCAGCCTGAACCTGTTGCAGAGCCTTCTCTTGTCCTGGCCGCCACTCAAAACTAACAGCTTTTTGAGTCACTTGATAAATAGGTAAGAGAATCACACCCAAATGAGGGATATGTTGCCTTCAAAATCCAGAGGCCCACCAGATGTTGTGCCTCCTTTTAAGTGTAAGACAGGCCAGATGAAATAACTTTTCTTTACTTTAGAAGGAATATCTTAAGATGCCTTATACCACTGGATCCCTAGAAATTTCACTAAGATGGAATTTGCCTGAATTTTTTCTGATTAATTTTCCACCCTCTGTCATGCAGACATGTTACCAATAAGTCTAGACTCATTGACACTTCTTTCTTTCTAGGTCCTATCAGCATAATGTAGTCAACATAATGAATCAGTGTGATGTCTTATGGAAGGGTGAGGTGTGATAGATCACTTTTGTGTGCACTTTCCAGCCATGGTCTTGTAACTCTCATCCAAGTGATTGGGTGGGACTGTGCAGATATGGTAATTTGTGGCCCCCCAAAAGGATTAGTCAGTTTTTCCATCCCACTGGACTTGAGGTGAGTCATCCCAGAGGCAGGAAAAAGAAGATTCCACCACCACCAAGAAAGAACAGCCAGGAGCCAGAAAGTCCTTTGAACCTGCAATCCCTGCACTGAGAAGCTCCTGGAATCAGGAGACAGAGACACACAGAGAGAGAGGGATGTAACACTGAAGGCAGCAAGATCTGGCAGCAGAGACCTGGCAGCAAGAGATGGCATGGTGGGCTTCCTGGCCCATGGAGAGAGAAAACTGAGTGCCTTTGGGCAGAGGACTAGGGCCAGGGAGAGGCGTGCTTGTAAGCACGGCTGGAAAGAGATTGCCCTAATGGAAGAAATGTACTTGAGTGTTCCTGAACCTGAATTGTAACCTGTTACTTCTCTAATAAACTCCATAATTGTCAGTATTGTCTGTGAGTTCTGTGAGGCTATTGCAATGAATTGTTGAACCCAGAAGACAAGTAGAAAGTGCTGTGGGAAGGATGGTTGGTGTCAGAACTCGTAAAATGGCAAAGAGAGGAGACATGTCTGACCTCCACCTCATGGGAATCAGGCTTGGGCTGTTGGCCTTGATTCTCCTTTTCCCTTGTGAAGTAAGAAGAGGTCAGACACCGCCCCCATGCCATTTTTACAAAGGAAAATGTGATCAAGATCCCTGCAGACTATATTATGACATAGGGCTGGAGAGTTGATATACCTCTGAGGAAGGCCAGTGAAGGTGTATTGCTTACCTTGCTAGCTGAATGTAAACTGCTTCTAGTGTTCCTTCAAAAACAGAATCAAGAAAATGGCATTGGCCAGATCAATATCTACGTACTATGTACTAGGAGATGTGTTAATTTGCTCAAGCAATGAAACCACATCTGGAACAGCAGCTGCAATTGGAGTCACCTCCTGGTTAAGTTTTCAATAATCCACAGTCATTCTCCAAGATTCATCTGTTTTTTGCACAAGCCAAATAGGTTAGTTGAATGGGGATGTGGTGGGAATTACTACCCCTGCATCCTTCAAGTCCTTGATGGTGGCAGTAATCTCTGCAATCCCTCCAGGAATGCGGTATTGTTTTTGGTTTATAATTTTCCTAGGTAGAGGCAGTTCTAATGTATTCCACTTGGATGTTCCTACCATAATAACCTTTACTCCACTTGTCAGGTATCTTATGTGGGGGTTCTTCCAGTTGCTGAGTATATCTATTTCAATTATGAAATTTGGAACTGGGGAAATCACTACAGGATGGGTTCGGGGACCCAGTGGACCAATAGCAGATGAAAATGAGCTAAAACTCCATTAATTACCTGACCTCCATAAACACTTACTCTGACTGGTGGGTGGACCAGAGTGATGTTTTGGGTCTCCTGGAATTAGTGTCATTTCCAAGCCAGTATCCAGTATCCCTGAAAATTCTGATTATTTCCTTTTCTCCAATGAACAGTGACTCCTGTAAAAGCCCGTAGATCCCTTTTGGGAAGGCAGGGAGAAAGATTAACAGTATAAATTTTTGGCAGTGTAGTGGGGTCCTTCCTCAAGGGAACCCAGCCTCACCTTCATTCAAGGGGTTGTGGACCTGTAAACTGGCTCAATTCTGGAAATTTGTTGAGGGGCCATGACTCTCTATTCTGGCAATTCAAGTTTAACTGCTGTTCACTTAACCTAGAATTTTTCCACTTGTAAAAGATCAAGTAAATATTTAGCTGATTTCCAATCTATTTGACTCCTAGGGACACTATACAAAGCAGCCAATGTCATAAGTCCATACGAGTCAGAAAATTCTGATTACTGCTTTGACTCCACTGTCCATTATGGTAACAACTCCTGCCTTGTCTTTGTTGATTGTGTGCTGTCATCTGGCCCCTACCACCACAAGGTCCAGTTAACTTTGTTGCAGTTTGATGTCTTAATTCAGTTAGGGCAACTCCCACTGTCAAATCTGACTTACATAAAATAGCAATCACAGCAGTCTTCAAGGTTGCTGGGGCTCCCTTCACAAATTTGTTCCTCACTGTTGTGGTAAAAGATGGATCCTATGGGCACTCCATGTGTGGGTCTGTGAGTCTAACCTGATAAATACACTCCAACATGCCAATTTACATAAGCCTTTTGATACCTTCTTCTAAAGTATGCCAAGGCAGGTCTGGTACTTCAATTTGATTTAGCTAAGCCATCGCATAAACCATGCTTCAGTGAACCAGCCAAATAAACTCTTAGGTTTTTTCCTAACCTCTTGAGCTGAAACACTGAATGAAGAATCTGCTTTGTGTGCCCATGTCAATAAACTCAGATTGATCAACTTCACTTTCCTTGCACCATTATCCCACACCCTTAATAGCCATTCCCACACATGTTCCTTAGGTTTCTGTTTGTATATATTAGAAAAGTCAAGTAGTTCTTTTGGAGTGTAGCATACCTCCTCCTGGGTCACATTTTGTACTTCACCTTTTGGGGCTTGCTGGGACTTAACTCTAGTTATAGGTCTGGAAGCAATGTCTAGTAAGGCATTTGCCCCAGGAAATGACTCAGACGCCTCCCTAGGGGATGACACAGATGCTTCCCCAGGCTAAACCTCAGACAAAGGCGCTTCAGACACAGCTAGGTTAATCTCATTAGATGTGGGTGAAAGGGATAATAGTTTTACTGGGGAGGTTGGTTTAACAGACATAGATGGAGTAATCTCTTCAGATGGGAGTGAGTGGGAGGGCTAATCCTGTTGGCAAGAGTGATTTAATGGAATTTAGGGGCTCAGCGTCTACAGTATCCTGGTTATCTGCCCATATGTCCCCATCCCAAATTTCAGGATCCCCTTTCTTCCTAATCAATACCCTAACTTTAACTCAGACACTATTCAATGTTGGAAATTCAATTGGCATTGTAATTCAGCCACTCTTAGGATAAGACTCTCCGTTTGGTTTTTGGCAATGTAAGTTTTGTTACAATAAGAAATAAGACTTTCCAAGTTCTGGCAAAAAGGTGCTCTAGGCAGAAACACCAAGCCATCCCTACACAGCAAGGATCCAAAAAACTAAGCCAAACACAGAAGACAACAATCCTGAAACCCTAAAACATCAAATGAAGAGATAAAGAACTCAGCAAAGCACCAAATGGAATGAGAAAACTGACAGAGAACAGAGAGTGAGGAGAGATTCATGCAGAGGTCCCCAACCAGCTAACACAGCATGGATCCCCCATCCCAGACTCCTATCGGAGACCAGCAAAGGGGATACGAGAAAGCAGCCTCACGGAGCATCCAGCAGGAGACAAAACAACAGGTAATTTGCGATATATGCTTTCCCACCCTCCACCCTTCTTCACCCCCACTCGGCCTCCTCTGCTTCCCGCGGCCACAATCTCTTGCCTGGGAAGCACCGGCTGCTTGGATTCCACAAACCCGAACAGGCCGGCTCTCTGAGTGCCATTTGTTGGCTGCTAGTCTTGCTTTTTTTCTGCTTCTTTTGATTCCTTCCTTACCTCTCACTACCTCCCCCTCCTTTCGCTCAAATACCTGGCTCCATGCGCCATATTTGCTTCTTCTTCAGGGCTGTGGAGATCCGTTCGAGTGTGGAGCTGCTTCCCGGTCTGGGCTGCCACGTTGGTGGGATCCTGGGGCTTATGTTCGGTCATTTGTTTTGAATTGTTTGTTTGTTTTATTTTCCTTTTCTTGAGTTGGGAGCCTTTTCTGGCCAGGCAGTGCTGCGTGGCGAGGAGACTTCCCCCTCGGCTTGCACAGACGTGAAGAGGGATCCCTGAGGGTATTTCTTTTTTTGTTGTTTTTTTTTTTCCTGTTTTTTGGGGGCCTTTCTTGTTCTTTTTTTAATTTGTTTTGTTTTCTTTTCCCTCTTTTTCCCTTTTTGTCTTTCTTCATTGCTCAGTTTCTCGTCTCTCTATATCTTCCTTCTCTTTCTGTTCCCTGAATGCCTAGCCTTGTATACCTCTGCGCCTTCTGGCCAGGCTGTACTGCAACACCTGGGAGCGACTTCCCCAGACCTCATAGCTGCACCGGTGGGATCCCTGGGAACTTTGCGGTTCTTTAACCTTTCCCATTTTTATTCATTCTTTTCTTTTCTTCTACTTCCCCTTTCTGTTTTTCTCCATTTCATGGTCTCTAATCTCTCCACTCCAACAGCAAGCTCCCCTGGCATTCTTTTTTTTGTTTGTATGTTTTTGGCTCCTGTTCCTCTCTCCTCTCCCTCATGTACATCTTGGCTCCACACATGACAGTCTCCCCACTGCATCCTGCCTACCTGCACCGTGCGCTTGATGTCACACCACCAAGCAGCACAGGCACAGCCTAATGGAACCTGCCATGCACTGATTGCCAACCCGCTCTGGTGGCTTTAGTGGGTGCTGCAGGCAACCCGTCCCAGTGACTCCTGTTCAGCTGGACCTGCCCTGCCGTACCATATCTGAGTGACTGACCCTGCCAATTGGAGAAGGAGGCAAAGGGAATTGTGCCCACAGATGAGCGAACAACAAAGAATGCAAGATCCACCTGCTCAGACATAGCCAAATTTTTAAAAAAGTGACGAAACAAATCTACAATCAAAAATAACTACTGAATGCCCTGAAGACAGCAGACAATATCAAAACATTTACAAAAACAGGACAGGATGGTTCCAGTAGGCACCCAAAAATAGAACACCAGATGACTTTCCAGCAGAAGAAAAGGCACTAGAACTGCTTGATAGGGAATTCAAATCTCTAATACTCAGAATTATCCAAGAGCTGAGGCAAAAAACTGACAAAGATGAGGAAAAAATAGACAAATTCATGGAAAACACAGACAAAAGATTGGAAGAATTCAGGAAAATAACACAGGAACAAAATGCCAAAATAAATTCACACAAGAAATTATACAAAGACAACAATTAGAAATCCAAAAGATGAACAACAAGATTTCAGAAATGGACAGTGTCGTAGAAGGGCTGAGAAGAAGATTTGAAATGGGGGAAGACAGGATCAGTGGAATTTAAGATAAACACTTGGATACAACTCTGTTTGAGGAAAACTCAGAAAAAAGAACGAAGAAAAATGAAGATACCCTGAAAGCTTTGTGGGATACAATCAAAAGAAAAATTTTTGAGTAATTGGAATTCCAGAAGAGGGGGAGAAAACAGAAAACACAGAGAGGATCATTGAAGAATGGCTGACAGAAAACTTTGCCAATATCATGAGAGATGAAAAGCTGGCCATCCAAGAAGCTCAACGAA
>NW_004444115.1:3339988-3351688 GCF_000243295.1 Trichechus manatus latirostris
GTGGACAGCCCCGTAAAACCAAATGAGACTAACGAGGTACAGTAGTCCAGTGACAAGGGCCAGAAGGCAGAAGGGGGCAAGAAAGCTGGTGACAGGGAGCCCAAGATTCAGTAAGGATATTGTTGATGTGTTGTGAGATTGTTAACCATTGTCATAGGGCGACATTTGTAGTAACTGTTAAATGAGAAACTATTTTGTTCTGAAAGCCTTTGTCTTAAATGAGAATAATAGCACAATTGGAAGAGCGTAGTCAATGTCACTGAACTGTGCATGTGGAAATTTTTGAAATTGTGTATCGTTGGCTATGTGTTTTTTTACCAAAAAAAGGTTGAGAAGTTAGAGGTTTGACATGTCGTGGGGTTGTTAACCAACGTCATAAAACAATATGTGTACTACCTTTTCATGAGAAACTATTTGTTCTGTAAGCCTTCACCTGCAGTACAATAAAAAAAAAAAAGAAATAAGAATTCCTTTCAGGACACAAGTGGCAACTTTGAGACCATTTATTTGTTGCTTGAGCTGTGACTCTGTAGACCCTGAGCTCATCTCTTTCACCACTTTGTCTAGTGAAAGTAGGACCAATAAACCAGTTTCTTCATGCTTCTCATTCTGACAAAATTGTAGAAAAGTATCAAACATGTGATCACCCAGAGCATCATCTGTCACCAATACTTGATCTATTGGTGGTGATATTTTGTGTATTTCTATTGCCACCTCATGTGGATTAGCAGTGTCCTCTTTACCACTGGAGGCAGAGTCATCAACATCTTTAAGTGTAACCAGACTTGAGAACAAATCTAGAAAACTGATCCTTACAATTTTGTTTCTCTAGAACCACTCTTGGTACCAAATGTCTTAGGCTGGGTTCTCTAATGAAGCAAAACAGTGAAGCGTATAGAGATAGATATAGATATACTCATATACATACACACACACACACACACACACACACACATTTATCACAAGGAAATGGCTCACACGATTGTAGAAGCTGGCAAGTCCCAAGTCTGTGGGTCTAGCATCAGGCTAGAGGCTTCTCCTGACTCACATAGCTTCACTGGATGACAAACTGAAGATCTACAAGCAAGATGGCAGGCTGCTGGCTCAAGTCCCAAAACAAGAAGTCAGATTATGATGAGCCAGATGCAGGGTTCATAGCCAGTAAAAGCCAGCAAGCTTTGCCAGAAGGTCTATATATATATTAGTTGCAGGCCACATCCCTAAGGAAACTCCCGTTACAGTTGATCAGCTGATCACATCAGATCACATCATGGAGGGATTACATTATATCACAAAAGGGAGGATAACTACATCATTACATAACTGCCAAACCACTGAGAATCATGGCCCAGCCAAGTTGGCACACAAGTTTAACCATCACAACCCCTTACATTAGTTTCAGTTCCAGGTAAAATGGAATAGGTGTAATCCACCCTAACTGTCCCACTGAACATAGCTATAAAATCTGAACAGAATGCATGGAGCAGCTATTTGAGGACTCTGAAAACTAGAATAGTAGTCAGACTGGGGAAGAAGATCAGAATTCAAAGTACACTACAACCAGTTTTATTTTCTTTTCCTCTGGCACACTGCAGCCTCAAAAGCAGTCTTATAGCAGCAGTGGAGTTGGAGCCTAGCAGAACTTACAAATCTGAGGGCAAGAAACCTTTCTCTCCTGATGGAGGTGCTAGGATCCCAAGAGGGTGGAGCAACCCCTCATTGGTTTTCTTTTTCTCTCTGTCATACATCTATTTGTCTCTTGACATGGATACAGTTATGGATACTGGAAATTACTGGGGAAGTCATGGAGAGATAGAAGCTCAAGAAAAAGAATCCATAAAGTTTCTTTTTTCACACTTGTAAACTGAATATGTGTGGGTCTAATCCAAATAAGCACAAGAAAGGTTTTGAGAACTAAAATACTGAATGAACCACAACTCGGGTCACAACTGCAATGCACAAAAAAGTATTTGAAGAAATATTGGCTGGAAATTTTTTTTGAATTTGGTGATAGACATAATTGTAGAGATTCAAGAAGCTTCAAAAAAAAAAACAAAAGACAAAAAAACCAAAAACCAAACCCATTGCCATCGAGTGGATTCCGACTCATTGCGACCCTCTAGGACAGAGTAGAACTGCCGCATAGGGTTTCCAAGGAGAAGCTTGTAGATTCGAACTGCTGACCTTTTGTTTAGTAGCGGTAACTCTTAACCACTGCACCATCAGTGCTCCTCAAGAAGCTCGGTGAACCTCCAACTGGTTAAACTCCCCAAAAAACTATCCATTCTCAAGATCTTGATACAAAGAGTTCCAGAAGAAGTGCTCAAATTTTGCATCATGGAGTGGAAAGAGTCCCCTAATGCTAAGGGAGATGAGGAAATTACAGTTTTCTTTTCTTTTCTTTGGGCACACTGCAGCCCCAAAAGCAGTCTTAATAGACACATCATAATCAAACCATAGAAAACTAAAGATAGAGAAAAAATATTGATAGCAGCCATAGAAAATGACACAATATTTATAGGGAGACAATGATTTGAGTAATTGTTGATCTCTCATTAAAAACAATAGGGGCTAGAATAAAATGAAGCACCATTTTTCAAAGTGCTAAGAGAAAAGAACTGCCAACTTAGAATTCTATATCCAGCAAAAATGCACTTTGGCAATAAAAGTAAGTTAAAGACGTTCTCAGATGAAGGAAATTAAGAGAAGCCATGGCCAGCTGACATGGACTAAAGTAATTATTAAAGGAATTTCTTCAGTCAAATTAGAAATGATACCAGAAGGAAACTTGGAACATCAGGAATGAAGGAAGAACAACAATAAAAGTAAATATGATAGAATAGTTTTCTTGAGTTCTTAAAAATATGTTTGATGATTGAAAGCAAAATTATAACATGGTCTAATGGGGTTTTTAATGTAAGTAGCTGTAATAAAGAAGACAACTATACTATACAGGGGAAAAAGTAACAGCACCTACATGCTGGTAAGATTTCTATATTCTACTTTATGTGGTAAAATATTGTTTCTAAGTAAACTGTGAAAAGTTCACTGTAATTCCTAGAGCAACCACACACACACATTGAGCTATGAAAAGAAATATAACACAAAACACAAATTATAAAATGCTATATTAAAATGTTGAAATAACTCAAAAGAAGGCAGAAAAGGGAAAACTGAAGCACAAAAACAGAATAAACTGAAAGCAAATAATAAAGTGGTGAAGCTAAATCCAAATATATCAATATTACATTAAATATAAATGGTATTAATACCTCAAGTTAAATCAAGATCTTAAGAATGGATAAAATAAATATGAATCAACTATGCACTATCTGGAGTCCCCGGGTGGTATAAATGATTAATGTACTTGGCTGCTAGTCAAAAAGTTGGAAGTTCAAGTCCACCCAGAAGCACCTCAGAAGAAAGGCCTGGATATTTACTTTCAAATAATCAGCCATTGAAAATTGTATGGAGCAGAGTCCTGCTCTGACATACACGGGGTTACCATGAGTTGGAGATGACTCAATGGCACCTGGGAACTGATGGTACTCATTGTCTGCAAGAAGTTAACTTTGAATATAATATAGGTAGGTTAAAGGTAAAGTGATGAAAAAATAAATACAATGCAAGCATTAATCTAAAGAATGCTGGAATGGCTATATTAATATAAAACAAAGTAGACTATATGACAAAGAAAATCACTGACAACAAGGAGAGACAAATAATGTTAAAAGGATCAATATACCAAGAAGACAGGAAGATGTATGCATCTAAAAGAAAGCAGCAAAATACAAGAAGCAAAAGCTGACAGAACTGAAAGGAGAAAAACAAATCCACAATGATATTTGCAGGCTTCAACATTCCTCTCTCATTAATTGTTATAAGTAATAGATAGAAAATCAGCAAGGGTATAGAAGGGTTGAACACCATTACCAAGCAGCAGATGTCTATCCAATCAACCAACCAATGTCTAATTGACATTGACAGAACATTCCCTCTAATAATAGCAGAGTTCACATTCTTTTCAAACCCACGTGTTACAAAATTAAATCTTGTATTAATTCAAAAGAATAGCACAATATTTGATTGCTCTATGATTTAATAAAAAGTTTTCAAATGGGAGCAATGTTTTCCTTGTGCAAGAGGAACCCACTTCCAGAGAATGGAGACTTCACAGGGACTTAAATAAGTTTTGCTTAATGAATACAAGTTTCCATGGTACTAAATGGTTGCTGAAGTTAATATTACTGAGTTAGTATTAAAAAGAGACTTCTGAAAAATGCCACCCTTTACCTATTATTAGCTATGAGACCTCCTGAAATTAAAATTTGTTGAAGCCCAGATTCTTTTTCATTAAATCACAGGGTAATGATTTTGTTACCGAGTGCTCTTCAAAATGGAGCCATGGTGGCACTGTGGTTAAGAGCTCGGTGGCTAACAAAAAAGGTCAGCAGTTCAAATCCACCAGCCACTCCTTGGAAAGCCTGTGGGGGCAGTTCTACTCTGTCCTATAGGGTCACTCTGAGTTGGAATGGACTTTTTGGCAAAGGGTTTGGTTGTGGTTTTAGCTCCAGGAAAGAAGTCAGCAACTTTGTGTGGAAAAAAAAACAGGCCAGCAAAACCGCAGGCAAGAACAATTGTGGGTCAGAAACCTTTAGGTTCATGGACAAGAAAAGCCTCTTGAAATAGAAATAAAATGATTATCTTTAATGAAACTTACATTCCACACATGGAACATTGAACAAAGTAAACCACATTCTAGGTCTTAAAATAAACCTTAAAATTCTAAAATGATTGAAGTTGTCAAAAAAACATAAACATGCAGAGAAACACCCAGAAATTAGCAAACAGAAAATATTTACTGTGAGTAGATAAAATTCAAATCAGGCAGCGTCAGAAAGTTCTCCTAAGATGGGATAGTGAAAGCAGGTTATATAGGTAGGGTCTGGGCAGGGTAGTCTCCTGAAAGTCGTTGTAAATTGCTTTCATACTGGTTTCTCAGGAGCCAGAGCATGCGCAAGGTTTCAGGGTCAGCCAGTTGTAAAAACAGAGTCATTAAGGACACGCCATATATCAGAGGACATCTGGAAATTTAATCATTAAGCGATTTTGCTTGAAAGAAGGGTTCTTTTTCCTGACCTCAAGTTGACCTGCTTCAGCTAGCCCAGCACAGCCTGTTTAAAATTTAAGGTGTCTTGTACTTTCTGCTTCTGTCGATAATCTTGAATGAGATTTATGATCACTTTAAGCTTGGTGAGTATTTCTTTTGCATAGATTTCCAATCATAAGAGTCATCATTTATCATTGGTCAGGTCTCATTGACTCATTGAATGCTTACATATCCTCAAATCGTTACTATACCATAGCTTTACACTCTTGAGTCGAGGCCTAGTGTAGACTTGGCCCGGACTGTAAGAACAGTGCTGATTTTAACAGACAAAGATTGAATTAAAGGCTAAGAGGTGATTGATTCCTCAAGGTACTTCAAGCATTGCATACATCTAGGAACAGTTGGTTTGTAGCAAAATTGTTGAACAGTCTGAATAAAAGAACAACGTGGTAAGCAGTAACATGAGCATAATAGGATGATAACTATGCAGACAATGATAAACAGAGAT
This sequence comes from Trichechus manatus latirostris, assembly GCF_000243295.1. Taxonomy (NCBI): domain Eukaryota; kingdom Metazoa; phylum Chordata; class Mammalia; order Sirenia; family Trichechidae; genus Trichechus; species Trichechus manatus. The sequence continues at coordinate 3,345,607 of NW_004444115.1, forward strand.
TTCTTCTGGACTCCCCAACTTGACAGTCATTGTTGGAATCACTCACCTAGACTGGGAGTAGGATCAGACACTTAGTTAATTATATTCTTTATGTGTGATATGTTTTGAGTAACATTTACTAGATTCATCATCAATATAAGTACAACACTCAGTTTTAATTATAGCACAAGTTGTTCCTTGAGAAATTAACAGAAAATCTAATGCTATCCTACTTTGTGAAGTCATATACTGAATTTCAGATATTTTTCTAGCTATTATAGAGAATTTCAGATACTTTCTCTAGTTATGATACTTCTCTAAAGCTCTAGGTCTTTACAGCTTTGCATGTTTATCAACAGAAACTTCTAACACAAGTGTTCCGTATACAGTCTGATTATTTCTTGTAAAGCAATAATCAGCTATTTTAGTAACTAATAGCACTATGTTGACTATAAATTATGTTATGGTAGGGGTTTTTCTCATCTTCTTTTCCTTCTTTTTAATGTTTTTAAGATTTCTTTTCTGAGGGAAGAGGCCCTGGGTAAGTAAAGCATTACTCAAGAAGAGGAACAAAATGGGAGGCCTCACGCTACCTGATTTTAGAACCTATTATGCCACCACAGTAGTCAAAACAGGCTGTACTGGTACAACAACAGCTATAGACCAATGGAACAGATTTGAGAATCCAGACATAAATTCATCCACCTATGAGCAGCTGATACTTGACAAAGGCCCAAAGTCCATTAATTGGGGAAGACAGTCTCTTTAACAAATGGTGCTGGCATAACTGGATATCCATCTGCAAAAAACTGAAACAAGACCCATACCTCACACCATGCACAAAAACTAACTCAAAATGGATCAAAGACCTAAATATAAAATCTAAAACAACAAAGGTCATGTACAAAAAAAATAGGGACAATGCTAGGAGCCCTAATACATGGTATAAACAGGATACGAACCATAAGTAACAATGCACAAATACCAGAAAAGAAACTAGATAACTGGGAGCTCCTAAAAATCAAAAACTTATGCTCATCAAAAGATTTTACCAAAAGAGTCAAAAGACAACCTACAGACTGAGAAAATATTTTTGTCTATGTCAAATCCTATCAGGGTCTAATCTCTAAAATCTGCAAGATACTGCAAAACCCCAACAACAAAAAGACAAATAACGCAATTAAAAAATGGGCAAAGGATATGAACAGGCACTTCACCAAAGAAGACATTCAGGCGGCTAACAGACATATGAAGAAATGCTCATGAACATTAGCCATTAGAGAAATGCAAATCAAAACTACAATGAGATACCATCTCACCCTAATGAGGCTAGCACAAATCCGAAAAACACAAAATAATCAATGTTGGAGAGGTTGTGGAGAGACTGGAACACTTACACACTGTTGATGGGAATGTAAAATGGTACAACCACTTTGGAAATAGATTTGACACTTCCTTAAAAAGCTAGAAATAGAAGTACCATATGATCCAACAATCCCACTCCTTGGAATATATCCTGGAGAAATAAGAGCCATCACACGAACAGATATATGCACACCTATGTTCATTGCAGCACTGTTCATGATAGCAAAAAGATGGAAACAACCTAGGGGCCCATTAATTGACAAATGGATAAACAAATTATGGTATAGTCACACGATGGAATACTATGCAATGATAAAGAACAACAAAGAATCCATGAAACACCTTATAACATGGAGAAATCTGGAAGGCATCACGCTGAGTGAATTTAGTCAGTTACAGAAGGACAAATGTTGCATAAGACCAGTATTATAAGGACTCAAGAAAAGGTTTAAACACAGAAGAAAACATTTTTTGATGATGGGGAGGGAGGGAGAGAGTTATTCAGTAATTAGGTAGTAGACAAGAATTATCTTAGCTGAAGGGAAGGACTGCACACACTACAGGCTAAGTCAGCACAACTGGACTAAACCAAAGCTAAGAAGTTTCCTGAACACAACCAAACACTTCAAGGGACAGAGTAGCAGGAGCAAAGGTCTGGGGACCATGGTTTCAGGGGACATCTAGGTCAATTGGCATAACAAAGTTTATTAAGCTTCCTACTTTGGTGAGTGGCGTCTGGGGTCTTAAAATCTTGCAAGCAGCCATCTAAGATGCATCAATTGGTCCCAACCACGTGGAGCAAAGGAGAATGAAGAACACCAAAGACACAAGGAAAGCATTAGCCCAAGAGACAGAAAGGGCCACATAAACCGGACACTGCAACAGCTTGAGACCAGAACAACTAGATGGTGCCCAGCTACCACCAATGACCCCCCTGACAGGGAACACAACAGAGAATCCCTGATGGAGCAGGAGAAAAGTGGGGTGCAGAACTCAAATTCTAGTGAAAAGACCAGACTTAATGGTCTGACTGGGACTGGAGGGACCCCGGAGAGCATGGTCCCTGGACTCTATGTCAACCCAGCACTGAAACCATTCCCAAGGCCAACTTTTCAGTCAAAGATTAGACTGGACTATGGGACGTAAAATGATACTCGTGAAGAGTGTGCTTCTTAGCTCAAGTAGGTACATGAGACTGAATGGGCAGCTCCTGTCTAGAGGTGAGATGAGAAGTCAGAGAAGGTCAGGAGCTGGTTGAATGGATACGGGAAATCAGGGGTGGAAAGGAGGAATGTGCTGTCACAGTATAGGGAGACCAATTAGGGTCACATAACATTGTATGTATAAAATTTTTGTATGAGAGACTAATGAATTTTAAACTTTCACTTAAAGTACAACAATAAAATACAATAAAAAGATTTCTGGTCTCAATTTTACATTCCTCTAATATTTATTTTTCCTCTGGGTTAATGGATTATATATAAAACCTGTTGCTGCTGAGTCAATTCCAACTCATGGAGACCCTAAAGGACAGAGTAGAACTGCCCTGTTGGGTTTTCAAGGAGTGGCTGGAAAGTTCCAGCTACAAATCTTTCGGTTAGCAGCCTAGGTCCTAACAACTGTGCCACCAGGGCTCCTGATTATATATAAACACATAGAAATAGCATAACAAGAAGCAGTCCAAATCTGCAAACAAACAAACCCATTAATTAGATATTTCAGGATAAAATCGAATATTAAAAACCATCAGCAATATTCCCCCCTTAAAACTCCTAATAACTTTTTAGTCCACTCAGCCCTATGTAGTTAATTTCTGTACCACATGATTCAGGATCAGCAGCTGTCTGAACCCATCAGCTTCTACACAAGACTTCTGGAAATCTTGATTCAATCTGGTTGTATCCACTTTCAAAATATCACAGTCCTTTTCATAAGTCTGATATAGTCCATGTTTTTTTGCTGTTGTTGAAAGACTCTGGCCAAGTACTTTCAGGGAGTCAGCAAAGTAAAAAAAACTAACTGCAGATGATAAAACTAGTCATGGTTAACTTATTACTAATAATAAACCCTAACAAGAATTCATTACAAGATAGTATGAAGCAAAATAAAGTCAATTAAACAAAAATTAGACAGAATGTCTCTCTCATAATGATTAAACCTATTTTCAAAGAATTCCAAATATAACATCTTGAGACGTAATATCATATACAGGCAGTCCCCTACTTATGACATATTTTAGTTATGACAAACCACACTTATGGTGTCTGGTTGTTTTTTTTTTTTTTGGTACATCTTATTGTTAGTAATACGTACTACATATAAAATTGAAGTGTGTAACCTCAGATGTTCAGTTGCAGATGTTCAATATTATGATTTATAAAGATACTGATAAAAGGCAGTAATAATGAAAACCAAAAAAAATTAGGCATCAGAACAAAACTTATGATGAAGTCATTGGAAAAGAACACCATTGTAAGTCAGGGACTACCTGTAGTCAGGATATACCAAGAATATATTATCAAGTCTCAAAACATCTGAATTTAATAAAACTTCACAGGTAAATGATATGAATTCCCCAGTTAAAACCATTGGCTTTGATGATGTTTGATTCAAAAGAAATAAAGCTGCAACCAAGCTAGAAATTAATAAAAGTAATAACTAAACTAAAATTATGACTGATTATAGTATGCTCTTACTTAATATAGACAAAACATAATAGGAAACATTGATACAAATTTTTAACTCAGAAAATTTGGCGCTTCTCTTGATTTGACAAGTTTTGTATATCAAATAATTTTTTTTTTTTTTTTTAGCACTTTTCCCTTTATAAAGCAGGAACAAATTTGTGACTTTCAAGTTGTCAAGGAGTTTATCATAGGTCCTCAAGAAACAATACTTAGTTTTTTGATCAAAATGACAAAGATTTTAAAGGTAAAAACCTTAGTTTTTTCAAACCCATGTAGCTTGGTTTTCAACATGAACTCAAAAACTTATCCTAATGAGACACCAAACCTTGTCTTTGAGGTAGATTACACAAAGGATAAAATTAACTCTTCAACTCAGTAAGAAAAGAAAATTTTGTTATTTTAACAGCGAGAAACTCATTTTTTTTTTGCTTTATATATTATTTGACGCTAAAACTCTTAAAAATCTCTTAAATTAACCCATCGAATTTAAGCCACAAGAGATAAAAGCTTTGACAATAACAAATTCTTTTTAACAAATCTTTTAAACTCTCCGTCTTTATTACATACCTCTTACAGTACAACACTTTAAGTGGCAAAAAATGAACACACTCAATAACATACACACACATTTATATCCTTTCTCTTAAATTATAATGAATATCCATTAACTGAATTTAATATCAGTAAGTTACGTAAATGTGAATGTGAAACAAAGAATAAGGATCAGTAGTTGGAAAATATGGCCTTGGTAATAGAAATGATGCCAGAGATCGCATGATAGAATTTTGCAAGACTAAAGACTTCTTCATAGCAAACACCTTTTTTCAACAACGTAAACGTCCAGTATATACATGGACCTCGCCAGATGGAATACACAGGAATAAAATTGACTACATCTGTGGAAAGAAATGATGGAAAAACTCAATATCATCAGTCAGAACAAGGCCAGGGGCCAACTGTGGAACAGATCATCAATTGCTCATATGCAAGATCGAGTTGAAACTGAAGAAAATTAGAACAAGTCCACAAGAGCCAAAGTTACAACAAGTTACTTAAATATCTTGGAAATTATTTTAAGCCTGTTGTTATTATATGCCCCCAAGTCAGTTCCAACTCATAGAGACCCTATGCACAGCAGAAAGAAACACTGCTGGGTCCTGCACCATCCTCACAATTGTTGCTATGTTTGAGCCCATTATTGCAGCCACTGTGTCAATCCATAGAGTTGAAGGTCTTCCTCTTTTTCGTTGACACTCTACTTTACCAAACATGATGCCCTTCTCCAGGGACTGATCCCTCCTGATAACATGTCCAAAGTACATGAGACCAAGCCTCACCATCCTTGCTTCTAAGGAGCATTTTGGCTGTACTTCTTCCAAAACAGACTTGTTCATTCTTTTGCCAGTCCATAGTATATTCAATATTATCTGCCAACAACATAGTTCAAAGGCATCAATTCTTCTTCAGTATTCTTTGTTTATGGTTCAGCTTTCGCATGCATATGAGATGATTGAAAATACCATGGCTTGGGTCTGGCACACCTTAGCCCTCAAAGTGACATCTTTACTTTTCAACACTTTAACGAGGTCAATTTTTATGCCTATATACCGCAAAATATAATTACTGTTGAAATAAAGTTTGTTTACATAGTCTATATTGTCATTCAAACTCATAGCATGTCCCATATTTTCCCCAGTCTACACTTAAATTTTATCAACTGGTTTTTGGAATTAAAAAAATGACTCTATTCCAACCTACTGTTTCATTGATATAGATATACCCTTAAATATCTGGCTAGGGGTGGAAACATTTCCTAGGCAATTTCAAGTGTCTCACAGTGATTTTTAACTTTTGGCTTTTTAAAAGTCCTCTACAATAGAGAGTGCTTGTTTATGGTTCATGTTGGGGGTCTACTAAATTTCTGATAACTGTATTATAAGGCAGCATTTGTCCTATTTTAACCTCAATGTCCACCCTATTTATGTTAATTTTTTTATTTTTATTTTTAGTTTTTTAATATTTTATTGTACTTCAGGTGAAGGCTTACAGAA
>NW_004444115.1:3361589-3363414 GCF_000243295.1 Trichechus manatus latirostris
ACCCAGCAATTCAGTCCCTCAGGGAGTTTGGAAGTGTCTATGGAGATTCCATGACCTTTCCTTGTACAAGTTGTGCTGGCTTCCCCAGTAATGTGTACTGTCTTACCCTTCACCAAAGTTACCACTTATCTGTTTAGTTCCCCCCCACTCCTCCCATCCCTCGTAATCAACAAAAATTGTTTCTTTTTATGTGTAAACTTTTTCATGGGTTTTTACAATAGAGGTCTCATACAATATTTGTCTTTCTGAGATTGACTTATTTCATTCAGCATAATGTCCTCCAGTTTGATCCATATTATGAGATGCTTCACAGATTCATCATTGTTTTTTATCATTGCATAATACTACATTGTGTGTACGTAGCATAGCTTGTTTATCCATTTGTCTGTTGATGGATATCTATGTTGTTTCCATCTTTTTGCTATTGTGAACAATGCTGCAATGAACATGGGTGTGCATATGTCTATTCGAGTGACAACTCTTATTTCTCTAGGATATATTTATAGGAGTCAGATTGCTGGATTGCATGGTATTTTTATTTCTAGCTTTCTAAGGAAGCCCCATATCATTTTCCAAAATGGTTGTATCATTATGCATTCCCACCAACGGTACATAAGAGTTCCGATCTCCCTGCGGCCTATCCAACATTTGTTATTTCAGGTGTTTTTGATTCATACCAGTAATGCTGGTGTGAGATGGTATCTCATTGTGGTTTTAATTTGCATTTCTCTAATGGCTAGTGATGGCCAACATTTCCTCATGTGTCTGTTGGTCTCTTGAATGCTTCTTTGGCAAAGTGTCTGTTCATTTCCTTTGCCCATTTTTTAACTGGATTATTTGTCTTTTTGGGGTAGAGGTGATAGATTTTCTTGTAGAGTTTAAAGATTAGACCTTTCTGTGACTTGTAATGGCTGAAAATTTTTTCCCAGTCTGTAAGTTCTCTTTTTACTCTTTTGGTGAAGTCTTTTGATGAGCATAAGTGTTTAATTTTTAGAATATCCCAGTTATCTAGCTTGTCTTCTGGAGTTTGTTTATAGTTGGTTATGGTTTGTATCCTGTTAATGCCATGTATTAGGGCCTCTAGCATTGGTCCTATTTTTTCTTCTATGAACTTTATAATTTTTGGCTTTATGTTTAGGTCTTTGGTCCATTGTGAATTAGTTTTTGTATATGGTGTGAGATATGGGTCCTGTTTCATTTTTTTTGCAGATGGACATCTACTTTTGCCAGCACCATTTGTTAAAAAGACTGTCTGTTCCCCATTTGATGGACTTTGGGCCCTTGTTGAAGGTCAGGTGACCATAGGTGGATGGATTTACATCTGGCTTCTCAATTCTGTTCCCATGGTCAATGTATCTGTGTATCAGTACAAGGCTGTTTGACTACTGTAGCTGTATAGTAGTTTCTGAAGTCAGGTAGTGTGAGTCCTCCTACTTTATTCTTCTTCTTCAATAGTGCTTTACTTATCCAAGGCTTCTTCCCTTTCCATATAAAGTTAATGATTAGTTTTTCCATCTCTTTAAAGAATGTTGTTGGTATTTGGATCAGGATTGCACTGTGTCTGTAAATTTGCTTTGGGTAGAATTGTCATTTTCACAATGTTGAGTCTACCTATCCATGAGCATGGTATGTTTTTCCATTTATTTAGATCGCTTTTGGTTTCTTGCAGTAGTGTTTTGTAGTTTTCTTTGTATAGGTCTTTTACACCCCTAGTTAGATTTATTCCTAAGTATTTTATTTTTTTAGGGGCTATTATAAATGGTATTGTTTTCCTGATTTCCTTTTCATCGTTCTCTTTATTGGTGTATAGGAATCCAACTGATTT
>NW_004444115.1:3364721-3392434 GCF_000243295.1 Trichechus manatus latirostris
CTCTGAGGACTGCCTTTGCTGTGTCCCAAAGGTTTTGGTATGATGTGTTTTCATTCTCGTTTGATTCTAGGAATTTTTCCATTCCATCTCTGACTTATTCTATTACTCAGTGATGTGTAAGCAGGGTGTTATTCAGTTTCCATGTAACTGATTTTTTTCCTTGCTCTTCCTGTAGTTAATTTCTAACTTGATGGTATTGTGGTCAGAGAAGATACTTTGTACTATTTCAAGATTTTGGATCTTGTCGAGGATTGCTTGGTGGCCTAAGATGAGATCTCTTCTGGAGAACATTCCATGTGCATTCAAAAAGAATGTGTACTTTGCAGCTGTTGAGTGTAGTGTTCTATATATGTCTTGAGGCCAGGTTGGCTGATTGTGCCCTTTAGATCTTCTGCATCTTTGCTGAGTTTCTTTCTGGATGTTCTGTCCTTTACCGAAAGTGGTTTTTTGAAGTCTCCTACTATTTTTGTGGAACTGTCAGTTTCTCTTTTCAGTGTTATTAGAGTTTGTTTTATGTATTTTGGATCCCTGTCATTGGGTGGGTAGATGTTTATTATGGTTATGTCTTCATGATGGATCATCCCCTTAATCATTATATAGTGTTCTTCTTTGTCTTTTATGGTGCATTTTGTTTTAAAGATTAGTATTGCCACTCATGCTCCTTTTTGGTAGCTGTTTGCTCCATATTTTTTTTTTCCATCCTTTGATTTTTAACAAATTTGCATCTTTGTTTCTAAGGTGTGTCTCTTGTAGACAGCATATTGATGGATCCTATTTTTTTAATCCATTCTGTCAGTCTCCATCTCTTTATAGGTGCATTGAGTCCATTTACATTCAGTGTAAGTATTGATAGGTGTGAATTTATTGCTGTTATTTTGTGTTTTTTTTTTTTTTTTTTTAATGGTGGTGCTGATGTTTTCTTTGTTCCTCTTACTCTGCTGTTCTGAGTTCCTTTAGTTTGTGGATTTTTTTCTGTAGTTTTATTTTTAACTGAGACTTCATTTTTTTCTTCTTTATTTTGATGGGTAGGTTTGTTAAAGTTATTTGTGGTTACCTTGAAATTTACCCTTATCTTCCTAGGTTTGAACCAGTCTATTATTACTTGCTATCACCTTCCTTAATCTTCATTTGAAGGTTCTATACCTATACCATTTATTCCACCTTTTATTGTTCTGATACTGTTGTCATTTACAGATTAACCTCTCTGGTTCCCTGTTGCAATTCTATTGGTTTTGGATACTCCTTAAGAGTTGATTTTCTAGGTTGGTATCTGGCTGGTACAATCCTGTGTCCTAGATTCATCATGTGGTCTGATGTTGTTTGTTCTCAGATCGAAGTACTCCCTTTAATAATTCTGGTAATTTTAGTTTGATTTTTACATAGTCCCTTAATTTCTGTTTATGTGGAAATGACCTAATTTCACCATCATATTTGAATGAGAGTTTGCTGGATATATTATTCTTGGCTGACATTCTTTTTCTTTCAAGGTTTTTCATATGTTATCTGATTGCCTTCTTACCTGCATGGTTTCTGCCAAATAATCCAAGCTTAGTCTTATTGTTTCTCCTCCATAGGTGACTTTTGGTTTTTCTTGAGCTTCTCTCAGGATTCTTTGTTTGTCTTTGGTTTTAGCAAGTGTGATTATGATATGCCTTGGTGATATTCTTTTGCGGTATATCCTATATGGTGTTCGTTGAGCTTCTTGGATGGTCAGCTTTTCATCTTTCATGATATTGGGGAAGTTTTCTGTCAGCAAGTCTTTAATGATCCTGTGTTTTCTGTTTTCTCCCCCTGTTCTGGAACTCCAATCACTTGCGGATTTTTGCCTTTGATTGTATCCCACATAATTCTCTGGGTCTCTTCATTTTTCTTTGTTCTTTTTTCCAATTTTTTCTCAGAGTTGTTTTCAATTGTTTGTCTTCAGTTTTGCTGATCCTGTCTTCCATTTTCAAACCTGCTACTCAGCCTTTCTATGACGCTGTCCATTTCTGAAATATTGTTGTTTACCTTTTGGATTTCTAATTGTTGTTTTTGTATAATTTGTATTTGTGAATTTATTTTAGCATTTTGGTCTTGTATTATTTTCTTGAATTCTTCCATCTTTTTGTCTATATTTTCCATGAATTTGTTTATTTTTTCCTCATTTTTGTCTGCTTTTTGCTTCAACTCTTGGATAATTCTGAATATTAGAGACGTGAATTCCCTATCAGGTAGTTCTAGTGCTTTTTCTTCTACTGAAACATCATCTGGTGTTTTATTTTGGACACCTACTGAACCATCCTGTCCTGTTTTGATATTGTCAGTTGTCTTAGAGACATTCCATAGTTATTTTCCTCATTCATTGATTGTAGATTTGTTTGTTTCATCTTGCTTTTTTGTGTTATTTGGTTATTTCTGAGCAGGTGCACTGTGCTTTCTTTGTTTTATTGCTCTTCTGTGGGCATGAAAATTTTCACCTCCTTCTCCAGTAGGCAGGGTCAGTCACTCAGGTATGGTACAGCAGGGCAGTTCCACCTGAAGGGGTGTTGCTGGGATGGGTTCTTTGTGGCACATATTAGGGCTGATGGGGGAGCTGGGAATCAGTGCACGGCAGGTTTTTGTAGGTCATGTCTGTGTTGCTTGGGGCTGTGATGTTCAGCACACGGTGCAGGTAGGCAGGAAGGAGAGGGGAGATTGTGATGTGTGGAGCTAATATGGGTATGCGAAAGAGGAGAGAGAGGAGCGAGGAACAGGAGCCAAAAACATATACACAAACAAACAAAAAAGAGTGCTATGGGAGCTTGTTTTTGGAGTGGAGAGATGAGAGAATGAGAAATGGAGAAACACAAAAAGAAAAAGGGTAATAGAAAAAAAGAATAAATAAAAATTAGAGGAAAAAAAGAAGAAACAAAAAAATAGCTCTCAGGGTTCCCACCGGTGCAGCTGCTAGGTCTAGGGAAGTTATTCCCAGGCCGTGAAGTACGGCCTGGTTAGAAGGGGTAGAGGTGTCACACAGCACCAGGTATTAAGAAGTCAGGTAGAGAAGGTAAGTATAAAGAGACAATAAACTGGAAATGAAGAAATACAATAAGGGAAATAAAGAGAGAAGGAAACAAAGAAACTAAAAAAGTAAATAAAAATTAAAAAAAACAAAAACAAAAAAGTAAAAAAGAAATGCTCCTAGGGATGTCACTCTGTATCTGTGCAGAGTAAGGGAGTAGCTCCCAAGCCATGTAGTACTTCCTGGCTAGAAGGGGATCCCAAGCTGAGAAAAGAAAAAGCAAATCAAAAGAGAACAAATCAGAACAAACAAACAAAAACAGCCCCAGGGGTCCCACCAGCATGGCAGCATTGGCGGGAAGCAGTTTCACAGTCAAGCAGTGTTTTGCAGTCTTTCAGGAAGAAGCAAAGATGGCACACCGAGCCAGATATTTGAGAGAAGGTGGGAGGTGGTGAGAGGTAAGGAAGAAATCTAAAAAAGCAGAAAAAAGCAACACCAGCAGCCAACAAATGGCACTCAGGGAGCTGGCCAGTGCAGGCGGGTGGAATCCAAGTGGTACCAGGGTGAAGCCAGTGATTCCTGGCCAAGAGACTGTGGCTGCAGGAAGCAGAGGAGGTCGAGTGTGGGTGAAGAAGGGAGGGGTGTGGGAAAGCGTATATTGCTGGTTACCGGTTATTCTGTCTCCTGCTGGAAACTTCATGAAGCTGCTTTCTCATACCCCCTGTGCACCAGTCTCCAATAGGAGTCCAAGATGGCAGATCTGTGCTGTGGTAGCTAGTAGGGGACCTCTGCATGTATCTCGCCTCACTCTCTGTTCTCGGTTAGTTTCTTATTCCATTTGTTGCTTGGCTGAGTTCCTTATCCCCCTTCATTTGATACTTAGGGTTTCAGGATGACTTGTGTCTCTGTTTGACTTAGTTTTTTGGATCTTTGCTGTGGATGGATAGCCTGGTGCTTCTGTCTAAAGCACCATGTTTCCCAGAAGAGTCTAGGCCCATAGTTTTTGGAGGTGTAGCAAGCCAGAGTTCAGCTAGGAAAAATTTGCTGCTTCCTTGGATTTGGAAGACCACATTTTAAGACAGATCTAAGCACTACAAAACAACAGATTCACCAAACTTACAATAAATGTTAGATTCAATCTCAAAAAACCAAAGGAAGAGAGCTCAAGAATCCGAGAGGGCTTACTGAGACAACCTCCAGATGCGACGCAGAGACAGTAAGCTGAAATAGTTTTTGCAGGTTCCATGTCTGTGTCAATTCCTGGAGCCTTGTTTTTCGCCATTGCCTTCAGTGCAGCTTGGATTTCTTCCTTCAGTACAATCAGTTCTTGATCATATCCTACCTGTTGAAATGGTTGAACATCGACCAATTCTTTTTAGTATAATGACTCTGTATTCCTTCCAACTTCTTTTGATGCTTCCTACATCGTTTAATATTTTCCCCATAGAATCCTTCACTATTGCAACCCCAGGCTTGAATTTTTTCTTCAGTTTTTTCAGCTTGAGGAATGCTGAGCCTGCTCTTCCCTTTTGGTTTTCTATCTCCAGCTCTTTGCACATGTTATATTACTTTACTTTGTCTTCTCGAGTCACCCTTTGAAATCTTCTGTTCAGTTCTTTTACTTCATCATTTCTTCCTTTTGCTTTAGCTACTCAGCATTCAAGAACAAGTTTCAGAGTCTCTTCTAACATTTATTTTGGTCTTTTCTTTCTTTCCTGTCTTTTTAATGACCTCTTGCTTTCTTCATGGATGATGTCCTTGATGTCATTCCACAACTCGTCTGGTCTTCAGTCATTAGTATTTAATGCGCTTCAAATCTATTCTTGAGATGGTCTCTAAATTCAGGTGGGATATACTGAAGGTCGTACTTTGGCTTTCGTGGACTTGTTCTAATTTTCTTCAGTTTCAACTTGAATTTGCATATGAGCAATTGATTGTCTGTTCTGCAGTCAGCCCCTGACCTTTTTCTGACTGATGATATCGAGCTTTTCTAACGTCTCTTTCCACAGATGGAGTCAATTTGATTCCTGTGTATTCCATCTAGCAAGGTCCATGTGTATAGTCACTGTTTATGTTGATGAAAAAGGTATTTGCAATGAAGAAGTCATTGATCTTGCAAAATTCTATCATGAAATCTCCGGCATCATTTCTGTCACCAAGGACGTATTTTCCAACTACTGATCCTTCTCCTTTTTTTCCAACTTTCACGTTCCAATCACCAGTAATTATCAATGCATCCTGATTGCATGTTTGATCAATTTCAGACTGAACAAGTTGTTAAAAATCTTCAATTTCTTCATCTTTGGCCTTAGTGGTTGGTGCGTAAATTTGGATAATAGTCGTATTAACTGGTCTCCTTCTAGGCGTATGGATACTATCCTATCACTGACACCATTCTACTTCAGGATAGATCTTGAGATGTTCTTTTTGACCATGAATGTGATGCCATTCCTCTTCAAGTTGTCTTTCCCGGCATAGTAGACCATACGGTTGTCTGATTCAAAATGGCCAATACCAGCCCATTTCAGCTCACTAATGCCTAGGATATTGATGTTTATTCATTGCATTTCATTTTTGATGATTTCCAATTTTCCTAGATTCATAGTTCGTACTTCCATGTTCTGATTGCTAATGAAAGTTTGCAGCTGTTTCTTCTCATTTTGAGTCGTGCTACATCAGCAAATGAAGATCCCAAAAGCTTGACTCCATCCATGTCATTAACGTTGACTCTACTTTGAGGAGGCAGCTCTTCCCCAGTTGTCTTTTGAGTGACTTCCAACCTGGGGGACTCACCTTCTGGTACTATATCAGACAATGTTCCTCTGATATTCATAAGGTTTTCATTAACTAATTCTTTTCAAAAATAGACTTACGGGTCCTTCCTCCTAGTCTTAGTCTGGAAGCTTGGCTAAAACCTGTCCACCATGGGTGACCATGCTGGTATCTGAATACCAGTGACATAGCTTCCAACATCACAGTGACATGCAAGTCCCCACAGTATGACAAACTGACAGACACATCAGGGGTCAGGAATTGATGGAATATCAATTGAGATGTTTCAACAAATTCATGTAGTGCTGGAAGTGCTCACTCGTCTATGCCAAGAAATTTGGAAGACAGCTACCTGTCCAACCGACTGGAAGAGATCCATATTTATGCCTATTCCCAAGAAAGATGATGCAACTGAATGTGGAAATTATCCAACAGTATCATTAATATCACACCAAGTAAAATTTTGCTGAACATCATTCAAAAGCAGCTGTAGCAGTATGTCGACAGGGAACTGCCAGAAATTCAGGCTGGATTCAGAAGAAGACGTGGAACCAGGGATGTCATTGCTGATGTCAGATAGATCCTGGCTGGACACAGGAATGCCAGAAAGTTTACCTGTGTTTTACTGACTATGCAAAGGCATTCAATTGTGTGGATCATAACAAATTATGGATAACTTTGCTAAGAGTGGGAATTCCAGAACATTTAATTGTGCTCATGAGGAACCTGTAAACAGATCAAGAGACAGTTATTCAGATGGAAGAAGGAGATACTGCGTGGTTTAAAGTGAGGAAAGGTGTGCATCGGGGTTGCATCACTTCACCATGCCTATTCAATCTGTACGCTGAGCATATAATCTGAGAAGCTGGACTATATGAAGAAGAAAAGGGCATCAGGATTGGAGGAAGACTCATTAACATCCTGCGATATCCAGACGACACACCTTACTTGCTGAAAGTGAAGAGGACTTGAAGCACTTGAAAACTAAGACTACAGCCTTCAGTGTGGATTACACCTCAACATAAAGAAAAACAAAAATCTTCGCAGCTGGAACAATAAGCAATGTCACGATAAACAGAGAAAAGATTGAAGTTTTGAAGGATATCATTTTACTTGGATCCACAATCAACACCCATGGAAGCAGCAGTCAGGAAATCAAAAGACACATTGTGTTGGGCAAATCTGCTGCAAAAGACCTCTTTAAAGTGTTAAAAAGCAAAGATGTCACCTTGAAGACTAAGGTGCACCTGACCCAAGCCATGGTATTTTCTCCAATCACATCATATCCACGTGAAAGCTGGACAATGAATAAGGAAGACCAAAGAGGAAGTGAGGCTTTTGAATTGTGGTATTGGTGAAGAATATTGAATATACTGTGGGCTTCCAAAAGAATGAAAAAATCTGTTTTGGAAGAAGTACAACCAGAAAGCTCTTTAGAAGGAAGGATGGCGAGACTACACCTTACATACTTTGGACATCTTGTCAGGAAAGATCAGTCCCTGGAGAAGGACATCATGCTTAGCAAAGTACAGGGTCAGCAAAAAAGAGGAAGACCCTCAATGAGATAGATTGACACAGTGGTTGCAACAATGGGTTCAAGCATAACGATTATGAGCATGGCGCAGGACCGGGTAGTGTTTCATTCTGTGGTGCATAGGGTCGCTACGGTCAGAATTGACTTGACAGTACCTAACAACAGCAACAACATGTCTGTAACAAACAAGGGCTCTGTGGACATCAATCATCCACTTCAGGTCCCACTTCTGACACCAGCAATTGTCAAACACGTAAAAGCGCAGAGAAACACCAGAATCTATCATAACAGAAAATACTTATTGTGAGTAGACATGATTCTAATTGGGCAGTGTCAAACAGAAAGTATCAGGAAGGCACTCCGAAGAGGGGATAGTGAAAGTAAGTTATACAGGTAGGGTCCAGTCATGGTAGTCTCCTGAAGGTCATTGTAAATTTCTTTCTTGTTGGTTTCTCAGGAGATAGAATCAGATTATGTGCGGGGTTTCAGGGTCAGTCAGTTGTAAAAACAGAGTCATTAAGGAGGTGCAATATATATAAACACATCTGGAAATATAATCATAAAGGAATTTTGCTTTAAAGGAGGGTTCTTTTTCTGACCTCATATTGACCTCCTTCTGCTAGCCCAGTACAGTCCGTTTAAAATTTAGGGTGTCTTGTGAAATTATACAATCTGTGTTCTCAGACCATAATGAAATTAGACTAGAAACAATAACAGAATGATAAAATTAAAATATCCAAACACATGAAAATTAACCACATTCTTACAAGTAATACATGGATGAAGGAGGAAATCTCAAAGGAAATTAGAAAATATTTTGAACATAGCAAAAATGGAAATAAAACACCAATATTTGTTGTATACAGTTAATACAGTACTTCTTCTTGGTGCCATTTAGTCAGCTCCAACTCAGAGCGACCTTATGAACAATGGAATACATAGTTGCTCCGTCCTGCACCATCCTCAAATAGTACATATACTTTAACCCATTGTTGCATTCACTGTGTCAGTCCATCTTATTGAGGGTCTTCCTATTTTTTGCCCACCCTCTGCTTTACCAAGCATGTTGTCCTTCTCCAAGCATTGGTCCCTCCCGGAAAACTTTTCCAAAGTAAGCCAGACAAAGTCTTGTCATTCTCACCTCTAAGGAGCATTCTGTCTGTACTTCTTCCAAGACAGATTTGTTTGTTCTTCTGGCATTCCATGGTATACTCAGTATTTTTTGCCAGCACAATAATTCAAATGTGTCAGTTCTTCTTCAATCTTCTTTTATTCATCATCCAGCTTTCACATGCGTATGAGGAGATTAGAAATGCCATCTTTGGGTCAGATGCACCTTAGTCATCTTCATTTTTGACACTTTAAAGAGGTCTTTTGCAGCAGATTTTCCCAGAGTAATAAGTCATTTGACTTCTTGACTGCTGTTTCCATGGGCATTGATTGTTGATCCATGTAAAATGAAATCCTTGACAATTCAATACTTTCTCCATTTCTCATGATGTTGTTTATTGGTCCAGTTGTGAGAATTTTTGTTTTCTTTATGTTGTGGTATAATTCATACTGAAGCCTGGAGTTTTTAGTCTTCATCAGTAAATGCTTCAAGTTATCACTTTCAGCAAACAAGGTTGTGTCATCTGCATATCACAGGTTGTTAATGAGTCTTCTTTCAATCCTGGTGCTGCATTCTTCTTCATATATTCCAAGTTCTTAGGTTATTTTCTTAGCATACAGATTGAATAAGTATGGTGAAAGATAAAACCTTTATGCACGCTTTTTCCAGTTTTAAAGCATGCAATTTCCTCTCATTCTGTCCAAACAACCACCTCTTGCTCTTTGTACAGGTTCTTCATGAGCACAGTTAAGTATTTCAGAATTCTCAGTCTTTACAATGTTATCCATAATTTGGTATGATCCACACAGTCGAAAGCCTTTGCTGAGTCAATAAAAGAAGGCAAACATCTTTCTGGTATTCACTGCATGTCAGTTTGTTGTTCTATGGTGGCTTGCATGTCGCTGCTATCCTGGAAGTTATGCCAGTATTTAAAATATCAGCAAGGTCCCCCTTGGTGGAAAGGTTTCAGCAGAGCTTCCAAATGAAGACAGACTAGAAAGAAGAACATGTTGATCTACTTTCAAAGAAAATTAAACAGTGAAAACTTTACATATAAAACAATGCTTAGACAGAAATTCATAGAATTAATGCTTATATTAGACAAGAAGAAAAGTCTCAAATGAAGAATTTAAGCTGTCACTTCAGTAAACTAGAAAAAGATGATCAAAAAGAAGTCAAAACAGAAGGAAGAAACTAATAAACAGTAGGAATCAATACATTTAAAACTGAAAAATAATAAAGAAATTAGATGAGACCAAAATCTTATTTTTAGAAAAGAGAAATAAAATAAATAAACCTCTATAAAGACTGACAAAAAATAGAGAAGATACAAATTACCACTATGAAGAATGAAAGAGGATAAAATTCTTATAAGAAAATGCAGGAGCAAAGCTGTTGGGCCTAGCTTTTAATAATGGATTATCTAATATAATAACAAAAGCACAAATAGCAAAACACAAAATAAATAAATGGAAACTCATAAACATTAAAAACTTTGTTCATCAAAAGACTTTACCAAAAATGTGAAAAGACAAGCTGCCAACAAGGAGAATATCTTTGGAAACCATATATCCAATAAGAATCTAATAGCCAAAACACATATAAAACTTCAGAAACTTAACTACAAAAAGACAAATAACCCAATCATAAAGTGGGTAAAGGACTTGAATAGACATTCACCAAAGAGGACATTTGAATGGCCAACAAACACTTTAAAAGATGCTCAACATCATTAGCCATCAGAAAGATGCAAATCAACACCACAATGAGATAACATTTCACTCCCACTAGGATGGCAAAGATTAAAACAAAACAGAAAATAACAAATGTTGGCAAGGATGTAGGGAAATTGGAACCCTTATCTATTTCTGATGGGAATGCAAAATGGTGCTGCCATTGTAGAAAACAGTGTGTCAATTACTCAAAAAATGAAAAGTGGAACTACCATATGATCCTGAAATTCCACTCCTAGGTATATACCCAAAAGTCTTGAAAGCAGAGACTCAAAGACTCTGCTTGTATACCAATGTTCATTGCAGCAGTATTTACAATAGCCAAAATGTGGAAACAAGCTACATGCCCATCAACAGATGAATGGATAGACAAAATGTGGTACATATATTCAATGGAATACATCACTGCCACCAATAAGGAAGAGCTGGGAATGGAGCACGTCCTTTGAAACTGGGGTCTGTATGCTGAGAACCTCCTAGACCTGGAGGAAGATTGAAAGCCTTTCCCTAGAGTCAGTGCTGTGAATTTGGACTTCCAGCCCTCTAAACTGTAAGAAAATAAATTTCACTTTGTTAAAGCCATCCACTTATGGTATTTTTGTTAAGGCAGCACTAGATAATGAAGACACATATCTTCACGATGGTGTTGGGAACTGTATGAAGTAATAGAGTACCATTGTTACCCAGTTTTTGCAAGAAATATATTTAATTAAACGACAAATTAAAGTTTTAATTCCGAAAGAAAAAGAAAGAAAGAGGAGATATAATTGCAGAACCTGCGTACATTTTTGTCATGGTTAAGATTATGCATCAACTTTTCTAGGCTTTGACTTTAAGTGGTTTGACAGATATTATGTAATCATCTCCCATTATGTGATTTGATGAGAGCAGCCAATCAGTTGAGAGAGGAAATTCCTTGGGAGTGTGGCATGCATCCAATATACAGTATATGGATATTCTGGTAAAGCTTGCTCTCTCGATCCCGCATTGGATTTTGCATTCAACTTGTCATCCTCTGACCTCCAGCTCTTGGAACTTGAGCCAGCAGCCTGCCACCTGACCAGCAGATTTTGGGTTCGTCAGCCCCTGCTACTCCATGAGTCAGTAAAAGCCCCCAGCCTGCATCGACCCAGGGATTTGTGATTTTCCAGCCTCCACAATTGCGCGAGCCATTTCCTTGAAATAAATATCTCTATGTACATTTATATATGCTTCACTGATTTTTCTCCTCTAGAGAATTCAGCCTAAGACACATTAAAAGTATAGTAAGGAATATTATGACCAACTCTGACACATAAATTTTACAACTTAGATGAAAAGACCAATTACTCAAAAACCACAAAGTACCAAAACTCGCCCAAGATTAAATAGACAAGCAAATGGTGTTATTATTATGAAAGGCATTGAATTTTTGTTATAACTTTACCAATAAAAAACTTGTGCAAGCCTACTAAACATTTAAAGATAAAATCACACAAATTCAACCCAATTTTTCCAGCAAATCAAAGAGAGAACACTCCCCATTTTATTTTGAGACCAGAATTATCATACTAAAACCAGACAAACGTAGCCCAAGAAGAGAAATTTACAGAACAATAGTCCTCATGAACATAGTCACAACACCCCTAAACAAAATACTAATAAATAGAATCTAATCATATATAAAAATAATGATACACCATGACCAAGTGTGGTTTTATCCTGGGAATTCAACACTAGGTCAATAATCTAAAATCAACCAATGTAGTACAATAAGGCAAGAGAAAGTGCAATAAGGCAAGAAAAAGAAATTCAAGGCATACAGATTGGAAAGGAATAAACTCTCTATTCTCAGATGATATGATTATATATGCAGAAAAATTCAAGAATTGACAAAACACACACACAATCATATTTTGATACCCTAGCAATGTACAGTTGGAAAATGACATTTAAATAATAGTATCATTTAGAAAGCTCCAACAAAAGAAATACTCAGACGTAATTGTAACAAAACATGTACCTAATTGAAATGCTGTTAACTACAAAATGTTGATGAAATATTAGATAGGAACCTTAGGGGGCAGTGAATTTATGTAAATGGGGGAGGAACAACTCAGAAAAGGTTGAGAATTGTTGCACAAGTTGAAAGATGTAATCAATGTCACTAAATGGTACATGTAGAAACTGTTTAATTGGCGTATGTTTTGCTGTGTATATTCCCAACAATAGCAACAAAATAAATAAAATTTTAAAAGATGTTGATGAAAGAAATCAAAGAAGATCTTCATAAATCTAGGGATATACTGTTTGCATGGATTGGAAAACTCAAAGAGTAAAGATGTCTGTTCTGTCCAAGTTGATCTATAAATTTAAAACCAAAGCCCTAGGAGAATTTTTTTAATATATATAGACAATCTGATTGCAAAACTTACATGGAAAAGAAAAGGAAGTAGAATAACCAAGGTGATTTTGACAACGAAGAATAAAGTTGGATGAGTCACTTTACTCAATTTTAAGACTTACTATAAAGCTACACTAATGAATATGCATATTGAAGGAATGGAATAGAAAGTTTACTTAGACCCATCTAATTGTTTTCTGACAAGGGGGCAGAAACAAAATAAAGAAAGGATGGTCTTTTCAACACATGATCTTTGAATAATTGGACAAAAGTATGCAGAAAAAAGAAAAGTACCTTGATCTAAACTTTACATCTTATAAAACTTTAACCAAACATGGATTATAGATTTAAATATAAAACTATAAAATTTTAGAAGAAATCCAGATGTAAAACTTCTTGTCAAGTTGGGTAAAGAGTTAGACAAAACATAACCCATGGAAGAAAAATAATAATAGTAAATTGGACTTCTTAAACAAAACAAAATTTAAAAAAAACACTTTTGTTCTGCAATAGACACAAAGAGAATGAAAAGACAAGCTACAGATTGGGAGAAAATATTTGTAAATCACATATAAAACAAAGGACTTGTATTCAGATCTCTCAAAACTCAAGAACGCAAAAAACAAACTACCTAATTAGAAAGTGGACAAAAAATCTGAAGAGACACTTCACCAAAGAGTATAAACGGATGGAAAATAAGGACATGAAAAGATGTTCAACATCATTCACCCTTGTTGTTCTTGTTAGTTGCTGTTGTTGCTTGGTTTTGTGTCATCATGAACTTTGCTATGTTTGAGTTCATTGTTTCAACCATTGTGTCAATTAGTCTCTCCGAGGGTCTTCTTCCCTCGCCTTCACCAACCCACCAGTTAACCAACCATATGTTCTTTTCTAAGGATTGGTCCATAGTAAATGAACTGAAGTCTCACCATCCTAGCTTGTTAGGAGCATTCTGGTTGTATTTCTTCTAAGACTGATTTGTTTATTCTTTTGGCAGTCCACGGAATGTGCAGTATTCTTTGCCAACATCACAATTTGAATGTATCAATTCTTCTTAGCTTCCTTTTTCACTACCCAGGTTTCACATGCATATGAGGCGATTGAAAAGACCACAGCTTGGGTCAAAGTGACATCTTTGCTCTTGAGAACTTTAAAGAAGTCTTTTGCAGCAGATTTGTCCAATACAGTACATTGTTAGATTTTTTGACTGCTGCTTCTACAAACTTTGATTGTATTTCCAAGTAGAATGAAATCACTGATGACTTGTTTGCCATTTATCGGGGTGTTTATTGGTGCAGTTGTGAGGATTTTCATTTTCTTCACATTCAGGTGCAATCCATACTGGTCTGTAGTTTTTTACCTTCATCAATAAGTGCTTCAAGTCATCTTCATATTTGGCAAACAAAGGTATGTCATTTGCATATCACAGGTTATTAATGAATTTTCCTCCAATCCTGATGCTACATTCTTCTTCATATAGTCCAACGTCTCAAATTATTTATGTAGCATACAGATTGAATAAGTAAGGTGAAAGGATAAAACCCTGCCACACAGCTTTGGCAATTCTGAACCATAAAGTATACCCTTGCTTTATTCAAATGACTGCCTCTTGATCCATGTACAGGTTCTGCATGAGCACAAGTAAGTGTTATGGAATTCTCATTCTTTGTAATGTTATTAATAATTTGTTATGATCCACACAGTTGAATACCTTTGTGTGGTCAATAAAACACAGGTAAACATATCTCTGGTACTCTCTGCTTTCAGTCAAGACTCATCTAACATCAGCAATGATATCCCTCACTCTGAATGTCTTCTGAATTCAGCTTGAACTTCTGGCAGTTCTCTATTGATGTATGGCTACAGTCATTTTTGAATTATCTTCAGCAAAATTTTGCTGGCATGTGATATTAATTATATTGTTTTATAATTTTCACATTTTTTATCACCTTTTTTTTTTGGAATGGCCACAGAAATAGATCTCTTCCAGTAGGTTTTAGCCAGGTAGCTCTCTTCCAAATGTTTTGGCACAGACAAGTAAGTGCTTCCAACATTGCATTCATTTGTTGAAGCATCTTAATTAGTATTTGGTCAATTCCTGGAGTCTTTTATTTATTTATTTATTTTGGCCAATGCCTTCAGTGAAGCTTGAACTTCTTCCTTCTGTGCCAGCGGTTAGTGATCATATGCTACCTCCTGAAATGTCAACCAGTTCTCTTTGGTACAGTCATTCTTTGTATTCCTTTCATCTATTTTTGATGCTTTCTGTATCATTCAATTTTTTGCCCATAAAGTCCTACAGTAACGCAATAAGAGGCTTGAATTTTCTCTTCAGTTCTTTCAGCTTGAGAAATACTGATTGTGTTCTTCCCTTTTGGTTTCTTAACTCCAGGTATTTGCACGTTTCATCACAATACTTTACCTTGTCTTCTCTAGCTGACTATTGAAATCTTCTGTTCAGCTCTTTTGCTTCATCATTTCTTTCATTTGCTTTAGCCACTATGTTTTTAGAGGAAGTTTCAAAGTCTCTTCTGACATCCATTTTGATCTTTTTCTTTCTTCTTGTGTTTTTAATGACCTTTCACTTTCTTTCTGCATGATGTACTAGATGCCTTCCCATAATTCTTATGGTCTTCAGTCATTAGTGTTCAGTGTGTCAAATCAATTCTTGAGATGGTCTCTAAATTCAAGCAGGATGTTTTCAAGGTCGTATTTTGACTCTTTTGGATTTGCTTTGATTTTCTTCAGCTTCAGCTTGAACTTGCAAACAAGCAATTGATGGTCTGTTCTGCAGTACTTTGACCTGACTGGTGATATTAAACTTCTCCATTGTCTCTTTCCACAGATGTAGTTGATCTGATTCCTATGTAATCCATCTGACGAGGTTCTTGTGTATAGTCATCGATTGTGTTGTCAAAAAAAATATTTCCAATGAATAAGTTGTTAGTTTTGTAGAATTCTATCACGTGACCTCCAGCATTTTTTCTATGACCATAACCATATTTTCCAACTACTGATCATTCTTTGTTTCCAACTTTCACATTCCAATAATTAGTAATTATCAATGCACCTTATTTGCATGTTCCATCAATTTCGTACTACAGCAGGTCATAAAAATCTGCAATTTATTCATCTTTGGCATTTATTGATAGTGTGTAAATTGAATAGTAGTTGTATTAATTGATCTTCAATGTAGGCATATGAACGTTAGTCCCTGACAGTGTTGTACTTCGGTATAGATATCAAAATGTACTTTACAACAATTAATGTAGTGCCCTTCTTCAATTTGTTTTTCTGGCATAGTAGACCATATGTTTATTGGATTCCAATGGCCAATATCAGTCCATTTCAGCTCACTAATGCCGAGGATATAGATTCTCAAGTATTCCATTTCATTTTTGACAGCTTCCAATTTTCCTTAATTCATGTTTTGTACATGCCACATTTCAACTACTACTGGATGTTGCAGTCGTTACTTCTCATTTGCAGTTGTGCCACTTCATAAATTGAAAGTTCCAAGATTTTAACTGCATCCACATCATTAAGGTCAACTGTATTTCGAGATGCAGTTTTCCCCAGTCATATTTTGAGTGCCTTCTAACCTGAGGGCTCATCTTCCTGCATTGTATTGAACAATGTTCTGTTGCTATCCATAAGGTTTTCATTGGCTATGTTTTTTTTTTTTTTAACTCACAGTTAAAGTTTATTACAGTGAAAGGATACAGATTAAAATCAGCAAAGGGAGAAGGTACCTAGGGCAGGGTCCAGGAAAGTTCCAGCAGTGGATCTGCCACTTATCCTCTCCCAGTGGAATCATACATGCATGGAGTATTGTCAACCAAGGAAGCTCACTTAAACCTTTGATATCCAGAGTTTTTACTGCAGGTTGGTCATGTAGACATGGTTGATAACTCATGTGGCTGACCTTTGTTTCCAGCCTCTCCAGAAGTCAAGCTGATACCACATTGCCCAAAGTCCCCACCATAAATAACTATTCTAGACCTTCTGGCAGATCCAAGGCCTGCAGGTAAATAAAGACACTCTTATTAAACAGGACATTCCAAGGGCTCGGTGGTTATTTGCCAGGAATCAGAGGCAAAGATCAAACCTGTCTTTGGACAAGCTTATCCTTCATTAACACACTGAGTGTCTGTCTGAGTCGTGGTGACTAACTTGATTGTCTGAGGTGGGTCACAAGGTGAGGGTTTGTTTCTTTGAGGCTCCTGTAGAGGAATTCCAGAGTTCATTCTCCTTTGTTTCCCACCATCCTTAATAGGGTCTTGTTCTTCCTCTGCCATGTATGTGCCTGCTCCACCAGCTCCTTCTTTATTTTTTAAAAAAATATTTTATTGTACTTTAGGTGAAGGTTTATAGAGCAAAATAGTTTCCTACTCAACAATTTGTACACAGAATGTTCCAAGACATTGGTTGCAGTCCCCTGAAAGTGTCAGCATTCTCCCCAAAGCTGCCCTGGGTTCCTTATTAACTTTCGTCTGATTTTCTACCTCTCCCTGCCTTCTTGTCTTTGCTTATGGGCACATTTTGCCCTTTTGGTTTCATATAACGAACTGTTCTAAGGAGCTAATTCCTCTCGGGTGTTATTGTTTATTGTGTGGGCCTGTGTATTGTTAGACTGAATGGTGGTCTTCAGTTCTGTTAGAAGGGTGTCTTAAGGCCTTAGTTTCAGGAGTTCCTCCAGTCTCTATCAGACCAGTAAGTCTGGCCTTTTTTATGGATTTAATTTTTGTTCTACATTTGTATCCTGCTCTGCCTGGGACCCTATATTGTGATCCCGGTCAGAGCAGTCAGTAGTGGTAGCTAGCTACCATCTAGTTCTTCTGGCCTTGGAGTTGTGTAAGCTGTGGTTCATTTGGTCTATCGGTCTTTTGGACTAATTGCTCTCTTGAGTCTTTGGTTTTCTCCATTCTTCTTTGCTCCGTCTAGGATGAGACTATTGTAAATGGTATTGTTGTGCTGATTTCCTTTTCAAAGTTCTCTTTGTTGATGTAGAGGAATCCAACTGATTTTCGTATGTTGATCTTCTCCCCTGCCAGTTTGCTGAATCTTTCTATTAGTTCCAGTAGCTTTCCTGTAGACTCTTTGGATTTTCTATGCGTTGGATCATATCATCTGCAAATAGGGATAGTTTTACTTCCTTCTTACCAATTTCAATGTCCTTTATTTCCTTTTCATGCCTTGTTGTAGGTAGGACTCTCCATATAATGTTGAATAAGAGTGATGATAAAGCGTGACTTTGTCCAGTTCCTGTTCTCAATGGGAATGATTTCAGTCTCTCTCTGTTGAGGATAATGTTGGCTGTTCGTTTTGTATAAATGTCCTTTATCATGTTGAGGAATTTCCCTTTTATTCCTGTTTTGCTGAGAGTTTTTATCAGGAATGGGTGTTGAACTTTATCAAATGCATTTTCTGTACTGATTGAGATGATTATGTGGTTCTTTTCTTTTGTTTTATTTATGTGGTGGATTACATTGATTGCTTTTCTAAGGTCAAGCCATCCTTGAGTGCCTGGTATGAATCCCACTTGGTCATGATGCATTACTTTTTTGATATACTACTGAATTCTATTGGCTAGAATTTTGTTGAACATTTTTGTGTCTATATTCATGAGGGATATTGGTCTGTTGTTTTTTATTTTAGTAACGTCTTTGCTTGGCTTTGGTATCAGGTTTATGTTGGCTTCATAAAAGGAATTCTGGAATACCCTTTCTTTCTCTATGTTCTGGAATAATTTGAGTAGAATTGGTGTCAACTCTTCTCTTAATGTTTGGTAGAATTCTCCAGTGAAGCAGTCTGGGCCAGGGCTATTTTTTGTTAGGAGTTTTTTTTTTTTTTTTTTTTTTAATGACCTCTTCTATTTCTTCTTTTGTTATGGGTCTATTCAAATTTTCGACTTGGGTTTGTGTTAGTGTAATCATTAAGACTGTGTCAACTTGGCTGGGCCATGATTCTCAGTGGTTTGGCAGTTATGATGTAGTTTGTAAGTCATGTGATGTTGAGATGACCCCCATGATGGGACCTGCTGTGAGTAGCCAATCAGTTGAAAGGGAGTTTCCTTGGGTGTGTGGTCTGGTTATAATATAAGTGGACATTATGGTAAAGATCATAGCTTTTGCTCACTCTGGATCCTGCAGCTGCCTCCTGTTTGTCTGACCTCTTGTTCTTGGGACTTGAGCTTGAAGCTTACCTGTGGTCTTGTCTGCTGATCTTGGGATTCATTGATCTTTCCAACCTGTGAGCAGAAGTTCTGCTCTCTAACCTGCTGATCTTGGGTTCACCAGCCCCTGTGGCTACTTGAATCAGGAGAAGCCTCCAACCTGATGCACGAACTTGGGATGTTCCAGTCTCTACAACTGTGTGAGCTATTTCCTTGATATAAATCTCTAGGTATATTTATATACTTTACTGGTTTTGCTTCTCTAGAGAGCCCAGCCTAAGACAGTTTAGGTAGGTAGTGTGTTTCTAGAAATTTGTCCATTTCCTCTAGGTTTTCAAATTTGTTGGAGTGCAATTTTTGATAGTATTCTCTTATGATCCTTTTTATTTCAGTTGGTTCTGTTGTAATGTCACCCATCTCATTTATTACTTGGGTTATTTGCATCCTCTTCTGTTTTTCTTTTGTCAATTTGGCCAGTGGTTTGTTGATTTTATTGATCCTTTCAAAGGATCAGCTTTTAATCTTGTTGATTCTTTCCATTGTTTTTCTGTTCTGTTTCTTTTATTCATTATAATAATTTTTATTATTTACTTTCTTCTGGTGACTGTGGTCTTCTTTTGCTGCTCACTTTCTAAGTGTTCAAATTGTAGTGCTAATGTTTTGATTTTTGACCTTTCATATTTTTTGATGTGTGCCTTTATTGCAGTAAACTGAACTCTGAGCACTATTTTTGCTGTGTTCCAAAGATTTTCGTATTTGTTGTTTGCATTCTTGGTTGATTCTAGGAATTTTTTTTAAATTTTGTCTTCGATTTCTTCTATTATCCAGGAGTTTTAAGCAGGTTTCCATATGTCTTAGGCTGTGTTCTCTAGCAAAGCAAAACCAGTAAGCCTATAAATACAAATAGAGATTTATATTGAGGAAATGACTCACACAGTTGTAGACACTCCAATGTCCCAAGTCCGTGGGTCTGACTGGAGGCTTCTCCTGATTCACGTAGCCACAGGGGCTGGTGGACCCAAGATCAACAGGTCAGAGAGCAGAGCTGCTGCTCACAGGCTGCAAAGATCCAGGAATCCCAAGATCAACAGAGAAGACCACAGGTAAGCTGCAAGCTCAAGTCCCAGGAGCCAGAGGTCAGACAAACAGGAGGCAGCTGTGGAGAACGGAGGAAGGAATGGCAGGTAGATGCATGCTGAGTCAGGCTGCATTGCTTGTTGATGGGCGGAGAGAGGGAGGAAGGCGCAGCAAGCAGTTGCATGTACACTGACACAGCTTCCACTTCTCACTGTGTAGGGGTAGAAAGGAAAGGGCAGCAGGAGGGATGCATGCCCAGCTGCAGTGTCTCCACCTTTCACTGGGTGGGGTGAGGGAGGGAGGTACAACTGGTGGATGCATGTGCAGTCCTATCTTTCCTGCCTCCCACAGAGCAGGGGGGAGACTGGAAGGGGTGGGGGGGTACTCCTCTCTTCCACCCCTTGAAGGGCAGGAGGAGGGAGCGACAGGTGGGCTTTTGTGCAGTCAAGCTGATGCTGCCTCCCACCATGCCCTTGGGCAGGTGTAGGTGGTGGGCGGGTACATTGGGTGGGTAAGGAGGCAGTGGATGGGGTTGGTTGGGATATTGTGGAAGGGGAGAGGCTCGTGCAGTGATTCCTCAGTAAAGTGAGGCAGTCGGGGTATGGAACTCTGCTGCCTCCAATCAGGAAGATGGAGTGAGGGGAAGTGTGTCTCTCTGGCTAGCACACATGAGTGCCAGCATACCTCTTGTCCATTGCAGCCAGTGAGGGGAACCTGTCCCCACTCAAGTGTAAGGAGGGGTGTCACCTGGGGTCCAGTAGGGTGGGAGACCTCCCACCGATACCCCGTGGGTCTGCCGCCTCATGTACACCACTCACCCCTGAGGTCAGGGACCACCTCTCCTGAATGTCTCTGGTTCTGGATCCTGGCTTCCTCCCTGCTTTTGCTTCTCTCCAGATGTGTCTATAGAGTTTCTGTCCCTTTTGGGAAAGACATGAAATTGGTTTCCTGTGTTCTTCACCCAGGGTCGCTATTGGCTTTGCCTTAAGATGGCCGCTTCTGGCAGGGACAGCTGGCTGAGTTCCTCCATTCTGTGTTAACTCCTCATTCACTGTGTTTATTCATTTTTCTCCTTCCAGTTGATGTTCAGTTCAGTTCTTAGACCTTCTTTTTTGATGTTCGGGTTTACCAGATTGTTTTTGCCTTTTGTTTCTCTTGGTGTTTTGGGTGTTTGGTGCAGGGGAACATTATGCCTCTTGTGACTAAGCTACCATCTTCACTGGCTAAATTTTGAATGTAGATCACCAGACCTTTCTTCCCAGCCACTGAAAATGCAAATTAAAACCCTGAATAAGATACCACTATACACTAATAGAAGCCCTGGTGGCAGAGTGGTTAAGAGCCAGCTGCTAACCAAAAAGTCAGCAGTTCGAATTCACCAGCCTCTCCTTGGAAACCCTGTGGGGCAGTTCTACTTTGTCCTACAGGGTTGCTATAAGCTGGAATTGACTCAACGGCAGCGGGTTTGGTCTGGTTTGGTTTTACACACCTATCAGAATGGCTAAAAAGTACTGAAAATATAAAGCGCTAGTGAGGATGTGGAATAACTGGGTTGCTCACACATTGCTGGTAAAAATGTAGAATGGTGCAACCAGTATGTAAAACTGTTAAGAAGTTTCTTATGAAGTTAAACATATACTAACCATACGGCCCATCAATCCCATTCCTTGGTATTTGCCCAAGTAAAATGAAAATTTATGTTCACACAAAGACCTGTATATAAATGATTATAAAAGTTCTCTTCATAATCACCAGTAACTGAAAACAAACCAGTGTCCTTCAACTGGTCAAGGGATAAACTGATTATAAAGTAATGCAATGCCTGTCTGACTCCTGTCAGAATGTATTTGACAAAAGTCTGCAACAAATATGCGAGACAGACTTTAATTAGTAAGACCTAGAATCCAACCTCAGCTATGGCACTTATAAACTTACAGTAAACCACTTTGAGTGAGACTGAGTACCTCATAGTCTCCTCTGTCCATTGGAAGAATGGGGATAATCATATTTTACTCATAGGTTGTTGTGAAGATTAAATTAAAGGAAGTAATTTATCTAAAGCATGTCACCCGTACTTATAAGAAGCACTCAGCTGATGGTGATTTTCTTTCCTGAGTCTACCAGTGTGAAAGCTCAATATAATCATAAGATGTTATTTAATGTTACCTTAGTGTTATCTCATTTCATTATACTTATGCTTGTGATGGAGAACATACATGTGCTTAAGAATTTCTACTTAACCAATTCATTTTACTCTCTTCTGATAGTACTCATTTAATAATGGTTATTGGAGTCCCTAAGTGACACAAAGGTTAAGCACTCAGCTACTAGTCAAAAGGTTTACAGTTTGAATCCACCCAGGAGTGCCTCAGAAGAAAGACCTGGCAATCTACTTCTGAAAGATCACAGCCACTGATAAAGAGCACACATGGGGTCACCATAGGTCAGAATCACTCAATGGCAAGCGGTTATTAGTATCCAAGGTTGGCCTTACAAGTCAAGAAAGAGGAAGGGTCACCATATGTTCAGGACTGGGTTCTCTCAGTGTGTTTGCTCATTGTCTCAGCACCTAAGCTGTGTGGTCACAGCTTCTGACACACTGTCCTGTGATTTCCTGTGGACAGTGATTCTGGGATAGTTGAGGTGGCACAACCCATCATGCTTGTAATAAATGTGTTAAAAATTTCATCTCAACATGGACTTCTTTGAGATTTTCTAGGTGTGGGTCATAGAGTGGGAAAAGGGGAGTAGACATTTGGTGGTCTCCAACAATATGCTGTGTTCTTTAAGTATATCAGCTTATTTCAGTCCCCAGAAGCTATATAGGGCATCAGTTATTATGCCTATTCTATAGTTGAATGATTTTTAGTTCCAAGCCTACTCTTCTCTTCAGAAACAATGGCCAGGTTGGGAGTGTCTAAGTAATCAAAGCTTCCTTTCCTTGATCTTGCATAAGCCATTTACCATTTGCTTACTCTATGGGAGACTTTTAATTTATTCCCTTGAGCTCAGGATTTCTGATTTAACTTAGAGTTGCCCAGCATTTTCCTATAGCTTTGCACATGTTACCTGCTCAATACATATTTGTTAGGTGGATGAAATCATTTACTTGCTGGGAAAAGACAACCTGAAAGAAAGTAGTGCCATCATTTCAATTCTACGACATTGACATCTGATCTATAATTACCAATAAATACCTCCACCAACATATCATTCTGGGTGCTAATGCCATCTCCCTGAAATTCTCCTCTAGAAATTTAAGGAAGAAGGAGAAGGAGAGGCCCTCTTGCAGAACTCCTGACACTATGATCTTGAAAATTTAACAAATAGATTCTTGCAGAGTTATGCTTCTATTTGAACAGATTATACTATTTCATTAGGTTGATCATCCATTCTTTTAAGACGGGTATTACACTTTTATATTCTTCTTACTGTAGTATAAAAGAGTGGAGAAAGTTCCATATGTTTTTGTTAGCAACTCTAATAAATTAGGTCCAAATGAGAAACCCAGTAGGGCACAGAGAAAACCATCTAAGTAATATTCCACTCTCCTAGCCATAAAGCACAAGAACTCAGCACAGTCCATAAATTGCTTTCATTTGTCACATTGATTACTAGATTTTTCATTTTATGTTGAAAAAACTGGATGTTCTCATCCCTGTGCCATCAGATTTGGTGGCTACCTTTTTACTTCTTTCTTCTGCTAGTCTGGATCCCTCTGAAAATATTTAGTCTTTGTAACAAATATTAACTTAAGACGGTGTTGCAAAACAGCAAGAACACACACTTAAAACTCAGTGGGTCCTGAAGTTACCAGCGATGTCACCCCTGCTAGATGTGACTTTGGACTGACAATCATATTTCTGTGCTTTTATTTCCTCAAACATAAAATGAGAATATGAATGCCTATCTTTTCAGGGTTGTGAAAATTAAATTATGTAATAGATGATAGTAGCTGTCTTTCAAGCATTAATGTTCCTTTTATTCCCCTTAATCAGAGGAAGAGCTGTGGATTTCACTTGTAATGGTGTGTCAGTTATCAATTTATTGCCTGTCATCTCCCACTGTACCATTCAATATATGCTCTGTGATGAACATTAGAATTCTTGTGAGAATTTCTCCTTTACAGTGAGCACAACGTTAAAATTTCAGTAGAGGGTGCTGGTAAGTCATTGCAGGAGCAAAAGGCTCTCCTACAGTTTCCAGTATAGACTGGGAGTTGGTGGTGTGGTGTGAGAGAAATAAACAAAAGATATCCAGATTGGAAAAGAAGAAGTAACCTTTATTCACACATGACATATTCTTGTATATAAAAAATCCTGAGCAATCCAGTAAAAAACAAATTCAGCAAGGTTGCAGGTTGCAAATGAATATACAAAAATAAAGTGTATTTGTATACAATAACATTGAACTCTGCAGGAGAATGACTTAGGGATCTTCTCCCATAAATATTACTGTCTAGAAAACACTATGGGGCAATTTTATTCTGTCACATAGGGTTGCTATGAGTCAAAATAGACTCAAGATCTAATAAGAACAACAACAACATTGAACAATCAAAAAATAAAATTAAAAAAATTCAATTTGTCACCACTTCAAAAAGAATAAAAGTCTTAGAAATAAATTTCATAAAAGAAATGAAAGATTTGTATGCTGAAAAAGCACCTGATCTTCCTGAAAATGGCAGCTTAGATAGACACACCATAATCTTTCCCTACAACAAAGACAAAAGAAACCAAATGAAACAGATACAGATAACAATCTTGGAATCCTGAGCATCAAACAGAAGGCTGAAGAATTAGACTGAGCGCTGAGTAAAAAGAGAGGCAGAACAAAAACAGTGGATATGAAGATTTATGGATCTTTGGCACCCTTCCAGCCAGCCCCGCACAACACAGCCATCTTGGGACAAAGCAAGCAGTGTTCCTGGGTGAGAAGCACTGGGAGGTAACTCCATGGAGGTCTCAACCAGAGGTATAGATACAGTATAAACAAACCTGGAATGAAACAAGGTAAGCAGAACATGAGCTAGGACTAAAAAGCGAAGACATACAAGAGCTCCAGTGACCCTGGCAACTACAGAGAAGGAAGGGAGCCAGGAACAAGGGGCAGGACTGCTCATCAGCGGCAGTACCTGAGCATTTGGATGGGAAGCATACATTGAGCTATGAAACCAGAGTGACAACTAAAAGTCCCTCACCCAGACAGTCCCCATACAGCCCCCTCCTTCCTTTTACATTTAGGTAGCTCAAGACGCAATCACCTGGTGTGGCCTAGAAAGAGTGCCCCTGCACCCACACCCAGGAAATGGCAGACACGCTTCCTGTACTCCCAGCCAGTGACCAGCAGGCATGCTCCTGTGCCCCTGACCAGCAACCTGCAGAAGTACTGTACATGCCCCTCCTCCCAGTGACTGACAGGTGTGCTAACTGCACCCCCACTCAGTTACTGGCAGACACCCCCAGCACACTTGCACAGTGACTGGCAGTGCTACCTTGTGCCACCACCCAGCAACTGGCAGTTGCAACCTTATGCCTCAGCCCACTGACCAGCTTGTATGTCCCATGCACCATCCAGTGATCACCCAGCATGGCCCAGCAGGCACACCCCTGACTAGTGACCACCTGGCACAGCCTTGTAGATGCACACCAACATCTTAGCCCAGCAACCAGTGGCTATGCCACCATGCTCCCACCCAACAATGAGCAGGGGCTCTCTGTGCCCTTACCCAATGACCACTAAGCTGGGGTGACATCCCACAACCAGACAGTTCCTGCAGGCTGACCCTACATGTGCTGACACCCTTTGTTTACTCCCAGCTGCTGAGATGCCAACTTGTGCCTACACAGAGCATCTACCTCATCCATTTGTGTAGCACTGCTTCACTGTAACTACAAAGACGACCCCTCTGGTGGAAGAACTAACTGCAAGCACCAACGCAGAAAGACCACAATGTCTCTCAAGAGTTGTGGAGAGACTTCCAACAAAATGGTGCTCTAGGCAGAAGCACCAAGCCATCCCTCCCACAGCAAAGATCCGAAAAACTAAGCCAAACAGAGAAAACAGCAATCCTGAAATCCTAAAACATCAAATGAAGAGATAAAAAACTCAGCCAAGCACCAAATGGAGTGAGAAAACTGACACAGAATGGAGAGTGAGGAGACATTCACACAGAGGTCCCTTATCAGCTAATGCAGTGTGGATCTGCCATCTTGGACTCCTGTCAGAGACCAGCAAATAGGGGGTATGAGAAAGCAGCTTCATGGAGCTTCCAGCAGGAGACAAAACAACCGGTAATCTGTGATATACACTTTCCCACCCTCCACCCTTCTTCACCCCCACTCAGCCTCCAATGCTTCCTGCAGCCATAGTCTCTTGGCAGGGAAGGACCGGCTGCCTGGATTCCATCTGCCCGCACTGGGAGGCTCCCTGAGTACCATTTGTTGGCTACTGATGTTGCTTTTTTCTAATTCTTTTGATTTCTTCCTTACCTCTCACCACCTCCCCTTCCTTTCGCTCAAATACCTGGCTCCGTGCACCATCTTTGCTTCTTCCTAAGGGGCTGCAGATCTCTGTTCGAATGTGGAACTGCTTACCAGTCTGGACTGCCAGGCTGGTGGGATCCTGGGGCTTTTGTTTGTTTATTTGTTTTGAATTGTTTGTTTGTTTCTTTTCCTTTTCTCAAGTTGGTAGCCCGTTCTGGCTGGGCACTGCTACATGGCTTGGAACCTACCCCCTCAGCTTGCAGAGATGCACAGAGGGATCCTGAGCGCATTTCTTTCTTTGTGGGTTTTTTTTTTTCTGTTTTTTGGGGGCTTTACTTGTTATTTTTTTTTAATTTGTTTTGTTTTCTTTTCCCTCTTTTTCCCTTTTTTTCTTTCTTCATTACTAAGTTCTCATCTCTCTATACCTTCCTTCTCTTTCTGTTCCCTGAATACCTGGTGCTGAATACCTCTATGCCTTCTAGCCAGGCTGTACTGCAACACCTGGGAACAACATCTCCAGACCTCGTAGCCACACCGGTGGGATCCCTAGAAGCTTTGCTGTTCTTTTTTCTTTCTAATTTTTATTTATTCATCTTTTCTTTTTTCTTCTTCTTCTTCCCTTTTTTGTTTTTCTCCATTTCATAGTCTCTCATCTTTCCACTCCAACGGCAAGCTTCCTTAGCACTCTTTTTTGTTTATTTAAATGTTTTTGGCCCCTGTTCCTCTCTCCTCTCTCCCATATCCATCTTAGCTCCACACATAACAATCCCCCCTACCATTCTGCCTACATGCACTGTGCACTTAACATCACACCACCAAACAACACAGGCACAGCCTACCTGAATATGGCCTGAACTGATAACTGACCCACCGTGGTGGCTGTAGTAAGTGCCACTAAACAACCCATCCTAACAACTCCTCCTCAGGTAAACATGCCCTGCTGTACAATATCTGAGCGACTGACCCTGCCAATTGGAGAAAGAGGTGAAAATGATTGTACCCACAGAAGAGTAAACAAGAAAGAACACACAGTCTGTCTGCTCAGACATAGCCAAATAAATAAAAGGATGAAACAAACAAATCTGAAATCAATAAACAAGAAAAATAACTACTGAATGACCCGAAGACAACAGACAATATCAAAATATTTACTAAAACAGGACAGGATGGTTCCAGTAGGCATCCAAAATAAAACAACAGATGACTTTCCAGAGGAAGAAAAGGCACTAGACCTACTTGATAGGGAATTCAAATCTCTAATACTCAGAATTATCCAAGAGTTGAAGCAAAAAGCAGACAAAAATGAGAAAATAATAGACAAATTCATGGAAAAGGTAGACAAATTCATGGAAAATACAGACAAAAAAAGGAAGAATTCAGGAAAATAATGCAGGAACAAAATGCCAAAATAAATTCACAACTAGAAATTATACAAAAGCAACAATTAGAAATACAAAAGATAA
>NW_004444115.1:3395022-3424827 GCF_000243295.1 Trichechus manatus latirostris
AAAACGGAACTAATGAGGCACAGCAGTCCAGGGACAAGGACTAGAAGGCAGAAGGGGACAGGAAAGCTGGTGATAGGGAACCCAAGTTGATTAAGGACAGTGTTGATGTGTAGTGAGGTTGTTAACCTTTGTCATAGGGCAACATGTGTACTGTTTAATGAGAAACTAGTTCTGTAAACCTTCATCTAAAGTGAGAATAGCAGCACAATTGGAAGAGCGTAGTCAATGTCACTGAAATTTGCATGTAGAAATTTTTGAAATGGTGTATCTTTGGCTATGTATATTTTCACCAAAAAAAAAAAAGGTCAAGAAGGGAGAGGTTTGACATGTCTGGGATTGTTAACCAACGTCATAAAACAGTATGTGTACTACTGTTTAATGAGAAACTATTTGTTCTGTAAACCTTCACCTGAGGTACGATAAAAAAAATAAATCTTAAAAACAAGTGTTGTGGCGGGACCCTGACCACCCAACACTTGACACCTCACATCAGGAAATAGACCTGCTCTCACCTCTCCACTTACTCCTGTAAGGAAAGATAGAATGACAGACGACTTCCTTGTATGTGTGACCCACTATATCCACTGGTGAGAGGAAATTACATCCAGTCAACTGACATCACCGAAGTCATACGTAGACCAGTATCACAAAACGACAACGATTAAAATAATACAAAGGAAGAAAGGCATTTTAAAGACAAAAAGAAGAAGCTAAGCTCCTGATACATTAAACAAAAGAAAACAAAAAAATTAGGACAAACAAACACACAGTCAGTAAAGAATTATATAAACAAAATGATACCATAAGGACTCCTAGACATTTGTTGTTGTTGTTAGGTGCTGTCATGGATTGAATTATGTCCCCCCAAAATATCTGTCAACTTGGCTGGGTCATGATTCCCAGTATTGTGTGATTGTGTACCATTTTGTAATCTGATGTGATTTCCTTATGTGTTGTAAACTGTATCACTACGATGTAATAAGATGGATTAGTGGCAGTTATACTGATGAGGTCTACAAGATTGGATAGTGTCTTTTTTTAGATATAAAAGAGAGAATTGAGCAGAGACACACGGGAAACTCGTACCACCAAGAAAGCAGCAGCAGCAGGATAAAAGCACGTCCTTTGGACTTGAGTTTCCTGCACTGAGATGCTCCCAGACCAAGGCAAGACTGATGACAAGGATCTTCCTCTAGAGCCTGCAGAGAGAGAAGGCCTTTCCCTGGAGATGATGCCCTGAATTTGGACTTGGAGCGTACTAGACTGTGAGAAAAATAAATTTCTCTTTGTTAAAGCCATCCACTTGTGGTATTTCTGTTACAGAAGTACTAGATGACTAAGACAGGTCAGTTTCGACTCATAGCCACCCTGTGTACAACAGAGAAACCCTGGTGGAATAGTAGTTAAGCGCTACAGTTGCTAACCAAAAGGTCGGTAGTTTGAATCCACCAGGTGCTCGTTGGAAAATTTATGGAGCAGTTCTACTCTGTCCTGTAGGGTCGCTCTGGGTTGGAATGGACTCGACAGAAATGGGTATGTAAAACAGAATGAAATACTGCCCAGTCCTGCGTCACCCTCACAATCACTGTTGTGCTTGAGCCCGTTGTTGCAGTCACTGTATCAATCCATCTCATTGAGGGTCTTCCTCTTTTTTGCTGACCCTCTACTTTCCCAAGCATGATGTCCTTCTCCAGGGACTGATCCCTCCTGATAACATGTCCAAAGTATGCAAGACACAGTCTCACCATTGGTGCTTCTAAGGAGCATTCTGGTTGTACTTCATCCAAGATAGATTTATTCGTTCTTTTGATAATCCATGGTATATTCAATATTCTTTACCAACACCACAATTCAAAGGTGTCAATTCTTCTTTAGTATTCCTTATTCATTGTCCAGCTTTCCCATGCATATTGAGGCAATTGAAAACACCATGGCTTGGGTCAGGCACACCTTAGTCTTCAAGATGACATCTTTGCTTTTCACCACTTTTAGGAGGTCTTTTGCAGCACATTTGCCCAATGCAATGCATCATTTAATTTCTTGACTGCTGCTTCCATGGGTATTGACTGTGGATCCAAGTAAAATGAAATCCTTGACATCTTCAATCTTTTCTCCATTTATCATGATGTTGCTAATTGGTTCAGTTGTGAGGATTTTTGTTTTCTTTATGTTGAGATACAATCCATACTAAAGACTGTGGTCTTTAATCTTCATCAGTAAGTGATTCAACTCCTCTTCACTTTCAGCAAGCAAGGTTGTGTCATCTGCTTAATGCAAGTTGTTAATGAGTCTTCCCCAGTCCTGATGCCCTGTTCTTCTTCGTATAGTCCAGGTTTTTGGATTATTTGCTCAGCATACAGATTGAATAGGTATGGTGAAAGGATACAACCCTGGCACACACCCTTCCTGACTGTAAACCACTCAGTAGCCCCTTGTTCTGTTTGAATGACTGTCTCTTGATCTATGTACAGGTTCCTCATGAGGACAATTAAGTGTTCTGGAATTGCCATTCTTCACAATGTTATTCATAATTTGTTATCATCCACACAGACGAATGTCTTTCCATAGTCAATAAAACACAGGTAAACATCTTTCTGGTATTCTTTACTTTCAGCCAGGATTCATCTGACATCAGCAATGATATCCCCTGGTTCCATGTCCTCTTCTGAATCTGGTTTGAATTTCTGGCAGTTCCCTGTTTATATACTGCTGCATGATCTTCAGCAAAATTTTACTTGCATGTGTTATTAATGATATTGTTACATAATTTCCACATTCAGTTGGATCACCTTTCTTTGGAATAGGTATAAATGTGGATCTCTTCCAGTCAGTTGGCCAGATAGCTGTCTTCCAAATTTCTTGGCATAGATGAGTGAGCACTTCCAGTGTTGCATCCATTTGCCGAAACATCTCAATTGGTATTCTGTCAATTCCTGGAGCTTTGTTTTTCACCAATGCCTTCAGTGCAGCTTAGACTTCTTCCTTCCATTGGTTCCTGATCATATGCTACCTCCCGAAATGGTTGAACATCGACCAGTTCTTTTTGGTATATCAGGGTCTCTCTGTCTTCCATTTGTTTTTGATGCTTCCTGTGTCATTTAATATTTTCCCAGTAGAATCCTTCAATATTGCTACTCAAGTCTTGAATTTTTTCTTCAGTTCTTTCAGCTTGAGAAAGGCTAAGCATGTTCTTCTCTTTGGATTTTTTGTCTCCAAGTCTTTATACATGTCATTATAATACTTTACTTTGTCTTCTTGAGCCGCCCCTTGAAATCTTCTGTTCAGTTCTTTTACTTCATCATTTCTTCCTTTTGCTTTAGTTACTCGATGTTCAAGAGCAAGTTTCAGAGTCTCTTCTGACATCCATTTTGTTTTTTTCTTTCTTACCTGTCTTTTTAATGATCTCTTGCTTTCTTCATGTGTGATGTCCTTGATGTCATTCCACAACTCATCTGGTCTTTGGTCATTAGTGTTCAATGTGTCAAATCTAGTCTTGAGATGGTCTCTAAATACAAGTGGTATATACTCAAGGTTGTACTTTGGTTCTGGTGGACTTGTTCTAATTTTCCTCAGTTTCAACTTTGAGCTTGCATATGAGTAATTGATATACAGTTCTGCAGTCATCCACTGGCCTTGTTCTGACTGATGATATTGAGCTTTTCCATTGTCTCTTTCCACAGATGTAGTTGATATGATTCCTGTGTATTCCATCTGGCAAGGCCCATGTGTATAATCACAGTTTAATTTTGGTGAAAAAAGGTATTTGCTAGGAAAAAGTCTTGCAAAATTCTATCATGAGATATCCTGCATCATTTATACCACCAAGGCCATATTTTCCAACTACCAATCCTTCTTTGTTTCCAACTTTTGCTTCCAGTCACAAGTAATTATCAATGCATCCTGACTGCACGTTCAATCAATTTCAGACTGCAGAATTTGGTAGAAATCTTCTATATCTTCATATTTGTCCTAAGTGGTTGTTGTGTAAGTTGAACAATAGTTGTGTTAACTGGTATTCCTTGTAGGGGTATGGATATTATCCTATCACTGACACTGTTACACTTCAGAATAGATCTTGAAATGTTCTTTCTGACCTTGCATGCAATACCATTCCTCTTCAAGTTGTTGTTCCTGGCATAGTAGACCATATGATTGTCCAATTCAAAATGGCCAATACTAGTCCATTTCAGCTCACAAATGCCTAGGATATTGATGTTTATGTTTTCCACTTCTTTTTTGATGATTTGCAATTTTCCTAGATTCATACTTCGTACAGTCCACATTCTGATTATTAATGGATATTTTCAGCTGTCTCTTCTCATTTTGAGTCATGCTACATCAGCAAATGAAGGTCCCGAAAGCTGGACTCCATCCATGTCAACTCTATTATGAAGAGGCAGCTCTTCCTGACTCATATTTTGCGTGTCTTCCAATCTGAGGGGCTCATCTTTCAGCACTATATCAGATAATGTTCTGTGGCTATTCATAAGATTTTCACTGGCTAATGCTTTTCACAAGTATGCTGTGGTTCCTTCTTTCTAGTCTGTCTTCATCTGGAAGCTCAGCTGAAACCTGTTTGCCATGGGTGACCCTGCTGGTATTTGAATACTGGTGGCATAGCTTCCAAAATTGCGGCAACACAGAAGCCCTTACAGAACAAAAAACTGCCAGATGCATGGGGTGGCGCGGACAGTAGCCAATTACAAATCACATGAAGAAACAGGATAAGATGGCTCAAGCAAATGAGCAAAGCAACAGAAAACCTTCCTGACAAAGCACTGATAATAGAGATACCTAGCAAGGAATTCAAAAGGCTAATATTTAGGCTCCTTAAAGAGTTCGAGGACAACACAGAGAAAACATCAAATAATACAGGAAAACAATAGAAGAACTAAATTACAAACTCAATAGGGAAACAAGAACCACACAAAAACAACAACTAGAAGTCAGAAGCTTAACAATAAAATATCAGAAATAATCAACAGAAGGACACAGAAGTAGAATTGAATCAATGGAAAAATCAGCAAAAAAGAAGATAAATTGCTCGATACTAATTTGTTTGAGGAACAATCAGAAAAAAAATACTGAAGAAAAATAAAGGTTAAGTGTTACGTGGGACCCCATCAAGAGGAATAGTATATGAATATTAGAAATGCTAGAAGAGTAAAAAAGATTACAGAGACAATGTTTGAAGATATAAAGGAAGAAAACTTCCTAAATATATTGAAAGACAAGAGGATTTCCATCTAAGAAGCTCAAAGAACCCTATAGAGGATAGACTCCAAAAGAAACTCACCAAAAAAATCAAACTATCCAGACCAAAGACAAAGAAAGAATTTTGAAAGCAGCTCATGGAAAGTGAAATATAACTTACAAAGGAGCATCAATAAGACTAAACACTGACTGCACCTCAGAACCATGCAGACATGAAGGCAATGAGATTACATACTTACAAAGCCATGAAAGAAAAGAACTTCCAAGCAAGAATCATATACCCAGCAAAATTATCTTTCATTAATTGGGGCAAAGTTAGCAGAATATTAGATAAGCAGAAAGTAAGGCAATTTGTAACCAGCAGACCAGTCCTACAAAAAATATTAAGGTAGTCCAACAGACAGAAGACCAACGACATCAGACAACAACTTAAGATAAAGACACAAGACAGCATCACCCAGTTTCCAAGCCAGGTAAAGGTTTCACAAAAGTAAAACAAAGCTACAAAATTGATTACAGGGAACCAGAAATGTTAAGTTGTAAAAGACAACAACTTCAAAACAACAGGGAAGATGAATGGTATAGTTATAGAAGTTCTATATGGAGAGGAAGTTAAGGCAATTTCAAGATATAACAGAGTGTTTTAAACATAGGAGGATAAATGTAAACTTAGGGTAACCAAAAAGAAAATTAATAAATCTCCTCACCAAAATAAAGAGAAAGAGAACCAAAAAGGCTCAGTAAACACACACACACATACACAAAACAAATGAAAGGAAAATAAAATCCATATACAAAAAGATCACATCACAGAAGAATAAAGGAACTGTTAACACCACAAAAAAAGTATACCAAACTGGCAACAGTAAACTCCTACCTATCAATAATTACACTGAATGTAAATGGATTATATGCACCAAACAAGAGGCAGAGAGTGGTAGAATGGATAAAACAACATGATTCATTAATACGTTGTCTACAACAACACACCTTAGACACAAAAATTTACACAGGGTAAAAATCAAAGGATGGAAAAAGATATATGAAGCAAACACTAACTAAAAGAAAGCAGAGATGGCAATATTAATATCTGACAAAATAAATTTTAAGTCAAAATCCATTATAAGAGACAAAGAAGGACATTATATAATGATTAAAGGGTCAATTCACCAACAATACATAAAAATTATAAATATTTATGTACCTAATGCCAGAGCTCCAAAATTTATAAAACAAACTGTAACAGAACTGAAGATAGAAAGAGACAGATCTACAATAACAGTAGGAGATTTTAACACACCACTTTTGATGGTGGACAGAACTAGAAAGTCAATAACAATACAAATGATTTAAATAATACTCTTAAACAACTGGAGCCCTAGTGGCACAGCGGTTAAGTGCTTGGCTGCTAACTAAAAAGGTTGACAGATTGAATCCACCAGTCACTCCTTGGAAACCCAATGGGGCAGTTCCACTCTGTCCTATGTGATTGCTATGAGTTTGAGTCAACTCATTGGCAACAGGTTTGGACTTTTGGATTTATTAACCATCTGGCCCTCACACATGTACATAAAACATACCACCCAACAGCAGCACAATATACATTCTTCTCCAAGGCATATGGAACATTCTGCAGAACAAACCATACTTGAGGCCACAAAGCAAGCCTCAATAAATTTAAAAAGATTCAAATTATAAAAAGCATCTTTTCTAACCATAATGGTATGAAATTAGAAATGAATAACAGAGAGAACAAGCAAAATAAATTAAATACATGGAAAACTAAATAACACAAAACTATTGGGTCATAGAAGAAATTAAAAGTGAAATTAACAAATCCTTAGAATTAAACAAGAATGAAATCACAACATACCAAAACCTTTGGGACACAGCA
Organism: Trichechus manatus latirostris; assembly: GCF_000243295.1. Classification (NCBI taxonomy): domain Eukaryota; kingdom Metazoa; phylum Chordata; class Mammalia; order Sirenia; family Trichechidae; genus Trichechus; species Trichechus manatus. The sequence continues at coordinate 3,402,131 of NW_004444115.1, forward strand.
AAAGCAATGCTCAGAGTGAAATTTATAGTAGCAAATGCATACATTAAAAAAAAGAAAGGTTCAAAATCACTAATTTAACCAGACAATTTAAACAAATAAAAAAGGAAGAGCAAAAGAAGACAAAAGCTATCAGAAGAAAGGAAATAATGAAGATCAGAGCTGAGATAAATGAAATAGAAAACAGAAAAACAGTAGAATCAAGGACAATAGAAATTGATTCTTTGAGAGGATCAATAAAATTGACAAACCACTTGCCAAACTGACAAAGGAAAAAAGGAAGCAAATAACCAGAAAAAGAAATGGAACTGGAGGCATCACAACAGATCTGACTAAGATAAAGAGGATCACAACACAATACTAAGAAAATTTGTACTGCAATAAATTTGAAAACCTAGAAAAAATGGACAAATTTCTAGGAACACATTACCTACCTAAACTAACACAAGTAGTGGTAGAAAATATAAGCATAACCATAGCAAAAGAAGATATTGAAGATATCATCAAAAAACTCCCAACAAAAAAATCCCTGGTTCAGATGGCTTCACTGGGGAATTTTGCCAGTCAGAGAATAGTTGACACCAATTCCACTCAAACTCTTCCAAAACATAAAAAAGGGAGAGGTACTCTCTAACTCATTCTATGAAGCCAGCATTGCCCTGATACCAAAGCCAGGTAAAGACATCACACAAAAAAGTAAATACGGATCAATATCCTTCATGAATATAGATGCAGAGATTCTCAAAGAAATTCTAGCAAACAATTTAAAAACACAGTAAGAAAATTATACACCATGATCAAGCAGGTTTCATACCAGGAATGCAAAGGTGGGTCAAAAATAGAAAATTAATTAATGTAATTCACCACATAAATAAAACAAAGGAAAAGAATCACATAATCATCTCAATTGATAAAGAAAAAGCATTTGATAAAATCCAACACCCTTTCTAGATAAAAACTCTCAGCAAAATAGGAATAGAAGGGATATTCCTCAACATAATTAAGAACATATATACAAAACCAATAGCTAACATTATTCTCAATGGAGAAAGACTTTCTCTTGAGAATGGGAACAAGATAAGGATGCCCGTTATTACCACTCTTATTCAGTATTGTACTGGAAGTCCTAGACAGACCAATAAGGCAAGAAAGAGAAATAAAAAGTTTCCAAATTGGAAAGGAAGAAGTAAAAGCATCCATTTGCAGGTGGAATGATCCTTTACATAGAAACCCTAAAGATTCCCCAAGAAAACTTCCGGATCTAATAGAAGAATTCAGTAACATTATAGGCTACAAGATCAACACACAAAAATCTATTGGGTTCCTTTATACTAAGAACAACTCCAAAAAGGAAATCAAGAAAATAATACCATTTACAATAGCCCCCCAAAAGATAAAATACACAGGACAAGAGGCCAATAATGGTTAATTAGAAAGAGGCTCAGTATGTGAGGCCTGGGTCTAGGCCCAGTCCTGTCTGGACTTGTTTGTAACTTGAGATTGGTCCTTCCCCTCTCTTGACTTCAGTTTCCCAGCTATGTAAAGTAGAGGGTAGATGGAGGATTGGAGGCCCTCTCTAGCTCTGAAACTCCATGTTCTTGATCATGGGCCAGGAGAAATGATTTCAAACCATGGCATGAGGAACTCAACTGGACTTTCCAGTCCCCTAGAATTTATTGATTAAGCCCAAAGACCTCTCTGCATTATTGGGCTTGAGACCATACACATGACTCCAGGGCTGTCGCCCCAGTGTACAAAACAATTGTGAAAAATGGCAAGTGCGTGACATATGTAATATAAGCAGCATGTTGGAAGTGTAGTAGTATAGTATGAAAGGCAATGCAGTCACAGAAGAAGTTAACATCTGTGGAGGAGAAGATGGGAAGGCTAATGGAGGCAGTGGCATTTGAGCTGAGCTTTGAAGGATGAAGAGGGTGTGTTACAGGTATGGAAGAAGAACTACAGCCAGTTTGGGAACAGTGCAAGACAGAAGGCAGAGGTGGAAACACAGGGACTGTTGACTCCTGCACCCAATTCTTTGTCCAGGTCCTGGACAACCTTTAATGTCAAGCTATCTTGTGAGCAACAAGGAATGGGGCTATGGAATTTTTGCGTAGCAGAGAGGAAATGGCAGAATTCTTTAAGTCATCTTGGGATAAATCAATTCACATTTTCTTTACTTTTTAATTGCTGAAGCCTAGAACATTTAAGTGGCTTCCCTAAAGTCATACAGCTCCCAAGTTATAGAGAAACATTAGCCATCTGACTGCTGATAATGAACTCCACCAGTCTGATTCCTGCTCAGGACAGGAGTTTCTGGCTGCAGCTTGGTTTTTCATACAAACAGCAGATCAAGTGTTCTTGGCCCCAGTCAGTGTGGAAAGCCATTGTCAATGTTCAGCAGATTCAGCAGGCCTTTACCAACTGCACGCTCTGAGTTAGCATCTGTGTGGATACCAGGACAAAGGGATGACAAGAATGCTGCCAGCACTCTTGAAGCACACTGAAGGACAGAAGACACACATAAGCATTCATTCATTCATATGTTACAATGAGCATTCACTATGCTCTTCCCATATGTTATACCCTGGATGAGATTTGAGGACACATTGATGTGAAAAGCTACCACCGTCCCTCCATAGATGCATTATGCCCAGCAGACATTAAGTCCTATGAAGGAAAGAAAAGACACGGGATCTCCACTGAACTCCTGATGAGGGAGCCCTCACCCAAACAGATAATGACTCTAGTGTGGTATATACAATCATGGAGTTCAACAAGGGCCTCTGGGGACACAGAGGATGGATGCCAAGCCAGGTGATGGGTGAGATGGGATTACCTTAGGGTAAATAAGAAACATGGCCTTCCCCTACCCAATAGGTGTCTGAGAGCCAAGGTACCTAAGGTAACTACTGCTTCTGGTGTGGACACGGGCAAGGTGTGGACATGTGTGTCGTGGAGGAAATGAGCCCTAGCCACCATGGTGCAGGGCCATCATTAAGGAAGGCTAGGTCTTTCTTTCTCAGGAATGCTGACTGGTGGCCACTCTCCCTCTAAGCAGGTAAACATACAATTATAATCAAAACGAGGACCCTTTTGAGAATGAAAGGAGTGGTGTTAATAGTTTTGCAGGATGTACATTCCTTAACTGGGTAAGCCTACACATCTTTAAAAGGGGGGAATAATTCCTACCTCATAGAGTTATTGTAAGGATTAAATAATGTAATCCTTATTTGGATGGGTAAGTTACCTTCTTCCTTAATCTTGTTTTGTGCATTTGCTTTCCTCCAATCAAACACTGAGGTATCTGCCGAGAAGAGAGTGGCTGACATTTTGCCCTCAGCTCGCTGGAGAAAGGGTACGGGAAGAACTCTGTTTTGAAACTGGGGGAGAGGGCACAGTTTAATGATGGATCTTGTAAGGATATTCCTTCCTAGTATGTGAGCCTCCTGAGGTACCCTATTGAATGGGGGAAAATGAGGACTGCTGACTACAGCTAGGCCACTGTGTCTCAAGGTTTGGTCAAGAAAACAGTCTAGTTGCTAACTGGAGAGTGTCCCCGGGGGCCCATGCCTGCACTAAGAGAATCAACACTTAAACAGGCATCAGGTTAAACAAGCATGGAAATAGCAGGTTCTACATCTATCCAGTGCCAGTGTGTAGGGACACAGTGATGGCAGATGTCCTTGCATGAGGCAGCATGCTGGAGAAGATGGTGAGCTAAACAAGCCCAAAGAAAGGATTCTGAGGAAGGATGGACGTGTTGGTAAGAAGCGGTTCATACATGAAATCCTCATTCTTTGATATACCACTGACGCCCTGGTCTCTCCATGGAGAGTGAAAACCTACCTTGAAAGACCTCAAGTGGGGAGGGCACTCAGACCCCTCTTCAGCTTGGCCCCTCCTCAGGATGCTATGGCCTCAAGTCCTCATCCCAGACAGTGGCCTCTGATCTTACCTGTCCTCCTTGGGTGATGCCTGGTCCAGTACTCCCTGGGGGATCTGTTCAGAGCCTTGGTCTCTACAACTCACCTTCCAGTCTGAGCCAAGCATATGGGTGCTTTATGTTTTAAGGGTTTTGCTGCATAATCCCTGAAGGGAAATCAACAAAAATAAAACAAAACAAAGACAACAAAAGCAAAAAGAAAAAGGGGAGTGAGAATTTGTTCAGACTCTCTGAGTTTTCTCACCCCTGGGACTAGCCTCTAGTTTCTGTCACATGTTCAGAGGCCTCAAAGGAGTACTAATCTGAAAGTGTAAACCCAAGTTTTGAGACTATCCTCTTTCTTCAGCCTCCACTCCTTCGGCTTGTCCATACCTGGGGTTACATCATTCAGACCAGTGTTCCTCAAAGTGTGGGCCGTCAGTATCAGGCTTCTGGTCTATATGTAGGTAATGCATATTATTGGCTCATCCAAGACTGACTCTGGGTGTGGGCTCAGGAATCTATGTGGCTCTTCAGCACGTGAAGTCTGAAAGCATTGATTCAGAGCTTATTTCCTTGTCTTGGGTACTTGCAGAGTTGCCGTCAGTCAAATAACTTGCTTTAATTCCTCTAGACAACCAACAAGTTGTTAAGGCTTGGTTGGCCTTAACCAGTGACTGCTCAGTAAACAATATATAAGATTTAAAACCACACAGTTATCTCACAAATAGGGAGAAGGAAGCTCAGTGTAAAAATGACGTGGTGGTGTCAGACTTCATCTAACTTCAAAGGGAGAGGGGAGAATCAATATCAGCATCAGCCCAAGGCTGATTCCTATGAGGTGGAGGTCAAACATATCTCCTCCCTCCAAACTTTTCACCAATTCTGACACCAGCCATCACTCCCTTGGCACTTTCTACTTCTCTGCTGGGTCTGATAATTAGTTGCAATGACCACACAGAACTCACAGACCATACTCAGTTATGGGGCTTATTAGGGAAGTAACAGATTACACCTCAGGATCAACAGGCTACAACTCGAGATCAGAAATCAGGAAGCATGTAGGCATGCATGTGCAGGACAGCTCTCTCAGCACCTCTTCGCTGTGCAGGGCTCCTCTCCGCCCCCTGAGGACAGGCTTCTCTCGGTCCCTTGAGGACTGGCTCCTCTTGGCTCACTGAAGACAGGCTCCTCTTAGCTCCCTGAGGACAGGCTTCCTCTCTCAGCCCTTGGCCCTTGGCCCTTGGCTCTTCGCCCTCAGCCTTTGGCCCTTGGCCTGGCCTCTGCCCTGCTCAGGCAAGTGTTACAAAGCTCTTTAGCTCTGTCAGTAAGTGCCCGGAGGAACCCCACTCCACCAGTAGGCCTCGGGCTCGAAAGCACTCAGCTGTCTTGCTCTGTGGGTCAGCATGCCCACTGTAGCTGCCTCTCTCAGTGGGCAGGGAAGCCCGACGTGCTTCCCTTGTGCTGTTTCCTGGTTCTGCTGCTGCCGTTTCTCTGCTGGTGGATTCTTCTGTGCTTACCTCTGCTTCTCGCTGTCTTGCACAGTTTCTGGCGTTACAGTTCTCTCTGTCTCTTGGGTCTAGGAGGTTCTAAGCAAAGGGACTCTGGGTCCAACAGATGCATTCCGCTCCTGGTTCTTCTTCTTGATGGTAGTGGCATCCCCTTTTTCCGCTTCTAGGATTGGCTTCCTTTAAGCCTAGCGGAGTGACAAACTGACCCTATGTTAGGGTTCCACACACTTTATTTGCAAAATTAGCAAGATGTCCAATCCCCTTGGTGGGCCACAATCACCTTATTTGCATAATCCCATCCAGTCGTTTTGTGGGAGTCACAAAGACCATGACTAGAAAGGCCATATTAAGTAATTCACTGCACCCAACTCAGAGAGGTAGGAGGGTTCTGTAATTGCTCTTCCTTTCTCTCCTCCAACTTCCAGTTGGTGACTGATTCCATTGATCCTCTATTGATATCACCAATATCCACTCTTTCCTTCCCACTGCCAGTATCTTTATACTTATCCACTTTTTTTCCATTTACTCATCTGTTGTTGCTGTTGTTAGGTGCCATCGAGTCAGTTCTGACTCATAGTGACCCTATATACAGCAGAGCAAAACACTGGCCCATCCAGAGCCATCCTCACAATCGTTGTTATGCTTGAGCCCGTTGTTGCAGCCACTAATCTACTCAACACATATTTATCAGGTGTCTGTCACGTGCAAGGTCCTGTGCTAGAGGCAAGAGACATAGCCTTCTTCCTCTCCCCTTTGGACTGTAGCTGTAGATGGACTGACCCTCGGATTTGTCTGCTTTGACTTTTGCCACCCTTCAGTTGTTCTTCTATACTGCCAGCAACCATTTTGTCTAAGACAAATAGATCTATGCTCTTCCCACCAACACCCCTACTGACATCAGGACACAGTGGCACACTTTGAGTGTGGTGTGACGGATGCTCTCAGATCTGACCCTGCCCACTCCTCCAGGCTCTTCTCTATTCCACTGCAGCTCACATGCAGCTGTAAAAAACCTTTGTGAGACTGCACATGCCTGCTATATTTCCTTACCTCTGGACCATTCTTTAGTCAATCATTCCATCAGTGATGCCCTTCTCCTGCCTGGAGAGCACTGATGTTGTCTTTCAAGACTCAGCTCAATGGCACCTATGAAACATTCTAGAACACCACTCCCCACCAGCTCCAAAGTCAGAATCCTCATTACTCTGTGTCTATTTTCTCTGAATATTCCCAAGAAGAATTTCTAAGCTGTACACATCTGTCTTCCTTCCTATCCTATGCCTCTTGAAGATCAAGATGCTGCCTTCTTTGACTCTGGGTCTCTGGGTACTGACATACTGCCTGACCCATGCTGGTCATCAATACACTCCTGTTGAGTGGGTAGGACTGTGGTATTTTCTCCTGAAGCACCTCAGTGAAAATGTGAGAGGTGGCAGTAGCAGTAAAGATAAAATAGGCCTAGTTAGTTTTGGAAGCAAGGACTGTGTCTTGCTTGCCTGCATTTATGTCTGTCAAGTTGCCTGGCATGGAGTAGATGCTCAGTAAATCACCGTGGAATAAAATGATAGAATTGATAAGTGAGAATTCGAGCCTCTTGACTCTCTCCCAGGTCTCTTTCCACTGGAAGATCATGGTGCATTTGGCAGTGTCTTACAGCCAATTGAGATGATCCTACTTTTTAGTCACAGTTGAGGCTTGGCCCAGGTCCAATGTAATAGAGCTGAAAAATTGTCCTGAATCAACTGATTGTTTTCTGTCTTTATATTGTAGATTCAGAGTAGGAAATGTTCAGTCTGCCTTCCACAAAAGCTGAGTTCTCCTGGGTCATGGATGGCAAATTCAGTGCTGAGAAGCAGGTGTACCTGGAAGCCGCCTCTCCCAGATCCCCTTTACCCATGATATGCTCAGCACTTTTTTCTGATGAACACTGATGATGCTGCAGAATCCTTCTTAACACAATAATCCTGTCAATCACTCACTCCAAATCAATTACACATAAGGTGAAATTTGTTTGACAGCCTTGTCCAAGAGCTTTTCATCTCCAGCCTCTACTTGCAGATTCCCTCCCTTCATCCTTAGTACCCAGAGCCACCCTGCAGATTCAGTACCGCCTTCAGCTCATTTAGCTTCCGGGGCTGCTTCAGCGTAGCCAGTGAGGCTTCTAAAGAAGCCAGGGCCCTAGTGCATGCCCAGAAGAAGAGACGCCTGAGTAGCTTATGCAGCTCAGCTTCAGTTTCAAGACTTTTCACCTATAACTTCAAGAACTCTCCTGGCTATTAAAACTGAAAATCTTGGCAAACATTAAAAATGTTAATGTACTGTAAAACTTTCTCCATGTGAGATCATCTGAAGAGAATGAGAGATGAACTTGTAATAGCCAGCTTTTCATCTCCTCAATGGGTTTTGTTACAGGAGTAACAAGAGCAATCCCACTTAAAAGGCTCTTTCCGGTAACAGTTACAGTAGATTATAGCTCTTAATGAGAAACTCCATATGAATTTGGAATGGCCAGGAAAGAACAAGCATCAAGCAATGCAGCTCACTTCTATGACACCCACAGAACTTTCTGAAGGAGATGGGGATGGGGATGAGCTAGGTGTGGGCTCATTAAGGAGCCAAATCACAGAGCTCCATTAAGTGATTCACCAGCAGACACAAAATGCACTCTGTAGTAGTCCATCCATACAATGTTTAATCATTCGAAAATTGCACCCAAGATTGGGACATAGGATCTACCAGGCCTGTTGTCATTGCAAAGTTGGCAGTGGCAATTTTAAGTGACAAGGACAATGCATTTAATTGGGAAGGAGGAAGAGGACTTTTATCATCAGACAAATGGTCTGGTACTCAGATTGAATGAGACTATAGAGGTGTCTCTGCAGAAGAGGAAGCCAAGGATGCTTTGCTGTCCTGGACTTGTTTCCTGATGGAGACGTGCCATCTATGTTCCCTGTAACATGCTTGGCCTCTGTGGTGCCAGTCAAAGCTTCAGGGGCAATGGCTTGTTGCCTGGGCCTAATTGCTGCCTTCACCTCTCTCACCTGGCTGGCCAGAACTGGACGATGACAAGCTTTACATGTGCTTACACTGAGCAGTGAGCAGTGGCAAAGACCACACTGAGAGGGCACCTTATGTGCAAAAATCACATAAAATGATGAGCGTCTTTGGGGTTGGAGCCATGTCTCTGATTTCCTTTTCTCAGCTACCTATGGGGACAGACCCAGGTCTCAGGTCTACTGTGCTTGGAAGATATAAATTAATGTAGCATGTGGAACAACATCTGCGTTTGGTGATGCTCCGGTTGTAAAAGTGTCCTTTGAGTAAATCTTATTCCTTCTCTGGTTTAAGCAAAGGCAGAAGCATTTGGGCGTCATTGTCAGAGGGAAGCCAGGCCATAGAATCTCTCATGCAAACAAACAAAAAAATTAACCCAAATAGTAAAAAGCAGAACAGATATACTATCAGCAACCCAACCCAGGAAGATCATAAACCTCAAAGCAGGAGAACAGGAAATACACAGAAGACAGCACAGTGTGGCTGTTCATATAACCAGAGTTCTCCCAGGAAGCAGTGCTTTCTTATTTATTTTTAAGTGTTTAACAATAGGGAAATGTTTAATTAAACTATAATACATCTGTTTAATGATCATGATTGGGCCATAAAAATATAAACAGTTCATAATAACATGAAAATTCTTACTTTAGTATACATGCTTAAAAGGTGGGATTCAAAATTATATACATATTATGATTCCAATTATGAAAAACAAATTTTAAAGAACTATGGATTAAAAAAAAACCTGAGAGAAAATAGATAGAAATTATATTTTAAAATAATTAAAAAAATTTTAGAATAGCTTTAGATTTTTCAGAAAAGTTGCGAGGGTAATATAGAGAATTCCATATACCTCACAGCCAGTTTCGCTGTTGTTAACACTTACCTTCCTGTGGTGCAACTAATAAATAAATCAAAGTAGGATCTAGTAATGTTTTTTTAAGCAGAGAATGTGACTTGGAGTCTCTTGGAGCCGTAAACTGTATTTTACCTCTGCATGGCATCCACAGTCTGACGTCCATCGCACATCCTGTCTGCTCCTGTTCCCGTCACAGGATGCCATGCGTCATACACATACACATGGAGGCTGCACCTCAGTAGCCAATGCCCTTCCTGAAGCAGAGGGATTATCCTGTGTGCTGGGAGTAGGGAAATAACCTGGAGCCCCACAGAAAAGTTTCTCACATTCACAGAGGTTGGTATTGGGGGCACTGACAGGACTTCTGTTTTCTGCAGGATGGCTTCCAAGGGCCTGGGAGGCCTGAGCATGCCTTCACAGAACATACTGTACATGTCAGACAACCACACCAGAAAAATCAATCTAGTGACATCATATCTTGTCCTGCATCAGCCTGACTTCCTAAAGCTGTTCTACCTCAGCTTCGATTCCTGGTCTTGGAAGTCTGAACAGAACCGAGGGCTGGTACAAGACTGGGTCCTTTGCCAAACACACGTTTGGTGTGAAAGCTGATTCAATACTGAGTCATGGGTGTTCCCAGACAGCTATGACTCAGCACCCTACCAGGAAGGCTGCCAGGAGAGAGCAGGGTCCTACTGAGTCCTAATCTGCCCAAGGGAAGAGAGAGGGGCAGACGTGGAGAGTTTAGAAAACAGTGAAACCACCAGAAATAAAAGATTTCACTTGACAAAAAGACCAAAGATCATTGTTATATAAGTGTTGAGGGTGGGAAAGGTTGATGTCCAGAGCAAAGATCACCACATCATCATAGTGATGGTGATCCAATGGCAGTGGTCTTGTTTACCTGTCACAGCTAATCTAGGGTACAGAGATTATATCTACTTTCTGGAGGAGGGCAACTAAGCACACCCAGGCTAGAGCTGACTTGCCCAAAGTCGAGCTACTGACCTTATTTCAAAGCTCCAGCTCTTGAGCACTTGCTAAGGACCATCATACGGAAGGAGGCAGACCAGTGGATCTAAGAGCACTGGAGTGATACGAGTCACCTCTGGGAGCCTAGCTCTGTGCTGATGGAGCAGGGCCTGGGGGCCATGACATGGGCAGATGTAAATGGGAGAGAAAATGTTTTTTGAGACTAAGTGTGGGATCTTGAAACTACTGACCGGAGATGGGTAGTTTTGTGTTTTCTGTGAATGACTTTAAAACTAGATTTTCACCTCAATCAACTAATATTTTACTCCAGCCAAGAGTAAGAAAATGGATGAGAAGAACATTCCCATTCTCTCTCAGACCTAAGACTCAGGGCTATCTAAGAACAACTCTTTCAGAGTATCTCCATGTTGAAGAGGGATTGGGGGTGTTGTCTCTTTTTCTAATTTTTGGTAAAAGAAGATGATTTAGAACCTGTTGTAATAGTGTAACCTAATGAGCCAAACCATTTTTAGGAATTACAAAATGCTGTTACTTTTCAAATGGCTACATCAAATTGTCTTGGAATTTCAGTTTTAAAAATATATCCTAGCATGTCAAGTTTCCTTGTAGAAGAACTTTTTTTTTTTTTTTAATAGCCAAGTTATAAACTCCCCCAGCAGTGGTTCCTAATAAAACTGACGGCGGACCCTTAGCTATAACGGCACCAATGTTGCCACTGTAATAAAAGGGATAAGAACGTCATTGGACCTGCCTTTCCCGTATACTTCAATATCCTCAGTCTATGAGAAGACGAAGAGCTGATTGTATTCATGGAGTCCTAAGAGTTACAAACACATTGACAAATATATGATTGTGTACAGAGTAGCCCACATGAACTATTTCCTCTCCACAGTTCAGTCCTGGCTGGTGGCAGAATACTCAGGACATGTGGAGCTTCTGCATTCATTATTATGGATGCTGCTGCTCTTATAAAAGTGCTAGCAATATTAGAAGGTATCTGAGTGGAACAACTGATTATTTTGTTATTTGAAGCCTTTGTTGCATGCCGTTCTACATGTTTATTATCTGGGACACTTCATGCTGTTTGTGAAGATCATTTTTCCATCCATAGTGACAAGACTCCACTGTGGAGCGAGATAGTGATCTCATTAAACAGTATAAAGCTAGTTTCATTAAAAGGGGGTATGCATTTCATGACACACCTCAGGGCTGCCCCCATGCTGGGTGATCAATCTCTGTAAAGAACCACATTCCATTGTGGCTGTAGCCCAGGCAGATAAGTGTGGGGGTCCAAAAAGGGGGTAATGGATGGGAAAAACTTCCTGAGGGAATAAACCTGAGAAGGACTCCTATTCAGGGCAAGAATTTTGTATCAGGTCTTTCTCTGGGCACTGGGCAAAGCTCTTAGGCTCTGGGGTCTGCTGTACAAGAAGGTAGATTTGTTTATTCAGGCTGAACTAGGCAGCACAAGTGAAGAAAGAATCCAGACTAATCAAGAAGCATAGGTAAGAGATAGCCAAGAAAGTTGAGCCATATGTCAGCAGGAATGAAAGGCTAGTCCCTGATAAGGAAAGCATATTGGTCATTGACCCTAAGAACATCTGGTAGGATGGGACTGGATGAAGGACACTGGACCAGCTACCAGGACAAACCCTGAGAAGAGCGGGAGGCCAGTTCTAGAAGATGCTGGCTCAGGGTGAACCTAGGCTATGCCATCCTGTTCTGTATAACTCGTAACTCTCCCATAGTATACTCACTACCCTGCACGTGTGTTTAACCCTGGAGCTGCAGCATGTGGCTGGGTACTAAGTAAAAATCACACAGGTGCTATGGAAAGCTGATATTTGTTCCTGCCCTCTTTGGCTGGGATCACCTGGAGGTCAAAAACTATGCATTGCACGCTGGCTTAGCACAGTGTTCATCACAGAATATGTGGTCTTAAGTTACTGGTTAACTAAATAATAAAATATTAAATGTTCTTAGTTTTCGTTGAGTTGGCTGTGACTGATGGCAACCTTATGAATAACAGAATAAAATGTTGCCTGGTCCTGTGCCATCTTCACGATTGTTCATATGTTTGAGTACATTGTTACAGCTATTGTGTCAATTTATCTCACTGAAGTTTTCTCTTGTTTTTGCTCATCTTCTACTTTATCAACCATGATGTCCTTTTCTAGTGATTGGTCTTTCCTGATGTCCAAGGTAAGTAAGCCAAAATCTAATCAACCTCGCTTCTAGGCAACATTCTGGTTGTATTTCTTCTAACACTGATTTGTTCATTCTTCTGGCAACCCACCGTATATTAAAGATTTTTTGCCAACACCATAGTTTGAACATACCAATTCTTCTTTTGTCTTCCCTTTTTAATTATCCAAATTTCACATCCATATGAGGTGGTTGAAAAAAATCAAGGCTTGGGACAAAAGTTACAGAGGCTCAATTACTTCCTAGTTTTAATCTAAGCTCCATAAGGGTAAGGATTTCTTTTCTCTTCTGATGTAGCCCTCTCTTCTAGCACATCAGATAACACACAGTTGCACTTATGTATACATGAATGAATACATGTATAACTTAATGGGGTCTAAGCTGATTCTCAAATGAACATTAAGCTCCTTAAAGGTAAGGGCTGCATCTCCTTCATACATGGCCCATTATCTAGCATGTTGTTGTTAGGTGTCTTTGAGTTGATATTCAACTCATAGATACCCAATGTAACAGAGTAGAACTACCTCATAGGTTTTCTAGGCTGTAATCTTTATGGGAACACATTGCCAGATCTTTTCTCCCAAGAAGCTGCTGGGTGAATTTGGATTACCAGTCTTTTTTTTTTTTTTTTTTCTTTTGGTAGACTTTTTTTTTTTTTTTATTGTTACTTTAGATGAAGTTTTATGGAACAAACTAACTTCTCATTAAACAATTAATACACATATTGTTTTGCGACTTTAGTTACCAATCCAATGACATGTCAACACTCTCCCTTCTGGACCTTGGGTTCCCCATCATCAGCTTTCTGGTCCCCTCCTGCCTTCTAGTCCTTGCCCCTGGGCTGGTGTGCCCCTTTAGTCTTGTTTTGTTTTATGGGACCGTCTAATTTTTGGCTGAAGGGTGAATCTTAGGAGTGACTTAATTACTGAGCTAAAATGGTGTCCAGGGGCCATACTCTCAGGGTTTCTCCAGTCTCTGGCAGGCCAGTAAGTCTGGTCTTTTTTTTTGTGAGTTAGAATTTTGTTCTACATTTTTCTCCAGATCTGTTCTGGACCCCCTGTTGTGATCCCAGCCAGAGCAGTCAGTGGTAGTAGCCAGGAACCATCTAGTTGTACCAGACTCAGTCTGGTAGAAGCTGTGGTAGCTGTGGTCCATTAGTTCTTTGGACTAATCTTTCCCTTGTGTCTTTGGTTTTTTTCATTCTTCCTTGCTCCTGACGGGGTGAGACCAGCGGAGTATGTTAGATGGCCACTCAAAAGGTTTTAAGGCCCCAGATGCTACTCACCAAAGTAGAATGTAGAACATTTTCTTTATAGACTATGTTATGCGATTGAGCTAATTGTTCCCTGAGACCATGGTCCCCACAGCCCTCAGCCCAGTAATTTGGTCCCTCGAGGAGAGTGGAAGTGTCTATGGAGCTTCCATGACCTTCTCTTGGACAACTTGTGCTTGCTTACCCAGTATTGTGCACTGTCTTACCCTTCACCAAAGTTATCACTTACCTATTGTCTATTTATTGCTTTTCCATCCCCACCCCTCCCCCCCTTTGTAACCATCAAAGATTGTTTCTTTTTGTGTGTAAACCTTTTCATGAATTTTTATAGTAGTGGTCTCATATAATATTTGTCCCTTTGTGATTGACTTATTTCACTCAGCATAATGCTCTCCAGATTCATCCATGTTGTGAGAGGCTTCACAGATTCATCATTGCTCTTTATCGTTGTGTAGTACTCCATTGTGTGTATGTACCATAGTTTATCCATTCACCTGTTGATGGGCATCTAGGTTGTTTCTATCTTTTTGCTATTGTGAATAATGCTGCAGCAAACATGGGTGTGCATATGTCTATTCATGTGGTGGCTCTTATTTCTCTAGGATATATTCCTAGGAGTAGGATTGCTGGATCATATGGTATTTCTATTTTTAGCTTTCTAAGGAAATGTCAGGTCATTTTCCAAAATGGTTGTACCATTTTGCATTCCCACCAGCAATGCATAAGAGTTCCAGTCTCCCCACAGCCACTCCAACATTTGTTATTTCCAGTGTTTTTGATTCATGCCAGTAATGCCAGAGTAAGATGTGGTTTTTGATTTGCATTTTTCTAATTGATAATGATTGCGAGAATTTCTTCATGTGCCTGTTTATCTGCTTGAATGTCTTTGGTGAAGTGTTTGTTCATTTCCTTTGCTCATTTTTTAATTGGATTATTTGTCTTTTTGTGTAGAGGTGTTGGATATTCCTGTAGATTTTAGAGACTAGACCTTTGTCTGATTTGTAATAGCCAATTTTTTTTTTTTTTTTTTTTTACCAGTCTGTAGGTTCTCTTTATACTCTTGGTGAAGTCTTTCGATGAGCATTTTTGATGAGCATAAGTGTTTAATTTTCAGAAGATCCCAGTTATCTATCTTATCTTCTGGAGTTTGTGTGTTGTTAGTTATGGTTTATATCCTGCTAATGCTGTCTATTAGGGCCTCTAGCATTTATCCTATATTGTCTTCTATGATCTTTATAGTTTTGGGTTTAATATTTAGGTCTTTGATAGATTTTGTATTAGTTTTTGTGTATGGTGTGAGCTATGGGTCCTGTTTCATTTTTTTGCACATGGACATCCAGTTTTGCCAGCACCATTTGTTAAAAAGACTCTTTCCTCCTTTTGATGGACTTTGGACCCTTGTCGAAGATCAGGTGACCCTAGGTGGATGGATTTATATCTGGGATCTGAATTCTGTCCTATTGGTCAATGTATCTGTTGTACCAGTACCAGGCTGTTTTGACTACCGTAGCTGTATAGTAGGTTCTGAGATCAAGTAGTGTGAGTCCTCCTACTTTACTCTTCTTCTTCAATAATGCTTTACTTATCAGGGGCCTCTTCCCTTTCCATATAAAGTTAGTGATTACTTTTTCCATCTCTTTAAAGAATGCTGTTGATATTTGGATCTGGATTGCATAGTTTGTGTAGATTGCTTTGGGTAGAAATGACATTTTCACAACATTTAGTCTACCTGTCCATGAGTGTAGTATGTTTTTCCATTTACATGGATCTCTTTGGGTTAGTGTCTTGTAGTTTTCTTTGTATAGGTCTTTTACATCCCTAGTTATATTTTTTCCTAAGTATTTTATTTTTTTAGGGGTTATTATAAATGATATTGTTTTCCTTATTTCCTTTTCACCATTCTTTTTATCGGTGTATAGGAATTCAACTGATTTTTGTGTTTTTATCTTGTATCCTACTACTCTGCTGAATCTTTCTATTAGTTCCAGTAGTTTTCTCATGGAGTTTTTTGGGTTTTCTATGTATAATATCATATCATCTGCAAATAGGGACAGTTTTACTTCTTCATTGTCAATATGGATGCCTTTTTTTTTTTCTTGCCTTTTTGCTCTAGCTAGGACTTCCAGCACAATGTTAAATAAGAGTGATGATAAAGGACATCCTTGTGTTGTTCTCGTTCTCAAGGGGAATGTTTTCAGCCTCTCTCCATTAAGAATGAAGTTGGTGGTTGGTTTTGTATAGATGCTTTCTATTGTGTTGAGAAATTTCCCTTCTATACCTATTTTATTGAGAGTTTTTATCAGGAATGAATATTGGACTTTGTCGAATGCCTTTTCTGCATCAATTGAGATGACCATATGATTCTTTTTCCTTTTATTTATGTGGTGGATTATGTTGATTGATTTTCTAATGTTGAACTGTGTTTTCGTACCTGGTATGAATCCCACTTGCTTATGGTATATTATTTTTTTGATATGAAGCTGAATTCTATTGGCTAGAATTCTGTTGAGAATTTTTGCATCTATATACATGAGAGATATTGGTCTGTAATTTTATTTTTTTGTAGTGTCTCTCCCTGGTTTTGGTATCAGGGTTATGCTGGCTTCATAGAATGAATTACGAAGTATACCTTCCTTTTCTATGTTCTGACATAGTTTGAGTAGTACTGGTGTAACCTTTTCTCTGAATGTTTGGTAGAGCTCTCCAGTGAAGTCATCTGGGCCAGGCCTTTATTTTTATTTTATTTTTTTTGTGGGGACTTTTTTTATTACCTTTTCAGTCTTTTCTCTTGTTATGAGTCTGTTCAGATTTTCAACATCATTTGTGTTAATCTGGGTAGATAGTGTGTTTCTAGAAATTTGTCCATTTCCTTTAGGTTTTCAAATTTTTCACAGTATAGTTTTTCATAGTACTCTGTTATGATCCTTTTTATTTCAGTTGGGTTTGTTGTAATGTACCCCATTTCATTTCTTATTTGGGTTATTTACGTCCTTTCCTGTTTTTCTTTTGTCAGTTTGGTCAGTGGTTCATCAATTTGGCAGATCCTTTCAAAGAACTGGCTTTTGGTTTCTATTTTTCTGTCCTCTACTTTATTTAGTTTGCTCTAATCTTCATTATTCCCTTTCTTCTGGTGGCTGTAGGCTTCTTTTGTTGGGATCTTTCTATTGTTTGAGTTGTGTAGCTAATGTTTTGATTTTGTCCCTTCTTTTTTGATGTGTATATTTATTGCTATAAATTGACCTCTGAGCACTGTCTTTGCTGTGTCTCAAAGGTTTTGGTATGATGTTTTTCCATTTTTTTTTTTTTTATTTTAGCAACTTTTTTAATTCTATTTTTGATTTCTTCTGTTACCCAGTGGTTTTTAATCAGAGTGTTATTCAGTTTCCGTGTAATTGATTTTCTTTCCTTGCTCTTCCTGTTGTTAAATTTCTACTTTGATAGTGTGATCAGAGAAGATACTCTGTATTATCTCAGTGTTTTGGATTTTGTTGATGGTTGCTTTGTAGCCTAAGATGTAGTCTATTCTGGAGAACGTTCCATGTGAGCTGGAAAAGAATGTGTACTGTGTACCTGTTGGGTGGAGTGTTCTATATATGTCTGTGAGTTCAAGTTGGCTGATTGTGGCCTTTAGATCTTCTGTATCTTTGTTGAGCTTCTTTCTAGATGTTCTGTTCTTTACTGAGAGTGGTGTGTTGAAGTCTCCTACTATTATTGTGGAACTGTCAATTTCTCTTTTCTGTGTTTAGAGCTGTTTTATGTGTTTTGGAGCCCTGTAATTGGGTGTGTAGATATTTATTATGGTTGTGTCTTCATGATGGATTGTTGCTTTAATCATTATATAATGCCCTTCTTTGTCTTTTATGGTGGATTTTGTTTTAAAATGTGTTTCATATGAGTTTAAAATTGCCACTTCTGCTGTTTTTTGGTAGCTGTTTCCTTGATATATATTTTTTCCATCCTTTGATTTTTAATAAATTTCTGTCTTTGTTTCTAGGTGCTTCTCTCGTAGACAGCATATTGATGGATCTTGTTTTTTTAATCCATTCTGTCACTCTCTGTCTCTTTATGGGTCCATTTAGGCCATTTACATTCAGTGTAGTTCTTGATAGGTATGTGTTTATTGCTGTCATTTTGTAGTGCTTTTTTTCCTGGTGCTGAAATTTTCTTTGTTCCTCTTACACTCCTGTGTTGAATTCCTTTTGTTTGTGGATGTTTTTCCCATTTCTTTTGTTTTTGTAGATTTTGTATTTACTGAGACTTTATTTTTTCATCTTTATTTTGATGAGTAAGTTTGTTAATTTTCTTTGTGGTTGCCTTGAAATTTACTCTTATCTTCCTAAGTTTGAATGAGTATTTTATTACTTGGTATCGCCTTTACTTCCTCTCCATTTGAAAGTTCTACACCTACACTGTTTATTCTCTCTTTCGTTATTCTGATTTTATTGTCATTTACAGATTAACCTCTCTGGTTCCCTATTATATATCTGTCAGTTTTGATTAATCTTTGAGAATTCATTACCTAGGTTGGTATTTGGATGATGCTGTCTTGTGTCCTAGGTTCTGGCTGTCATTGTTCTCAAACCAAAGGACCCCCTTTAATAATTCTTCAAAACTTGGTCTGGTTTTTACATATTCCCTTAATTTCTGTTTATCTGGAGATGTCCTAATTTCACCATCATATTTGAGTAAGAGTTTAGCAGGTTATACTATTCCTGGTTGGCAGTTTTTTTCTTTCAAGGTTTTATACTTGTCACTCCATTGCCTACTTGCCTGCATGGTTTCTGCTGAGTAATCAGAGCTTAGTCTTACTGTTTTCCCTCTGTATGTGATTTTTTGTTCTTCTTGAGTTACTTTTAGGATCCTTTAATTGTCTTTGGTTTTAGTGAGTGTGATTATAATATGCCTTGATGATTTTCTTCTGGGGTTTAATCTATATTGGAGTACATTGAGCTTTTCGGATGGTCAGTTTTTCATCTTTCATGTTATTAGGGAAATTTTTTGTCAGCAATTCTTCAATGATACTCTCCATGTTTTCTGTATTCTCCCTCTATTCTGGAACTCCTATCACTAGTAAATTTTTGCTTTTGATTGTATCCCACGTAATTCTCAAGTTCCCTTCATTTTTCTTTGATCTTTTTTCTGAGTTTTCCTCAAAGTTGTATCCAAGTGTTTGTTTTCAATTCCACTGATCCTGTCTTCCACAATTTCAAATCTGCTCCTCAGCCCCTCTGTGACACTGTCCATTTCTGAAATCTTGTTGTTTATCTTTTGGATTTCCAATTACAGTTTTTGTATGATTTCTAGTTGTGACTTTATTTTGACATTTTGTTCCAGGATTATTTTCCTGTATTATTCCATTGTTTTCTCTGTTTTTTCCATGATTTTGTCAATTTTTCCTCATTTTTGTCTCCTTTTTCCTTCAACTCTTGGATAGCTATGAATATTAACCATTTGAATCCCCTATCAGGTAGTTCCAGTGTTTTTTCTTCTGCTGGAAGTTCATCTGGTGTTTTATTTTTGATGCATACTGGAACCATCCTGTCCTATTTTTTACATTTTGATATTGTCTGTTGTCTTTGGGATATTTAGTAGTTATTTTTGTCATTTATTGATTGTAGATTTGTTTGTTTTGTCCTTTTTTGTTTATTTGTTTTATTAGGTTATATCTGAACAGGAGAGTTCAGCTTTCTTTGTTGTTTGCTCCTCTGTCAGCATGATACTTCTCACCACCTTGTCTAATGGGCAGGGCCAGTGGCTCTGCTGTGGTGTCTGAGGGCAGGTACACTGGAAGGGGAGGGAATGGGATGGGTTGTTTGTGGCATGTATTGGGGCCAACAGGGCCTGGTTGGGGTTCAGAGCAGGGCAGGTTCTAGTAGGCAGTGCCTGTGCTGCTCAGGGGTGTATCATCCAGCACATGTAGATAAGCAGGAGGGAGAAGGGACGTTGTGATGCATGGAGATAAGTGGGTGTGGGAAAGAAAAGAAAGATGAGAGAGAAACAGGAGACAAAAAACAAGTGCTGGCTTCTGGCAACATGACGTTCTAGGCAGAAGCACCATGCCATCCCTCCACAGCAAAGATCCGAAAAACTAAGCCATACAGAGAAAACAGCAATCTTGAAACCCTAAACATCAAATGAGGAGATAAAGAACTCAGCCAAGCACCAAATGGAATAAGAACCTGACAGAGAACAGAGATCGAGGAGAGGTACATGCAGAGGTCCCCTGTCAGATAATGCAGCATGGATCCACCATATTGGACTCTTATCAGAGACCAGTGAACAGGGGTATGAGAAAGCAGCTTCATGGAGCTTCCAGTAGGAGACAGAACAACCAGTAACCAGTGATATACACTTTCCCATCCTTCTTCACCCCCACTCAGCCTCCTCTGCTTCCCGCGGCCACAGTCTCTTGGCCAGGAAACACCAGCTGCTTGGATTCCACCAGCCCGCACAGGCAGGCTCCCTGAGTGCCACTTGTTGGCTGCTGGTGTTGCTTTTTTCTGCTTCGTTTTATTTCTTCCTTACCTCTCAACACCTCCTCCTCCTTTCTCTCAAATACTTGGCTCTGTGTGCCATCTTTGCTTCATTCTGAAAGGCTGTGAAACTCTGCTTGAATGTGAAACTGCTTCCCGGTCTGTGCTGTCACGCTGGTGGGATCCCAGGGCCTTTTTTTGTTTGTTTGTTTTTAATTGTTTGTTTGTTTTCTTTTTCTTTTCTCAAATTGGGAGCCCTTTCTAGCAGGGCAGTAGTGCTTAGCTTGGGATGTACCCATTCAGTTTGTGCAGACACTCAGAGGGATCCCTGAGGACATTTCTTTTTTCGTGTATTTGTTTCTGTTTTCTGGGAGATTTTTCTTGTTCTTTTTTAAACTTGTTTTGTTTTCTTTTCCCTCTCTGTCCCTTTTTGTCTTTCTTCATTACTCAGTTTCTCGTCTCTCTATACCTTGCTTCTCTTCCTGTTTCCTGAATACCTGGGGCCAAATGACACCTCTGCACCTTCTAGCCAGGCCATACTTCAACACCTGTGAACAACTTCCCCAGACCTAGTAACCACACCGGTGGGATCCCTGGGAGCTTAGCTTTTGATTTTTCCTTCTAATTTTTATTTATCCATTTTTTCTTTGCTTTTCTTTTTTCTCTTCTTCTTTTTGTTTGTCTCTATTTCATAGTCTCTCATCTCTCCACTCCAATGGCAAGCTCTCCAGCACTGTTTTTCATTTGTTCATATGTTTTTGGCTCCTGTTCCTCTGTCCTCCCTCTCACACCCATCTTATCTTCATGCATCACAATATCTCCCCTCCATCCTGCCTACCTGCACTATGCACTTAACACCACACCACCAAGCAGAACAGGCACGACCTACAAGAACCTGCCCAGCAATGATTACCAGCCCACTCTGGTGGCTGTAGTAAGTGCCACAAACAACCCACACAGCAACTCCTCTTCATCTAGACCTGCCCTGCTATACCATATCTGAGCGGCTGATCCTGGCAATTGCAGAAGGAGGCGAAAAGTATCATACCCACAGATGAGCAATCAACAAAGAACACACAGCCTGTCTACTCAGACATAGTCAGATTTTTAAAAAAGGATGAAACAAAAACAAATCTACAATCAATAAATGAGAACAATAACTACTGAATGCCCCGAAGACAGCAGGCAATATCAAAACATTTACAAAAATATGACAGGATGTTTCCAGTAAGTGTCCAAAATAAAACACCAGATGATTTTCCAGTAGAAGAAAAGGCACACTAGAATCACCTGTTAAGGAATTCAAATCTGTAATACTCAGAATTATCCAAGAGTTGAAGCAAAAAGCAGACCAAAATGAGGAAAAAATAGACAAATTCATGGAAAATACAGAAAAAAATGGAAGAATTCAGGAAAATAATGCAGCAACAAAAAACAAAAATAAATTCACAACTAGAAATCATACAAAAACAACAGTTAGAAATCCAAAAGATAAATAACAAGATTTCAGAAATGGATAGTGTCAAAGAAGAGCTGAGGAGCAGATACGAAATGGTGGAAGAAAGGATCAGCAACATTGAAGACAAACACTTAGATACAACTCTGAAAAAAATCAGAAAAAGGCATGAAGAAAAATGAAGACACTCTGAGAATTATGTGGAATACAATCAAAAGCAAAAATCTGTGAGTGATCAGAGTTCCAGAACAGGGGAAGAAAATAGAAAACACAGAGAGTATCATTGAAAAACTGCTGACATAATACCTCCCCAATATCATGAAAAATGAAAATCTGGCCATCCAAAAAGCTTAACAATAAGATATAGGATAGATCCCAAAAGAAAATCACCGAAGCATATCATAACCACACTCACCAAAACCAAAGACAAATCAAGAATCCTGAGAGCAGCTCAGGAAAAACAAGAAGTCACATACAGAGGAGAAACAATAAGACTAAGCTCAGATTATTTGGCAGAAACCAGCCAGGGAAGAAGACAATGGGATGACATATATAAAATCTTGAAAGAAAAAAATTGCCAGTAAAGAATAACATATGTTGCAAAACTCTCATTCAAATATGATGGTGAAATTAGGTCATTTCCAGATAAACAGAAATTAAGGGAATATGTAAAAACCAAAGCAAACACTTAAGACTTACTAAAGGGAGTCCTTTGATTTGAGAACAAACAACTTCAGTTCACAGGCTGAATCTAGGACACAGGATTGTACCAGTCAGATATCAATCTAGGAGATGAACTCTGAAGGACTACCCAAAACCAAAAGAAATACAACAGAGAATCAGAGAGGTTAATCTGTAAATGACAACAACAACAGAACAATAAAAGAGGGAATAAACGGTGTAGGTATAGAACCTTCTAATGGAGAGGAAGGCAAGGTGATACCAAGTAAT
>NW_004444115.1:3426432-3450902 GCF_000243295.1 Trichechus manatus latirostris
GCTTCACTGGAGAATTCTACAAAACATTCACAGAAGAGCATGTACCAGTACTACTCAAGCTGTTTCAGAGAATAAAAAAGGAAGCAAAACTTCCGAATTCATTCTATGAAGCCAGCATAATCCTTATACCAAAACCAGGCAAAGACGCCACAAAAAAGAAAATTACAGACCAATATCTCTCATGAATATAGATGCAAAAATTGTCAAAAATTCTAGCCAAAAGAATTCAGCATCATATCAAAAAAATAATACACCACAACCAAGTAGGATTCTTACCAGGTATGAAAGAATGGTTCAACATTAGAAAATCAATCTATGTAATCCACCACATAAATAAAAGGAAAAAAAAATGATCATCTCAATTGATGCAGAAAAGGCATTCAAAAAAGTTCAACACCATTTCCTGATAAAAACTCTGAATAAAATAGGTATAGAAGGAAAATTTTTTAACATAATAATGGGCATCTGTGCAAAACCAATGGCCAACATCATTCTTAATGGAGAGAGGCTGAAAACATTCCCCTTGAGAACAGGAACAAAACAAGGATGCCCTTTATCTCCACTCCTATTTAACATTTTGCTGGAAGTTCTAGCTAGAGCAATAAGGCAATACAAAGAAATAAAGGGCACCCAAATTGGTAGTGAAGAAGTTAAACTGTCCCTGTTAGTAGATGATATGATACAATACATAGAAAACCATAAAGACTCCTTGAGAAATCTACTGGAACTAATAGAAAGATTCAGCAGAGTAGCAGGATACAAGATAACATACAAAAATCAATTGGATTCCTATACACCAATAAAGAGAATGATGAAAAGGAAAGGAGGAAAACAATACCATTTAGAATAGCCCCTAAAAAAATAAAATGCTTACGGATAAATCTAACCAGGGAAGTAAAAGACCTATACAAAGAAAACTACAAAACACTACTGCAAGAAACCCAAAGGGACCTACAAAAATGGAAAAACATACCATATTCATGGATAGGTAGACTCAACATTGTGAAAATGTCAATTCTACCCAAAGCAATTTCCAAATACAACGCAATCCTGATCTAAATACCAACAACATTCTTTAAAGAGATGGAAATACTAATCATTAACTTTATATGAAAAGGGAAGAAGCCTTGGATAAGTAAAGCACTACTGAAGAAGAAGAATAAAGTTGGAGGACTCACACTACCTGACCTCAGAATCTACTATACAGCTATGGTAGTCAAAACAGCCTGGTACTGGTACAACGACAGATACACTGACCAGTGGAACAGACTTGAGAACCCAGATGTAAATCCATCCACCTACGGTCACCCAAAGTCCATCAAATGTGGGAAAAGACAGTCTTTTTAACAAATGCTGCCTGCAGAACTGGATATTCATCTGCAAAAAAATGAAACAGGATCCATACCTCATGTCTTATACAAAAACCAATTCAAAATGGATCAAAAACCTGAATATAAAGCCAAAAACTATAAAGTTCATAGAAGAAAAAACAGGACCAATGCTACAGGCCCTAATACATGCCATTAACAGGATACAAACCATAACCATCAACACACAATCCCCAGAAGATAAGCTAGATAACTGAGATCTTCTAAAAATCAAACACCTATGCTCCTCAAAAGACTTCACCAAAGGAGTCAAAAGAGAACCTTCACACTGGGAAAAAAATTTTGGACACTACAAGTCAGACAAAGGTCTTATCTCCATAATCTACAAGAAAATCCAACACCTCTACAACAAAAAGACGAATAATCCTATTAAAAATTGGGCAAAGGAAATGAACAGACAGTTCACCAAAGAAGACATTCAAGTGGCCAACAGACACATGAGGAAATGCTCATGATCACTAGCCACTAGAGAAATGCAAATTAAAACCACAATGAGATTCCATCTCACCCCAGCATTACTGGCACGAATCAAAAACACTGGAAATAACAAATGTTGGAAGGGCTGCGGGGAAATTGGAACTCTTATGCACTGCTGGTGGGAATGCAAAATGATCAACCATTTTGGAAAATGATGTGGTGCTTCCTTAGAAAGCTAGAAATAGAAGTACTATACCATCCAGCAATCCCACTCCTAGGAATATATCCTAGAGAAATAAGAGCATCACTCAAATAGACATATGCACACCTATGTTCATGGCAGCATTGTTCACAATAGCAAAACGATGGAAACAACCTAGATGCCCATCAACAGATGAATGGATAAACTATGGTACATACTTACAATGGAGTACTATGCAACGAGAAAGAACAACAATGAATCTGTGAAGCATCTCATAACATGGATGAAACCAGAGGACATTATGCTGAGTGAAATAAGTCAATCACAAAAGGACAAATATTGTATGAGACCTCTATTGTAAAAACCCATGAAAAAGTTTACACACAAAATGTAACAATCTTTGTTGGTTACCAGGGATGGGAGGGGTGGGGGGGATTCTAAATAGGCAATAGATAAGTGGTATCTTGGGTGAAGGGTGAGACAGTACACAATACTGGGGAAACCAGCACAACTTGTACAATTAAAGGTCATGGAAGCTCCATAGACACATCCAAACTCCCTGAGGGACTGAATTGCTGGGCAGAAGGCTGTGGGGACCATGATCTTGGGAAACGTCTAGCTCAACTGGCATAATTTATAGAGACAATGTTCTACATTCTACTTTGGTGAGTAGCATCTGGGGTCTTAAAAGCTTGTGAGCAGCCATCGAAGATACTCCACTGGTCTCACCCCTTCGGGAGCAAGGGAGAATGAAGAGAACAGGATACAAGGAAAAGATTAGTCCACAGGACTAATGGACCACAGCTACCAAGGCCTCCACCAGACTGAGTCCAGTACACCTAGATGGTGCCTGGCTACCACCATTGACTGCTTTGACCAGGATCACAACAGAAGGTTCTGGACAGAGCTGTAGAAGGATGTAGAACAAAATTCTAACACACACAAAAAAGACCAGATTTACTGGCCTGAAAGAGACTGGAGAAACCCCAAGAGTATGGACCCCAGACACCCTTTTAGCTCAGTGGTGAAGTCACTTCTGAGCTTCACGGTTCAGCATGGGATTGGTCAACCCCATAAAACAAAATGCGACTAATGAGGCACATCAGTCTAGAGACTAGGACTAGAAGGCAGAAGGGGACAGGAAAGCTGGTGATAGGGAACACAAGGTTGAGTAAAGACAGTGTTGATGTGTAGTGAGGTTGTTAACCATTGTCATAGGGCAACATGTGTACTAACTGTTTAATGAGAAACTATTTTGATCTGTAAACCTTCATCTTAAGTAAGAATAGCAGCACAATTGGAAGAGCGTAGTCGATGTCACTGAACTGTGCATGTAGAAAGTTTTGAAATTGTGTATCTTTGGCTATGTATATTTTCACAAAAAAAAAAAAAAAAAACTGGTCAAGAAGGGCGAGGGTTGACATGTCATGGGGTTGTTAACCTATGTCATAAAACAATATGCATACCACTGTTTAATGAGAAACTATTTGTTCTGTAAACCTTCACCTAAAGTACAATTTAAAAAAAAAGCAAAAATAAATTAAAGCAACAACAAGATCAAAAAAATGGCACTGAAGGTGGGGGCTGGTGTGGCAGGGCAAATCCATGTAGCAAGGAGCCGGTGCCTCCCCGGGGAAGCCACTGTGGTCCACCGGGAAGCCACAGAGGCTGAGCAGGGGGAATAAACGTGGGAGGTGGGAAGGCATGTATTTCTGGTTACCAGGTGCTCTGTCTCCTGCTGGGAGGTTCTTGAAGCTGCCTTCCCATAATCCCTGTCTGCTGATCTCAGTGACTGAGGAGTCCAAGACGGCAAATCCAAGCCACGTTAGCTGATAGGGGACCTGGATTCCGTATCTCTCCTTGCTCTCTGTTCTCTGTCATTTTCTTATTCCATTCTGTGCTTGGTTGAGTTCTTTACCTCTTCATTTGATGCTTAGGGTTTCAGGATTGATGTTTGTCTCTGTTTTACTTAGTTTTTCAGGTCTTTGCTGTGGAGGGATGGCATGGTGCTTCTGTCTACAGTGCCATGTTGGCTCTGCCTCTCCAAATCACCAGTATTTCAGTTTGCAGCCAAGCGCATGAGCATTTCACCACAAGGACCCAGTATGCTATAAGAACTTAATAAATATTGGCCGGACAGTGGGAAGAAGGATTCCAATGTATACTTACTAGATTCATACTCTGCATTAAACCTATTGCTTTTGAGTCTATTCTAAATCATAATGACCCTATAGGACAGAGAAGAACTGTCCCATAGGTCTTCCAAGAGCAGCTGGTGGATTTGAAATGCTGACCTTTTGGTTAGCAGTCGAGCCCTTAACCATTGTACCACCAGGGCTTCATAATCTGCATTAGGCCTCCTTAACTTGGACAGTGAGTGAGCATTCAATCTTCTTGGTATGGGTATGGAATAGGACCCCAGGGGAGCCAGGAGTTTAAGAAGATGTAGATGAGCTTCTAAAATAGAAATAGAAAGGCTCCAGGATTATTTATCTTTATGTCTTAACTTTGTACTGAGGATCTCCTCCTATGTCCATCTTGAAACATCTTATACTGCACCTTGAGCCTCAGAGTGTTATGCTCATGAAAGTATTAGCACCTCTGGAGATGGTTAGGATTGCAAGTGTGGCAGACACAGCCTGGGCACAGAGTTGGCAGCCCTGGGTGCAGTCCTAGCCGTACACATCTCTCACATGAAAGACTGGGATGGCAATACTGTCTTAGCCTCATTATGGATAAAGATAAGCAATCATGAAATCTGTGCTCAATAATTGGTTACTAAAAGGAAATTGACTATAATTTTGTGAAATTTTCATCTATAATACATTTTTTCTTCTTTTTATAATTTACAGAAGTAATACATAAATACATTATAGTTGTTGCTAGTAGCCGTCGAGTAAGCCCCTGGCTCATGGTGATCCCATGTACAATGGAACAAAATGCTTCCCAATCCTGTGCTATCACCACAATCATTGAACCATCTCCAGAGGTGCTAATACTTTCGTGAGCATAACACTCTGAGGCTCATGGTGCAGTATAAGATGCTTCAAGATGGACATAGGAGGGAATCCTCAGTACAAAGAAGGAAGAGCAGGAACAACATCCTAGTATCCATCAAGGTGTAGGCACACCTGAGCTGCCATTGCAGAAACGGCTTTTTCTATCTCTCCATCTCCAGTGCCCAGCCCAGCGCCTAGCACTTCACAACTGTTGAGCTAGTGTTTGCCAAATAATCTCATCTGTGACTGGGATTATAGAGATGAGCTCCAAATAGGGTCCATAATCCAAGTTCTCTCTTAAGCATCTGAATTTGTTTGGGGAAAAAAAAAAAAGGCAGTAAACGGAAGATAGAGAACTTTGGCAGAAAAAATGCATTTCTCAAGAGCAAGACATCGTCACATTTGAAGCTATGAAGCATGCCTGTGGTTCTCTCACATCCCCACATTATGTGAGTGATACCATCCAGGCTGCCAGGTTCTCCTGGAACATTTGTAGTTTTGTCCTTGGAGAGCTACAGTTCATTCCCAACTCTTATAAGTCTGCATGACAGAGCTACCAAGTTGGCAAGCGGAAAGCAAAAACTACTAGTGCACTCATCTCTCAGAGCAGCTAATCCCCAAATCCACACCAAAGATAAAAATAAATTGCTTGCAGCACCATCTTCTCTCTTTATTTTTATTTTAAATAAAATGGTTTAAAGGAGTAGATAGTTCAACTGATGATACTTTTAATTTAAAAAGAATAGGTCATATTCATTTTAATATACATATATGCCAAGAATAAGTTATATTTTTTGGGAATCATTTGGGAGTCTCTTACAGATAATTTATTTTTGAGAATCATCATTAGGGGCATATTGTGACATTGATGTAACTGGTAATAGGTACACACATAAACGTGTGCTCACATCACACATACCCCTCCCAAAACATCCAGTTGAAAGCTTACAAATTAGTCAAAGATCTGAATGTATCCTGAGATCTCTCAGCCTTATTTGTTTTCCCTCCAGATTTTGTCAGCCTTAGTCTCCGTTTCTTACTTCAACTTGAGGCTCTGAAGGTCTGATCCTCCACTGCTGCAGGCATCATTAATGCGGTATTGTAAAAGACCACAATCATGTCTGTCTTGATGAGCTATTCTGAGAACAAATGTTATAAAAATTAAGGCACATGATCAGGGCTGTACTTCAAAGAGAATGATGAATCTTCCTGGTATGAATATGAATCTTTGAAGCCTTCCAAATAGAATAGTCAGGAAAAGCTTTCCAGAATGTAAAATTTGAGCTATGATGCACTTCCATACCAATGGGGCATAACCTCATTAATACAGAATTTAAATTGGACAGTGGTATTTTCCCAAAGAAAAACATAAATTTATCTGCTTCTTTGGACTCATCAGTGAATAAATTTCTATGGTTGGTCTTTGATGACTATGACAGAAAAGTTAGATCAGTCTTTAAATATTTAAATCATGCCACACTGACAGCCCCTTCCTGTTCCTAAAGATGAAAAAAAAAAAAAAATGGGGCCCACAGTTCTGAGGTCTCAGATGTGCAAGTGTTGTGTGGAGGTATGTCTTTTGATGGATCCTCCCTACCTGTGCTCCCTAGGACTCTGTTAGTGCACTTATAACATGCGGCCATCTATTTCTCCAGCTCCTCTGTGGGTGGGCAGTTCTTGGGAAGCTGGAGCTCTTAATTGCTTTTGGTTTCTTAGCACTTACCTTAGGAATTGAACTATGTAGGTGCTAAAAAAAGTTGGTTAAGTAAATGGAAACTAATAAATACTGTACACCTGTCATGGTTGGGCCCTTGGAATGTATTTTCTTGTCTGCACTCTCACAGAACATCTGAGAGGTGGGGATCATTAGTTTCATTTGAAAAACGAAGAAACAGGCTCAGAATATTTGCATGATGCTCCTAGGATATCACCACTAGTGAATGATGGGATTGGGCTATGGACCCAGGTCTACCTGACTCAAAGCTCCATCTATGCTCCACAGTGCCTGTCATCACCCAGACCACCACCCAGGTATCATACCCGAGCATACTCATTGCACAGAAAAGAAGGGTTCAGAGCCCTGGTAGCTGTGGAGTATCATGGATGAAATTCTGATCCTAATCAGGAGATTCATGTTCTAGTTTAACCTGTTTTATGACAATGCTTCCTCAGCTTCTTCTGTCAGAATAGATAAGGGTAGCACTCTGTGAGGTAAGAGTGTATGTTGGAGAGCAAGTAATAGAAAACAAAGTCTTATTTTGATGGCTCATGACACTTGGCCACTGGCTCTGGCAACTGTGCACGGTGCAAGGGTGTGCCAAGAAGCATGGGCTCCTGCCTCCACCTGCCAGCTCTATAACTGCCAGGCATGGTACAAGAGCCTTCCACACTGAGATCACAGGCCCTCCATGTTTAGCAATGTCTTAATTTTCACATATGGAAATCGGAATAACTTTGGAAAAAAATTTCTCTGTCAGGTATTTCTTAGAGATTTCACTAATCTTACAAGTGGAAATTTCCATCAAAGCTAAGTCCTCCACCATCCCTTTGAAATGTTCCTGCACAGAGTTTAATAATTGATCATGCCTATTACTTAGCTGTCTGGTCATTGTACCCCGTCCCATCCCCTCTTCACCTCTCCTCACATTACTCTCACAATTACTCACATCCACTACAGGTTTAAACTTCAGATCATTCAGTCTCAGGGGTTCCGAGATCCATGCATGAGATTAACCCCAAATTTTCTAACAAAAGACCAAAGCATTCCCTGAGTAGGTGACAAGACACATAGCTGGGCCTTGACCACAAAGATGAGGATGTATTTGACCTCATGACAGAGATGTGTGCCAGGGCAGCCACAGAGGTGGTTAGAATGGAAAGTTCCACAGAATATGCAAATGCAAGCAGGCAACCCCTGGCCTCCGACCTCTGGACCTGCTACCTGCATCAAAAAAAAAAAAAAAAGAGGGAAAAGTGGATGGATTTTCCAATGGTTTGTAAAGCTAGATACATTCCATTATTACTTAACTCGGGTTAGTGAGTACCCTCCATCATCACCGCTGCTGTGACTCAATGGAAGTGTAGTTAGTACTCGACACTGTCTGGGTTTGAATGCTGAACCATGTCACCTTGGACAAATCTCTTAGCTTCTCTGAGCCTCAGTTTTCTCATATTTAAAAGGGAGAAAACAGAAGAAACTTCCATGTAGAGCTTTTGGAGTCCAATGTTCCAGTCTCAACTCTATTATGAATTTGCTGTGTGTCCTTGAGGAGTTTTTTCGTGCCACCCTGGTGACATCTTCAAAAGAAAAGGCCTTATCCTGTTACACAGTGAATTAATGAATGCTTTCTTCATATAACTTTCTCAAACAAATCCAGTTCAATTGCAGAGAGCTCATTGCAGACTTAAAGTTAACTAAAATAGATTGAGGGGCTGTAAGAAATGCTTTCATTTACATAATCACACATAATTCTTGAAGCAGCCCAGGTCCAGTCATTGAGGAATTGCCTTAACTGGAGGCTGTAATTAATAGTTGATCAAATATGAGGTCTAGTCATCCATGAATGAAACACATTTCCTTAGGTTTCTTATAAAGTGGTTTGAAAGGCAATCTCAAAAGAAAAGTCCATTGGTCAATAACCTCCCTAATACCATCTTTTGATCTGTGGAAAGTTCTGACTTAGAAAAATAAGAGATGGAGTTCTCCAGTGGGAACTGTCCTATCGGTGAATAGGGCCTTTGGTAGGAAAACTGAAAGCTTCAGAATGTTCTTCCTGAGAGTCCAGCTACCCTTCATTGACTAGCTTCCATATCATGTTGGGCATTAAGAGATTTATCTAAGTAAATTCTGATGAAATGCCTGCAGTGAAGATGCTGTTGTCCCATGTACAGATGAAGAAAAAGATGCCCAGAGAGGTTTGGTAACTTGGTAACTCATCTGGGTGGGGGTTAGCAAAGTGTTAGAGATCTGTGCCTGGCAGAGGTACCCTAGTGCTTTTTCTGTTCCACTATGCCCTTTTCCTCCCCCTGGAGGTCTTTCCCATCTCCCGCTCTGACTCATCATCTCTTAAAAGTAACATTGAACTCAGAGACCTGAATGGAAATTTTGAGCTCTGGTCATCACATGATGCCCACGATAGGGACAAAACAGTTCCTGATTGCTGTGACAATTGGCTGCTATGCACCTCTGACAAAGACCATATGTGGTTTTCGCCTTCAAGTCCTTCTGATTTCTTTATTTTTTTTATAGTTGTTGAAAATATACACAGCAAGACATACACCATGTCAACAATTTCTACATGTACAATACTGTAACACTGATTACATTTTTCAAATTTTGCAGCCATTCTCACCCTCATTTTCTGAGTTGTTCCTCTTTTATTAACATAAACTCACTTCCCCCAAGCTTCCTATCTAATTGTTTGGGTTGCTGTTAACAATTTTATCCTATATAGTAAGTTCTTCAAAAGAGCACAATGCTCACAGCAGATATTCTTTACTATTTAAGCTAGAATATTCTTTGGTTTAAAGAAGTCTTCAGGGGTACTTTTGGTTTATGGTTTCGGGGTTATAGATTATCTCCGGACAGTAGTTTTGGAGGTTCATCTAGCCTCAATGGATCCAGGAAGTCTAGATTTCATGAAAATTGAAATTCTGTGTCATATTTTCTCCCTTTTGGTCAGGATTCTTCTTTAGAACCTTTGCTCAGAACACTCAGTAATGGTAAACAGGCATCATTCAATTCTTCTAGTATCATGGCAAAGGAAGCAGTTGATTGTGTAAGCAATCAGCTATGCATTCCATTTCCTCTTCTTATTCCTGACTCTTCTTCCTGTTTCTCCAGGAGAATAGAGACCAATTGTGGTAACTTGGATGGCCACTTGAAACCTTTTAAGACCCCAGACACTACACAACAAACTAGGAGGTAGAACCGTAGCACTAAACACAATATTAGGCCAGTAAACTGGAATGTCCCATGAAATCATGACCCTAAACCCCCAAACTAATAAACCAAATCACATGAGATATTTTGTTGTACATAAGCAGCCTCAACAGCTACTCTTTTTTGTTGTTGTTATAAATAAACAAACAAACCCTGGTGGCATAGTGATTAAAGTTCATCTGCTTACCAAAAGGTCGGCAGTTCAAATCCACGAGGAGCTCCTTGGAAACTGTATGGGGCAGTTCTACTCTGTCCTATAATGTTGTTATAGGACAGATGGCAATGGATTATTTATATATATATATATATATACACATATATATACCACTGCATTTATCAACTAAACATATTACAAGTATACAATTTAGTGACATCAATTACACGAATAGGATGTGCATTTATTACTCTTAACGTAATTTTTCCATCACCATGAAGAGAAACTCAGTACTCCCTCTGTAAACAATAACTCCCCCTTTTCCCTCCCACTCATGGTACCCACTAATAAACTTTGGTTTCTATACATTTGGCCTGTTCTTATGTTTTTTTTTTTTTAATTTATTTTGTTGCTGTTGTTGAGAATACACACAAAACATACACCAATTTTATGGATTCTACTTGTACAATTCAGTGATATTAATTATATTCTTTGAGTTGTGCAGCCATTCTTACCCACCTTTTCTGAGTTGTTCCTCCTCCATTAACATAAACTCATAAAATCACTGCCCCTTAAGTTTCCTATCTAAACTTTCAAGTTGCTGTTGTTAATTTGATCCCATATGGGTAAATTTTGAAAGAGCACTATGCTCAGGAAGACATTCTTTACTAGTTAAGATAAAGTACTGTTAGGTTTTAAGAAGACTTCGGGGATATTTTTGGTTTAAGGTTTAAAGATTATCTCAGGGCAATAGTTTCAGGGGTTCATCCAGCCTCCAAGGCTCCAGAAAGTCTGGAGTCCGTGAGAATTTGAAATTCTGTTCTACATCTCCTCTGCCTTTAGATCAGGGTTTTTCTATAGAATCTTTGATCAAAATGTTCAGTAACGGTAGCTGGGCACCAACTACTTCTAGTCTCATATCAAAGGAGTTAGTTACTCAAGAAGTCAATTAGCCACATAATTCCCATCCTCCTCCTGTTCCTGACTCTCCTGCCTCTATTGCTCCAGGTGAAAAGAGACCAATCTTTGTGCTTTGGATGGCGCTTGAAAGCCTTTCAGACCCCAAGCACTATACAACAAACTAGGAGGAAGAACAGAAACATTAAACACATTATTAAGCAAATTAACTGGGATGTCCCATGAGACTAGGACCCTAAACCTCAAAACCAAGGAACAAAATCCAACGCGGTTTTTGGTTGCAAGGAAGCAGCCTCGGCAGCTGCTTTTTTTTTTTTTTATTTTTTTGGCATTGTTGTAAGTATAGCTATCACACAACTTTTGCCAATCAACTTTTTACAGGTGTACAACTTATTGACAGCAATTACAATAATAGACTGTACAATCTTCCCCTTGATGAAAGCTATTTTACATCACCGTTAACCCACCATGCCCCTCCATCCTGCTCCTGGTAACAACTAATAAACTTTAGTGTCTATACATTTGTATTTTCTTGTCTTTTTATGTAAGTGAGGTAATACAATATTTGTCCTTTTGTGATTGACTTATTTCACTCAGCATAATGTCTTCAAGCTCCATCTATATTGCTGAATGTATCAAGCCTTCATTTCTCCTACTGGCTGTGTAATATTCCACTGTATGCATTTACTGTATTTTGTTTATCCATTCATCTTTTGATGGGCATTTAGGCTATCTCCACCTATTAGCTATTGTGAAGAGTGTGCAATGAACATTTGTGTCCAAGTCTCTGCTTGCATATCTGCTTTCAAGTCTTTCAGGTATACACCTAGCAGTGGAATTGTTGGGTCATATGATAGTGTTATTTTTAGTTTTTTGAGGAAGCCCCACAATGTTTTCTACAATGGCTGTACCATTTTGCATTCCCACCAGAAATAGATAATTGTTCCAATTTCCCCAACAGTTGTCATTATTATTTTTATCTTTGCCATCTATCTTAGGCTGGGTTCTTTAGAGAAGCAAAATCAGAGAAGTATATATATATCTATATATATACACACACACATATATACATACATACATACACACACATATATACATACATACATACACATATACTTATATATATAAATATGCAAATAAATTTATATCAAGGAAATACCTCATGTGGTTGTAGAAGCTGGAAAGTCCCAAGTCTGTGGGTCAGGTGTCAGGCTGAAGGCTTCTACTAACTCACAAAGCTGCAAGCGGTGGAAAAATCCAAGATTGGAAGGTCAGACAACAGGCTGCTGGCTCAAGTCCCAAGAGTCAGAGGTCAGATGACGATGAACTGAACGCAGGATACAGAGCAGAGCAAAAAGATAATGAGCACGAGTTTTCTCTTCCGCAGTCAACTGATCATAAGGAACTCCCCATGAGGCCATAGGTGCAGACTGGGTGAAGGCAGGTAGAGTGACAGGAGTAGAGATTATGGGCATTTGGACCACTTCCTCATGCCAATTACTTGTGCCCTCAGGTCCTGCTCGGGCCCAATCTTGTATATACCACTTTCATTTAATGATGGAACGCTGCTGTGCAGGTCCAACTTTATGACTCTGTGGGTCAGACAACGCTAAGCTCATGATGGGCAGCTCAGGACACATGGGGACTTTGTGGCCCAAGATTATGTGTTCAGTCTCTATTAAGGCCCAGTAACAAGCCAAAAGCTGTTTCTCAAAAGGAAAGTTGTTATCTGCAGAGGAAGGCAGGACTTTGCTCCAAAAACCTAAGGGTCTGCACTGTGATTCACCAATAGGAGCCTGCCAAAATCTCGAAATAGCATCTCTGTTTTCCACTGACATTTCAAGAGCCATTAGATTAGAAGGATCATATGGCACAAGTGGTAGAGCTGCTTCCATGACAGCCTGAACCTTTTGCAGAGCCTTCTTTTGGGCTCCACTCAAAACTAGCAGTTTTTGAATCTGTTGATAAATGGGTCAGAGCAGCACACCCAAATGAGGAATATGTTGCCTCCAAAACCCAAAGAGGCTCACTAAGCATTGTGCCTCCTTTTGAGTTGTGGTATG
The DNA here is from genome assembly GCF_000243295.1 of Trichechus manatus latirostris. Taxonomy (NCBI): domain Eukaryota; kingdom Metazoa; phylum Chordata; class Mammalia; order Sirenia; family Trichechidae; genus Trichechus; species Trichechus manatus. The sequence goes on from NW_004444115.1 coordinate 3,439,516, forward strand.
GGCCAGATACAATAACGTATTGTACACTTTAGAAAGAATATATCTACATGCCCCACATCACTGGACCCCTAAAAATTTCACTAATGTGGAAGGTGCCTGAATTTTTGTGGGATTAATTTCCCACTCTCTAGTATGCAAATGTTTTGTCAATAAGTCCAGAGTCATTGACACTTCTTCCTTACTATGTCCAATCAGCATAATATCATCAGTGAAATGGACCAGTGTGATGTCTTGTGGAAGGGGAAGGTGATCAAGCTCCCTGTGGACTAAATTATGACACAAGGCTGGACAGTTGATATACCTCTGAGGTAGAGCAGTGAAGGTGTATTGCTGGCCTTGCCAGCTGAAGGCAAACTGCTTCTAATGGACCTTCAAAACCAGTATGTAGAAAAAGGCATTAGGCTGGTCAATATATTATTAATGTGTTCAAGCAATGAAACCATATCTGGAACAGCAGCTGCAATTGGAGTCACCACCTGGTTAAATTTTGGATAATCCATTGTCATTCTCCAAGACCCCTCTGTTTTTTGCACAGGCCACATATATGAATTGAATGGGGATGTAGTGGGAATCACCACCCCTTCATTCTTTGAGCCCTTGATGGTGGCAGTAATCTCTGCAATCCCTCCAGGAATACGTTATTGATTTTGTTTTATTATTTTCCTAGGTAGGGGCATTTCCAATGGCTTCCATTTAGCCTTTACTACCATAATAACCCTTACTCCACATGTCAGGGATTCAATGTGTGGGTTCTGTCAATTGCTGAGTATGTCTATTCCAATTATACTTTCTCGAATTGAAGAAAATCACTGTAGGATGGATTCGAGGACCCACTGGACCCACTGTGCTGAACATGCACTAAGCTCCATTAATAATTTGACCTCCATATGCCCCATGCTGACTGGTGGGCCCCAGTGATGTTTTGGGTCTCCTGCAATTAGTGTCACTTCAGAGCCAGTATACAGTAATCCCTGAAAAGACTGATTGTTTCCTTTTCCACCAATGAACAGTCACTCTCATAAAAGGCTGTAGATCCCTTTGGGGAAGACTGGGAGAAAGATTAACAGTATAAATTTTTGGCAGTGTAGTGGAGCCCTTCCTCAAGAGAATCTGGCCTCCCCTTCTTTCAAGGAGTTGTAGGTCTGTAAACTTGCTCATGTTTGTGAATTAGTTGAGGCACTGTGTTGTGGATTGAATTGAATTGTTTCTCCCAAGGATGTGTGTCAACTTGTCTAGGCCATGATTCCCAGTATTGTATGGTTGTCCACTATTTTATGATCTGATATCATTTTCCTATGTGTTGTAAATCCTAACCTCTTTGATGTTCGTGAAGCATATTAGACCAGACAAAGTTATGTTAATGAGGCAGGAATCAATATACAGGATTGGATTGTATCTTGAGACAATCTCTTTTGAGATGTAGGAGGGAGAGGTGAGCAGAGAGGACAAGGACTTCATTTACCACTAAGCAAGAAGAGCCAGGAGTGGAGCATGTCCTTTGGACCCAGGGTCTCTGTGCTGAGAAGCTCCTAGACCAGATTAAGATTGATGGCAAAGACTTTCCCCCAGAGCTAACAGAGAAAGAAATCTTTCTCCTAGAGCTGGCACTCTAAATTTGGACTTTCAGTGTCCTAAACTGTAAGAGAATATTTTTTTTTTAATGTTAAAGCCATCCACTTGTGGTACTTGTGTTATAGCAGCAGTAGGTAACTAAGAGAGGCTGTGACAATCCATTCAGGTGGTTTGGGTTAGACTGCCATTCACTTGACCTAGAATTCTTCTGCTTGTACAAATGAAGTAAATATTTAGTAGATTTCCTGTCTATTTCACTCCTAGGAACACCATGAGTAAGTAACCAATGCTGTAAGTTCATGCGAGTCAGACTATTCTGATTATTACTGCTTTGACTCCCCTGTTCATTACAGTAACCACACCTACCATGTCTTAATTTAGTTAGGACAATTCCACTATCAAATCTGACTTACATAAATTAGAAATCACAGCAGTCTTCAAGGGTGCTGGGGCTCCTTTCACAGATTTATTCCTAACTGTTGTGGTAAAATGTGTGTCCTCTGGGCACTCCATGTATGGATTCCTGGATCTAACCTGATAAATCCACTCTATCAATTTCCTTAAGCCTTTGGATACCTTCTTTTACATGATACCAAGGCAGTTCTGGTATTTCAACTTGATTTAGTGTACGACACCACATAATCCATCCCTCAGCAGCCCAACCAAATAAACTATTAGATGCTTTCCTAACCTCTTGAGCTGAAATATTAAATTAATAATCTTTGCTTAGTGGGCCCATAACAATAAACTCAGACTGATCCAGCTTTATGTTCCTTGCACCATCATCCCACACTCTTAATAGCCATTCCCACACATATCCCCCAAGTTTCTGTTTGTACATATTAGAAAAGTCAAGCAGTTCTTTTAGAGTGTAGTGTACTTCTTCCTTGATCACACTTTGTACTTCACCTTTTGAGGCTCACTTGAACTTAAGTCTAGTTATAGGTCTAGAAGCAAAAATGGGTGGTGGGGATTGTTTTGAGAACATTCAGCAATGTCTTGTAAGGCATCTACCTCAGCTGATGCCCCAGGCTATGACTCAGGTGTCTCCCCAGGTGATGACTCAGATAAAGGCTCTTCACACACAGCTGGGTTAATCTCATCACATGGGGGTGGAGGGCCTAATTGTTTTGTTGGCAGGAATGATTCAACAGAATTTAGGGGCTTGGTGTCCCCAGTTTCCTGATTATCTGCCTCTATGTCCCCATCTTAAATTTCAGGATTCCATTTCTTCCCAATCAATGCTCTCACTTAACTTCAGACACCATTCGAGGTTGGAAATTCATTTGGCATTGTATTTCAGCCACTCTTAGGATAAGACTATCTGGGTTTGATTTTTGGCAATATCAGCCCTGTTACTACAAGAAATAAGGCTTTGTTTCAGGCACAAGTGACAACTTTGAGGTCATTTATGTGGTGCTGGTGCTTTGACTCTGCAACCCCGAGTTCTTCTCATTCTTTAATCATTTTGTCTAGTGAAAGTATGACCAACAAACCAGCTTACTTACACTTCTCATTCTGACAAAGTTGTAGAAAAATATCAAACGTATGATCACCCAGAGCCTCGCCTCTCACCAATAATCTATTGGTGGTGACATTTTGCATTCTTCCTTTGCCACCTCACACCATGGATTAGCAGTGCCCTCTTTACTACCGGAAGCAGAATCATCAATATATTTATGAATAACCAGACTTGAGAACCAACTTAGAAAGCTCATCATTACAAGTTTGTTTCTCTAGAAACACTCTGTTGCTGTTAGGTTGTTGTTATTAGGTGCCATCAACTCGGTTCCGACTCATAGTGACCCTAAGTACAACAGAACAAAACACTGCCTGGTCCTGCACCATTCTCACAATTGTTTTTATACCTGAGCCCATTGTTGCAGCCACTATGTCAGTCCATCTCATTGAGAGTCTTCCTCTTTTTCGCTGACCCTCTACTTTACCAAACATAATGTTCTTCTCCAGCGACTGATCCCTCCTAATAACGTGCCTAAAAAATGTGAAACATAGTCTCGCCATCCTTGCTTCTAAGGAGCATTCTGCTTGTACTTCTTCCAAGACATATTTGTTCGTTCTTTTCGCTGTCCATGGTATATTCAATATTCTTAGCCAACACCACAACTCAAAGGTGTCAATTCTTTTTCGGTCGTCTTTATTCATTGTCCAGCTTTCACACGCATATGAAACTATTGAAAACAACATGGCTTGGGTCAGATACACCTTAGTCTTCAAGGTAACATCTTTGATTTTTAACACTTTAAGAGGTCTTTTGCAGCAGATTTGCCCAATGAAATGCGTCGTTTTATTTCTTGACTGCTGCTGCCATGAATGTTGATTGTGGATCCAAATAAAATGAAATCCTTGACAACTTCAATCCTTGGAACCACTCTAGGTACCAAATGTCTTAGGCTGAATTCTGTAAAGAAGCATAATCATTGAAGTGTATATATATATGTTTATACACACACAGAGTGAGACATTTATATTGAGGAAATGGCTCACTCAGTTGTCCAGGCTGGAAAGACCCAAGCCCGTAGGTCAGGCTCAGTCTGGAGGCTTCTCCTGATTCATGTAGCTGCAGGGCCTGACAAACCCAAGATCGGCAAGTCACACTGCAGGCCACTTGCTCACAGATTGTGGAGGCTGACGAATCCAAAATTGACAGATAAGATGGCAGGCTGTTGGCTCAAGTCCCAAGAACCAAAAGTCGGATGATGATGAGCTGAATGCAGGATCCAGAACAGAGCCAAAACCCAGCAAGCTTTGCCAGAAAGTCCATACATATTGAAAGCATGCCACTCCCCCAAGGAAAATCCCTTTGAACTGATTCACTGCTTATAGCAGATCTCATCACAGACGTGATTACATTATATCAGATCTCATCATGGAGGTAATTATACCATTACATAACTTCCAAACTACAACATAACTGCCAAAGAACTGAGATACATGGCCCAGCCAAACTGACACACAGCCTTAACCTTCATATCATCCTAGTGGAATTGAAATAGAATCTCATTGTGGTTTTGATTTGCATCTCTCTGATGGCTAATAATGTTGAACATCTTTTCATGTGTTTGGTGGACACTTGAGTGTCCTCTTTGGTGAAATATCTATTCAAGTTCATTGTTCATTTTATGTTTGGTTATTTGTCTTTTTGTTATTATGTTGTCAAAGTTTTACATATATTTTAATTATCAAATTCTTATTGGATATGTGGTTTCCCAAAATATTCTCCCAGTTAGTGGCTTGTCTTTCCAAATTTTGGCAATGTCTTTTGATGAAATTTTTTTTTTCTTTTTTAATGTAGTCACATAAGTTTGTCTTTTGCTGTTTGTGCTTTTGTTATTATAGTAGATATCTTAGTTATCTAGTGCTGCTATTATAGAAATATCACAAGTGGATGGCTTTTACAAAGAGAAGTTTATTCTCTCACAGTCCAGTAGGCTGCAAGTCCAAATTCATGGTGTCAGCTCCAGGGGAATGCTTTCTCTCTCTGCTCTGGAGGAAGGTCCATGTCATCAATCTTCCTTTGGTCTGGGAGATTCTCTGCACAGGAACCTCAGGTCTAAAGGACGTGCTCTGCTCCTGGCACTGTTTTCTTGGCAGGATGCGGGTCCCATGAGTCTCTGCTCACTTCTCTCTTTTATATCTCAAAAGAGGTTGGCTTAAGACACTATCCAATCTTGTATACCTCATCAGTATAACTGCCGCTAATCCATTTTATTAGATCACAGTTATTGAATTTACAACACATAAGAAAATCACATCAGATTATGAAATGGTACACAATTATACAATACTGGGAATCATGACCCAGACAAATCAAGACACACATTTTTGGAAGGACATATTCAATCCGTGAAAGTAGATATTCCAATGTTAAATGCTAGGCCCATCAACATTGTCTCTGCGTTTTTTTTCTAAGAATTTTGTAGTTTTAGTTTGCATATTTCTGTTCTTAATTCATTTTGAATTTGTTTTTATGTATGGTGTAAGGCATGGGTCCTGTTTCATTTTTCTGCATGTGGAAATTCAGTTTTCCCAACACCATTTATTGAAGAGACTCTTGTTACCCCATTGAACAGACTTAACATCCTTGTAAAAAATCAGTTGACCATAGATATGTGGGTTTATTTCTGGGCTCTCAATTCTATTTCATTGGCCTATGTGTCTACTGTTATACTAGTACTTGGCTCTTTTGATTACTGTAGCTGTATAAAAATAAAACCAAACCCACTGCTCTTGAGTCAATTTAGACTCATAGCGACCCTATGAGAGAGTAGAACTGATAGAGAGGAACTGCCCCATAGGGCTTCCAAGGAGTGCCTGGTGGATTCGAACTGCCAACCTTTTGTTTAGCAGCTGAACTCTTAACCACTTGTCCACCAGGGTTTTCTGTAGCTGTGTAATATGTTTTAAAATCAGGAAGTGTGAGTCCTCTTATTTTATTCTTTTCTTTCAACATTGCTTTTGTTATTTGGGTCCACTTTTCATTCCATATAAAGTTGAGGATTTGTTTTTCCATTTTAGTAAATAAGGCTGTTGGAATTTTGATCGAGATTGTGTTGAATCTATATATCACTTTGGGTATATCTTAACAATATTAAATCTTCCAGTCCATGAACAAGGGTCATCTTTCCAATGATTTAAGTCTTCTTTAATTTCTTTCAGCAGTGTTTTATAGTTTTCATTGTGTAAGTCCTTCATGTTCCCTTTTAAATTTTTTCCTAGGTATTTTATTCTCTTAGATGCTGTTGTAGATGGATTTTTCCCCTAATTTCTTTTTCAGATTTCTCATTGCTGATGTATAGAAACCCAACTGATTTTTTGGTTGTTGACCTTGTACCCTGTGACTTTGCTAAATTCCTCTATTAGCTCTTGAAGTTTTTTTGCAGATGCTTTGGGATTTTCTATATATAAGATCATATCATCTATGAATAGAGACAATTTTACTTCTTTTCCAATCTGGATGCCTTTCATTTTTTTTGCTTATCTTTTTGCTTTGGCTAGGACTTCTAATACAATATTGAATATAAATGCTGAAAGTGGGCACTCTTATCTTGTTCCCAATTTCAAGAGGAAAGCTTTCAGTCTTTCTCCATTAAGTATAATGTTGGCTGTTAGCTTTCCATATATGTCTTGAAACATATTGTGTAATTTCCCTTCTATTCCAATCTTCTTTAGGGTTTTCATGAAGAAAGGATGTTGGAATTTAGTAAATGCTTTTTCTGCATCCATAGAGATGATCATATGGTTCTTTTTCTTTGTTGCATTCATGTGGTGTATTACACTGATTTTCTAATGCTGAACTGCATTCCTGAAATAAATTCCACTTGGTCATGGTGTATGACTCTTTGAATACATTGCTGGTTTCTGTTTGCTTGTATTTGGTTGAGTTTTTTTTTCTCTTTTTTTTGCATCTATATTCATAAGAGATGTTGTTTTGTAGTTTTATTTTCACATGATGTCTTTGGTTTTGGTATCAGGATTATTATTGTCTCATAAAATGAATTAAGGAGTATCCCTTCCTTCTCTATCTTTTGGAAGGTTGAAATAGTATTGGTGTCAATTCTTCTCTAAATGTTTTGATGAGGGGGTCAGTTTGATTACTGATTCAATTTCTTCTCTTTATATGGGTCTGTTAAGATTTGCTATTTCCTGTTCAGTCAGTGTAGGTAAGATGTGTGCTTCTAAGAATTTGTACATTTCATCTAGGTTATCCAATTTATTGGCATGCAATTTTTCATAGTATTCTGTCATAATTCTTTTTATTTCTATTGTGTCAGTTGTAATGACTCCTCTTTTATTCATTATTTTGTCTTATGCATTATCTCTCTTTTCCTTTGAAGTCTAACTGAAGACTTGTCAATTTTATTGAACTTTTCAAAGAACCAACTCTTCCGGTTTTGTTGATCTTCTGTATTTTTTCAATTTCATTCATTTCTGCTCTGATCTTTAATTCTTTTGGGTTTAACTTGCTGTTCTTTGTCTTGTTCCTCAAGTTATAAAGTTAGATTATTTATTCAAGATCTTTCCTCATCATTAATGAAAACATTTATTTCTATACATTTCCCTCTGAGAACTGCTATCGCTTCATCCCATAAGTTTTGTGATACTGTGTTTTCACTTTTGTTTAACTCTAGGTTTTTTTTTTTAATCTAGCTCTCATGATTTCTTCCTTGATCCAATAGTTTTTTAGTAGTGTGTTGTTTAACTCCCATACATTTATATGTTTTTAGTGTTTCTTTTGTTTTTAATTTCTATATTTTTCCTTTGTGATTGAAGAAGATAACACTGTATAATTTCAATTTTTAAAAATTGGTTGAGAAGTTTTTTTTTTTTTTTTGGTAGCCTAGCATATTGTCTTAGTTATCTAGTGCTGTTATAACAGAAATACCACATGTGGATGGATTTAATGAAGAGAAATTTATTCACTCACAGTGTAGGAGGCTAGAAGTTCAAATTCAAGGTGCCAGCTCCTGGGGAAGACTTTCTCTCTCTGTCTGCTCTGGGGGAAGGTCTTTGTTATCAATATTCCCCTGATTTAGGAACTTCTCAGTGTAGGGACCCCAGGTCCAAAGGATGTGCTCACTCCTGGCTCTTGTTTTTTGGTGGTATGACGTCCCCCTACATGGAGTTGAATTATGACTTTTGCTATTATATAATGGGGTGAATGTGCTTTACACGTGGCAAGGACATGAATTTTGGGAGGCCAAAGTGTCGAATGTTATGGATGGAATTGTTCCCCAAAAAATGTATATCAATTTGGCTAGGCTATGATTCCCAGTATTGTGTGATTGGCCACCATTTTGTCATTTGATGTGATTTTCCTGTGTGTTGTAAATCCTACCTCTATGATGTTAATGAAAGTGGGATTAGTGGCAGTTATGTTAATGAGGAGGACTCAATCTACAAGACTAGATTGCGTCTTAAGTCAATCTCTTTTGCGATATAAAAGACAGAAGCAAGAAGAGAGACATGGGGACCTCATATCACCAAGAAAGTAGTGCCAGGAGCACAGTGCATCCTTTGGACATGGGATCCCTGCACTGAGAAGCTCTTAGACCAGGGGAAGATTGATGACAAGGACCTTCCTCCAGAGCTGACAGAGAGAGAAAGCCTTCCCCTCTAGCTAGCTCCCTGAATTGGGACTTGTATCCTATTAGACTGTGAGAGAATAAACTTTCGTTTGTTAAAGCCATCCACTGGTGATATTTCTGCTATAGCAGCACTGGATTACTAAGACAGAATTTTGTATCGGGAGTTGGGTGCTGCTCTAATAGATACCTAAAATGTGGAAACAGTTATGATACCGTGAATGGATACAGGCTGGAAGAGTTTTAAAGTGCCTAATAGTAAAAGCCTACATTGCCTTGAAGAGACTGGTGGTAGAATTATAGACAGCAAAGACAATGTTGGTGAGGACTCAGAAGGAAGTGAAGAGAGCTATTACACTGAAGATGGCACAAATGGTGAAAAGCAGCAGCAGAAAAGTTGCAGCAGCAGAGAAACAGCAGCAGCAGAATGCGGAGACCAGCATGAGACAGCGCTGGAGCAGAGCCATGGAGCAAGAGAACTGAGTGCCTTTGCACAGGAGGCTTCCTGGTGGAGTAGGGTGCTTTTGGGCACTATCAGTGGAGATAGATTTGCCAACCCATGGAGCGACACAGCTGGTTGCCTTCCAGTCGAAGTTTACTGGTGGAATGGGGTGCCTCCAGGCTCTTATTCTTGGAGCTAAAGAGCTTTGGAACACTTCCTCGAGCTGGGCAGACACAGGCAGTGAGGCATGAGAGGCTGAGAGGCAAAGGAACCAGGAAGCAGAAGCTGAAGAGATAAGGAACACAGGAAGCAGAGTTACCTCAGTCTCAAAGTGTGGAGTTACCACTCAGATGGACTAGGAGAATGGCTGCCCAAATCTGAAGGAGCAGAGTTGACATTCCAGTGGGCCTTGGAAGGTGGAATGGAAGCCCAGGGCCAAGGGGCCTCCACTCAGAATCCAGAGAGTGCGGCCAATGACCAGATTCTGGAGGGCAAGGCCATTGTGTAAATGGTGCCATAGAACAGAGGTTGATTTTCAAGACTTGAGAGCTAATGTAATGTGTTCTGCTGATTTGCTTGGTGCCTGTTATCCCTTCTTTCCCTCCAGTTTCTCCCATTTGTAATGGAAATGTTTACCTTGTGCCTGTTCTACCATTGTACATTGGAAACAGATAACTTGGATTCTAGATTTCACAGATGAAGAGGAATTTTTGGATTTGGGACTTGGAGTTAAATTAAGACTTTTGCTATGATACGATGGGGTGAGTGTCTTTTACATGTGACAAGGAAGTGAATTTTAAGGAACCAAAGGTTGGAATGTTATGTATTGAATTGTATTCCACAAAAATATGTATCTATTTGGCTAGGTCATGATTCCCAGTATTGTGTTTGTCCATCATTTTGTCATCTGATGTTATTTTCCTGTGTATTGTAAATCCTACTTCTATGATATTAATGAGGCAGAATTAGAGGCAGTTATGTTAATGAGGCAGGACTCAATCAACAAGATTAGACTGTGTTTTAAGTCAGTGCCTTTTGAGATATAAAAAAGAGAGGCGAGCAGAGAGACATGGGGACCTCAAACCACCAAGAAAGTGGTGTCAGGAGCAGAGTGTGTCCTTTGGACCCAGAGTCGCTGTGCTGAGAAGCTCCTGGACCAGGGGAAGATTGATGACAAGGACTTTCCTTCAGAGCTGACAGGGAGAGAAATCCTTCTCCCGGAGCTGGCATCCTGAACTCAGACTTGTATCCTACTAGACTGTGAGCAAATATTTTTGTTTGTTAAAGGCTTCCACTGTTGGTATTTCTGTTATAGCAGCACTAGATAACTAAGACACATATAATCAATCCTGGAGAATGACTCATGTGCACAGAAGTTTACTGTTCTGATGGGTATTATATTCTATATATATCCCTGAGATCTAATTGGTTAATGTTGTTGTTTAACTCTTCTATGTCCTTACTTATTTTCTTTTTAGATGTTCTCTCCAGTATGGAAAGTGGTGTATTGACTTCTCCAATAATTGTTGCATAATTGTCTATTACTCTTTTTAGATCTTTCAGTATTTGTTTCATGTATTTTGGGGCTTTGATGTTAGCTGCATAAATATTTATAATTGTTTTGTCCTCTTGATGGATTATTGAATATATCATGGACTGTCAAAAGAATGAACAAATCTGTCTTGGAACAAGTACAATGAGAATACTCCTTAGATTCAAGGATGGAGAGGTTACACCTCACAAACTTTGGATGTGTTATCAAAAGGGATCAGTCCCTGTAGAAAGACATCATGCTTGGTAATGTAGAGGGTCAGCGGAAATGAGGAAGATGCTCAATGAGATGGGTTGACTCAGTTGCTACAACAATGGATTCGAGCATAACAATGATTTTGAAGATGGTGCAGGACTGGGCAGTGTTTCGTTCTGTTGTGTGTAGGGTTGCTATAAGTCGAAACTCACTCAATGGCACCTAACAACAACTTGAGGGATTGAACCTTTTATTATCATATAACATCCTTCTTCATCTCTTATAATAGATTTTGATTTAAAATCTATGTTTTCCAATATCAGTATGGCCAAGCCTACTTTCTTTGGGTTAGTAGTCGCATGGAATATTATTTTCCATCATTTCACCTCTCAGTCTGTTTGTGTCTTTGGGACTAAGATGTATCTCTCTTTTTTTCTTTTTTCTTTTTTTATATTTTATTGTACTTCAGGTGAAGGCTTACAGAACAAATAGTTTCTCATGAAACAGTAGTACACATGTTGTT
>NW_004444115.1:3458027-3540936 GCF_000243295.1 Trichechus manatus latirostris
ACAAAGGAACAAAATCCCCGGGATCCCACCAGCACAGCAGCCCAGACCGGGAAGCAGCTGCACACTCGAATGGAGCCCCGCAGCCCCCCAAGAAGAAGCAACGATGGTGCATGGAGCCAGGCACTTGAGCAAAAGGAGGGGGAGTCAGTGAGAGGCAAGCAAGAAATCAAAAGAAGCAGGAAAAAAAAAAGCAACACCAGCAGCCACCAAAAGCACCCAGTGAGCCAGCCAGTGCGGGCCGGCGCCCCCAGACAAGATACCGTGTCCGCGGAAAGCAGAGGAGGTCGAGCGTGGGTGAAGAAGGGTGGAGAGTGGGAAAGCGCACACCACAAATCACCGGTGCCCTGGAGCCCCCCAGGAAGAAGCAAAGATGGCGCATGGAGCCAGGCACTGGAGTGAAAGGAGGGGGAGGTAGCGAGAGGCATGCGAGAAATCAAAAGAAGCAGAAAAATAAAGCAACACCAGCAGCCAACAAATGTCACCCAGAGAGCCGCCTGCCTGAGTGTGTGGAATCCAAGCAGCCGGTGCCTCCTGGTCAAGAGACCGTGGCCACGGGAAGCAGAGGGGGCCGAGCCGGGGCTAAGAGGGGTAGGAGGTGAGAAAGCGCACACCGCCAATTACCGGCTGTTTTGTCTCCCGCTGGACACTCCGTGAGGCTGCTTTCTCTTACCCCCATTTGCTGGTCTCCGATAGGAGTCCAAGCTGGTGGATCCACGCTGCGTTAGCTGGTAAGGGAGCTCTGCATGAATCTCTCCTTGCTCTCCGTTCTCTGTCAGTTTTCTCACTCCATTTGGTGCTTGGCTGAGTTCTTTATATCTTCATTTGATGTTTTATGGTTTCAGGATTGTTGTATTCTCTGTTTGGCTTAGTTTTTCGGATCTTTGCTGTGGAGGGACAGCGTGGTGCTTCTGCCTAGAGCGGCATTTTGCCGGAACTCCAGATGTATCTCTTATAGACATATCTTTTTAATCCATTTTGCAACTCTCTGCTTTTTGAATTTAGAATTCATACCATTTACAGAAAGTAATTACTGAAAGATGATGACATATTTCATTCATTTTTCTAATTGTTTTTTGTGTGTCTTGTGTCTTCTTTGTCTCAAAATTCCCATAGTTTTGTTATTGCTTGAGTTTAGTTGCTTTTGTTTTTGTTGAGTCTTTTTGATATCTTCCTTCTTCCCTTGTGTATATTTTCTAAATATGTTCTTATTGGTTATCACAAATGTTACGTTTAACAACTTATAATTGCACCAACTTATTTTAGCTTGATGTCGACATGTAACATACAAACAAGTAACATACAACATTAGCATACTCAAATTCTACTCATATTATGCTCCTCCCTTCCCCATTTCTGTTGTTGTGACATCAATTACATCATTATACATCCTAAGTCCCGTAGGTTAAATTTGTACTTGTATCTTACGCATTTGATGTTGTATTACTTGTGGAACATAACTATTAAGTTTACTCCCTGGAAATACTGTACAACAGGGACCTTATGTTTGCCCAAGCCATTAACTTTATTCAAGAACTCTTTCTTGCTTTCTTTTCTTCTTTCCCTCCTTCCTTCTTTTGTTCCTTCCTTTCTTTCTCTTATGCAGATTCAAGTATCTGTCTAGTGTTCTTTCCTTTCTATCTGAAAAACTCCTGTAATTCTTGCAGAGCACAGATCTGGTAGTAATTAATTATCACAATTTTTATTTGAGAATGTCTTGATTTCACCATCATTTTTGAAATACAACATTGCTGGGTAAAGAATTGCTGTTTGACAATTATTTTTCTTTAGCACTTTATATATGTCATTTCATGGTCATCCTGACCTCCAGGATTTCTGAGGAGAAATCTGCACTAATTCTTATTGAGGACCCCCTTGTACTGTGCATTTCTATTGGGGCATTAAGAACTCTCCCCTTGTCATTGGTTTTCAAAAATTTTATTACAATGTGTCTTGGTGTAGACCTTTTTTTATTTCTTCTGCTTGGAGTTTGCCCAGCCTCCTGGATTTACAGGCTTGACTCTTTATTCAGGTCTGGAAAATTCTCTGTCATATCTTGGGAAATTCTTTCTATCCCTTTCTTTCATCTTCTTCTGGAATTCCAAAAATCCTTATGTTGAATTTCTTAATCATGTAACACAATTCCATTTAACTTTGTTCACCTTTCTTTGTCTTTTTCTCTTTTTTCTCTTGAGACTTGATAAGTTCAGTCATCTTGTCTTCTATTTTGCAAATTCTGCCTTCTGTCTGTGAAGATCTACTGTTGACTCTTTCCCTTGCATTTTCCAGTTCAGTTATTTTATTAATTCCAGTATTTCTCTTTTATTCTGTTTAGTGTTTTCTATCTCCTTATTGAATTTCTCATTTTTTTCCTCGTCTCCTTTAGTTTGTATTTAACATTGATGCCTTGAGGTCCTCTATTTTTCCCATTAAAGTGACTCCATAGGACTAAGTTCTGCTTTTTCATGGTTTTCTTTTAATTGGGCTATGTTCTCTTGTGTTCTTGTATGCCTTGTGACTTTTGTTTGGACCTGAAGCATTTGAGTATTTTATTGTGTTAATTTTGGGACTCAGAGTCTTCTCTTTCCCCAGTTCTTGGAGGTTTTTTTTTTTTTTTCCCCCTTATTTTCTACCTTTTCCTTCCCCAAAAACACTAGAAGATGCTCTTGCCTGTAAGTTTGCCAGCACTGACGCAGCAGTACTGGGGACTTTTGTCCTCCTCCCCTCTTTGATGGGATGGCCCCCAGGCAATTTCTTCCTTTGTATTTTGTGGGCTATTCTTGCTTCTCCAAACTTGGATGCCAATGGGGTGGAAGTGATCTCTCTTAAGTGCAGGAGAGAAAGCTTTTTCTGCTTAGTAAGATTGGTAGGGGCTATTTTCTCCCTGCAGTTCTGTTTTCCTTTTTGTCCCCCAGAAAGATATTTGGAGTTTGAAGTATCAGACTGTGGTTAAATTTAAACTTCTTCACTTTTCTCCTTGCCTTAAGGATCCCACTGTTTTTTGCAACATGGCTCAGCCCGTTTCTCACTGTGTTGGCAATTCCTGGCTTGGAGGGTGTAGTAAGTGAAAAAGACCTTAGATTTAAATTTAATCAAAAGAGTTTTTATTAAGCCAAGACAAAGATAATCATTCGAATGAAGGAGACTATTAACATGTAGCCAATATAGAGGCTGAAAGAATTCATTAAATCACAATCATGTTATCCATTATAGACTATAGAGGACAAAGAAATCACAAGGTCATGATTAGTAGCAGGTCAATTCATCACTTTTGCAGGTGGGACTAAAGAAGCCAGGAAGGGACCATAACTAGGATACATACATTTACAGGTTAAGAAAGGTTACACGATTGGTTCTGGGATTTTAATTACCTGGCTATTTGGTGGCTGGGGTCGATTCATGATCATGTGATCCTGAGTCATAGTCACAAGGTGGTTATAAGACAGTACCAGGACCCAATTATCTGATTTAACAAATCAGATACCATACACCATGGAGCATTTTTTTCTTTGTTTTACTTAGGTACACTTATTTATTAACCAGTGGAGAAACCTATTGTGCCAGTTTTTCTATCAAATAAATAGCAGAAAGGGAAATTGGACCTTAGCTTTCTTTACTAAACCCTATAAGGTTTAGGGGGTCTCCACTCTCCAGATCAATGGAAGCAGGGCAGAAGTGACTCGCTAAAGAGCTGTAGAGAAAGATGTCCCTGCCTTCTAAAATTGTGGGGGTGGCTATTTTCTCTCTGTGGATCTATTTTTCCTGTCTGCCCCAAAGAGATATTTGGTCTTTGAAATAACAGACCATCAGATAAATTTAAGATCCTCCAATTTTTCCTGTCCCTAAGGAGACTGCTCCTGTTTGTGTTTCTCTGAGCCACTTCAGCCACCTCCCACTGTGTTTGTGGTTCCCAACTCGGATGGGGCAGGGCTGGAGGGACTTTGAAAATGCTGGAGAGATTTTCCCGCTTGTAGGATTAGGGGAGGGGCTATTCTTGTTGATCTGTTTTCCGAAGTGCCCCCAAAATGATATTAAGGCTTTGAGGTTTCTGACCACCTGCTAAATTTAAGTTACCCTGTTGTTCTTCTAAGGAGCCCTGGTCATGCATTGGTTAAAGTGTTTGCCTGCTAACCAAAAAATCGGTGGTTCTAACCTACCAGCTGCTGCTCAGGAGAAAGATTTGGCAGTATGCTTCTATAAAGATTTACAGACTTGGAAACCCTATGGGGCAGTTCTACCCTGCCCTATAGGGTCAATATGAGTTGGAATTGACTGGATGGCTGTGGATTTGGTTCGGTTTGTTTGTTTGTTTTTTGTTCTTCCAGTCTTAGGGAATCAGTTCCCTGCCTGTGTTTCTCAAAGTGGCTTAGCCCTCTGCTAGCTGTGCTTGCAACTTTTGGTTTAGATGGGGACAGTGCAGGAGGAACTTTCAGAAGCCATAAAGAGAAAGATATCCCTACCTTATAATCTTTCTCTTTTTCCTTCTTCCAGACATTCTAATTCCTTAAGTGGTCATTAGAGACTGAAATCCATAGATTCCACCTCATTTTTTGTGCTCTTCTTCTTCTTCTTTTTTTCTTTCCTCATATTATTGTGAAGGCTAGAAGATGCTGGACTATTGCCATCTTGCGGGAGGAGCCCTTGCTATCTTGATGTTTTAATCTTTGGGTCTCTGCTTAGCTCTTGGATTTTTGGGCTGTTTTCTGGTTAGGTGGATATTCTGGGAACCAATCTGTTTTATGGAGCCCTGGTAGTGCAGTGGTTAAGAGCCACTGCTGATAACTAAAAGGTTGGCAGTTCGAATCCACCAGCTGCTCCTTGGAAACCCTATGGGGCAGTTCTACTTTGTCCTATAGGGTCACTATGAGTTGGAATCTACTCGACGACAACAGATTTAGTTTGATTTTAATCTATTTTACAGATCCCTGGTAATCCTGAAGCTGACCTCCCTCCCTGCTCTTCAGCCCTGTGACCCTCTTTTGTATAGATGTTGTGAGCAGTGATTGGAAAATTGTAATGGTATGAATTTTTTAAAGCCTTGGAATGTTCCAGCAGTAGACTTTTTTGTTTTGTGTTTGTTTTTGATCCTATCAGTCTTGTTATTTTATGATGATTGTTTTAATCCTAGTAAAGCAAACCCTTCTGTTAATAGTCACAGTCCCCACAATAATTATTTGTGTAAACATTCTATTACTCGTCCCTTTGTTTCTCTTTGGTTCTTTGTGATTCATTAACAAATTTGATCAGAACTTAACTCTCTTGCTTCCAGTATTAAGCCCTTGGAGTTTCTAGCTATTCACCCATTACTCCTTTGTAGATAACCCCAAATCCTCAGGTATGTTTAGAACCAGATCTTCAAAGCCAGTTACCAAGGGTAACTGCCAAGGGTGCCCACATCATGTCAGTATGTCCAATATCATGCTCATCTTGCTTCAAATCAGCTCTTCTTCCAATGTCTTCCATTTCTGTTTGGGCATTCTAGTAAAGGTCACCCAGGCTCTGTCCACTCCCCCTCTGCCCATGTTCAATAAATTATCAAGTCCTGCATATTATTCTTTCACAACCTCTTTTCCACCCTCCCTTTTCAATTTCCACCAATCCTGTTGTCTTAGGCTGGGTTCTTTAGAGAAGCAAAACCAGTAAAGTGTGCAAATATATATATAGAGAGAGAGATTATATCAAGGAAACAACTCATGAAATTGTAGAGGCTAGAATGTCCCAAGTCCGTGGATCAGGGTAGAGGCCTTTCCCAAGTCACACAGCCACTAAAGCTGGCAAGCCCAAGATCGGCAGGTAGGAGAGCAAGGCTCCCACTCACAGGCTGTGCAGATCAACAAATCCCAGGTTCGGCAGATAAGCTGACAGCTCAAGTCCCAAGAACGGGAGATGAGACAACAGGAAACAGCCACAGGATCCAGAGAGAGCAAAAAGCCAGAACATCTGCTTATATACAGATGGGGGCTACACCCCCAAGGAGACTCCCTTTCATCTGATTGGCTACTCACAGTGTATTCAATCATGGGATTGATTACATTAAAACACTGAGAATCATGGCCCAGCCAAGTTGACACACAATCTTAACCATCACACCTGTTATTTCAGATATTCTTACTTTACATTTAGACAATTGAAATAGTCTGAAACTGAATCTCAGCTCATAAAACCTTATTAGTGGTTCATTGGTTTCCAGTCTGCCTTTTCCCACTCTCTCACAATTACTGTGATGATTATTTGAAAAATTCACTACTCTTATCATGTTGCTTCTTTGCAAAATTCATCTGTGGCTCCTCTTGATTTATGGATTAAAATTTCACCTCTGCCTTCAACTTTCACAATCGACCTCAAATTTGCCACAATATTTTTAAAGACCCTATTCCCCCCACAAAAAAAAAAAAAGCCTTTCCCTTCTGCTTTCCCTAACATACCTACAATTATTCATCTTTGCAGCTTTCCTTTACTCATCAAATACTTACTAGGCCAATATTAAATGACAAAGACTATGCTAGGTGTCGGTGATGTATTAATGTAAAAGATACATAGTCTCTCCCTAAGAAACCCCTAACTGCTTACTCATGCTGATTTCTGTATCAGGGGTATGTCCTCTCCCCTTGTGATCCCCTTCTCTGGAAATTCTGCAGTGAGGTGGACAGCTTGGGGTGTGCACTACTCCATGAAAACCATTTTTCAATGTGTAGCAAGATCTCCAAAGATGCTGTTGCCCTTTGACCAAGTAATCCTACTTTTGGGACCCTAAAGATGTAATCCAAACTAAAGAAAAATAGGTTTATGCTCAAAGATTCACACATTCACCTTATTTATAATACAGAGAAAAAGAATAACACAAATAATAGAGGATCACATAAAAAGCATAACATAATAAGTTGATACCATCAATAACAGAAGACCTTTACAATCTATTGCATATTCTTAGAGAAATACTGCACGTCAGTTCAATTTATAAATAGTGAAAACATGGGAAAATGTTGATCTTGTATTACAGGAAGTATCAGAGGGAAAATGTATAAATGTATGTATGTGTGGATTTATTTAATTTTGTATAATTTTAAAACTGTATATAGCAAAAAAAATCAAGAATAAATACAATGGAATATTATTAGTCTCTAAAAAGTAGATTATGGATAATTTCCCTTCTTACTTGTGTGTGTGTGGCCCAAGATTTCAATATCACAAGCAAGTATTATTTTTGTAATGATTTAAAAAATCTATACTTTTCATTTTTAGCCAATTTTATGTATATTTTAATAACCAGCTCTAACTCCAACTTAGCCATATGTCTTCAAGTCACCACAGATGTGCATGTCCCTTCCTTGGAACTCTAGTACCTAATTAACTAATTTAATTCATCACTAATAGGGAATATCATATGACATCATCTACTTTATTTCTTTGTGTATATGACTTTTCTCCCCAAAGAATTTGTGAGCAAGAAAGGAGTGAGATTTAGGTGTTGCTGAGCTCCCTCAACATCTAGCCAACTCTCTTGCAGAAAATAAATACTGGGTGAATTATTTGTGTTAGCAAATATTAAGATATACTAAAGAATCGTACGGAGAGCTTGCCACTATTTTTTGCCACAATTGATAACAAAGCAAGATCATATCACAGGCCTATTTAAATAAAAATGTCTGGCCAGGGCAGAGTATGGAGGGACCAGCCTTGTTTATACACTTTCTGTGGCAAACGTTTTTTTGGCCACCTGATTTGATGACTGCATTTTATTCTTCCCAATAACCCTATGGGTAAGTGTTTCTCCTTCTGATTCAATCAGTGAGGTATAAGTCTTTTGTCTAAGGTCATACAGTGAGTAGCAGGTTTAATTAGCTTCAAACTCACCCTTCTTGCATTGTTTTTTCAGACAATAAAACATAGTCGTAGATGAGACTTCTAGACACAGTAGATATTTTGTCTGGTCTCCTGCCCCTTCTCCTTTTATAGCCAGGCTCCAGATCAGTTAAGAGAATACCGAGAGTCCAGATGGGAAAAGGAGATTCCAATCCTTTGTAGGAGGACCCCCTGTATTATTAACATTGCATGTGTGGTCTTTTGAAATCATTGTAGGAAAAAAAAACAAACACCCAAATGAGATCAAATAGAGTATTTATTCAGAAATTGCAAGGGAGTCAGCACCATCATTTGTTCTTGGAAGAGATTCAGAGGCTGTCAGAGGAGTGAGAAAGCTTTATGGTGAGAAAAGAGAAATCTTTAGGCATGTTCTGATTGGAGGTTGTATTGGAGGTTGACTGGAGTAATAGGCAAGTTATAGAGGACTAACCAGACACAGGTCATTCTATAGATTGGTTTGCGGACATAGTTTGGCTTCTGTGGTTAGACTGATTGGAAGTAGGGGCAGAAGTAGGGAAGTTGGCAGTCATTGACCAAGTCCTGGCCATTCTAGGCTGGCTGCTGCAGAGGTTGTGGGTCAGAGTTCTATGATCATATACGGTCTGACCATTGTCCGTTTTGTATATTTAGTCTTTCATAATCAAACAATTATAAAATTCTCATCTGAGTATTTTGTAGATATCCTCGCACTAGCTGAGAAAGCTGGAAATGTCAGAGTCCAAATCTCTGGTGTTACTAGCTGAGGAAAGTACTTATAGTTCTTTACATAAAACAACAAGTTTCAAAGATTTGCGTTTCCTACTCTGTGATCAGGAGACAGAGTAACAGAGCAGAAAGGGTATCTATTGTGAAACCAGACAGACCTGAATTTCAATCTTTATTCCAAACTTTTTTACCATATGCTCCTCCACAATTCAATTCATCTTTCTGAGCAAGAATGATAATGTTCACCTTATAGGCTAATACTTGTAGAGATTTTTAGAGAAAAAGATATACAAATACTTAATGGAGAGTTCGAGGTGGTTGTTATTTTTATATAGGTCTCAGATTTCTGATGAGTTAAAATTCAAGAGAAGTTTGTATAATTGTTGCCAGCACCTTTTCCCCACACAGGGTGAGGTTAATTGTTTTAACACTTCTTGGGAAGTGGTAAATGCTATGCATGTTAACTTTTTCTGACTCCTCTGGTGCAGTTTCCTATTGTTCATCCTGTTTGTTTACTTGAGGATGGTAAAAAGGTAATTAGATTTATTATGCTAATTTACATCTGGGCTGTAAAGCACCATCCAGGTGAACATTGAGGCTGCACAAATGCAGCCTTTTACCTTCCCAGGAAGACCGATAAAGCTGTACAGCCATCGTTTCGGTGCAGACTCCACAGTGGAGTCATTGAAGACTCAATGCTAAGACAATTAAATCAGAAACTCTGGAGAAGGAATTCAGACATCAGTGCTTCTTAAAAACTCCCCAGGTGATCGAAAGTGCAGCCTGGACTGAGAACGACAGCCATATCTAATAGGAAAGGTCGTACATTCCAAGCATGTGCACAAATGGAGGCAGAATGAACAAAGCCTCAGAGGCCAGGTAAACAGGGTGTGAACAGAGCACTGGGAGAGTCTGTAGGGGCAAGTGTGCAGTGTGCACAGGATGGGAGAGAACATGAGTAATACTGTAGGTATTGCAGTCCACACTATTGGTAAAGGCTTAACTTTCATTTTCCCATACCCTATGAGGCTTATCCAAGTCTCATTGTCAGATGAGGAAGCTGAGACTGGTAGAGGTTAAATAATTTGTCAAGGTCACACAGTGAGGGTATAGTGGAGCCTAGACTTCAACTCAGGTCTGACTCTTAAACTTCCCTCTAACCTGCTAAGTGGTCTTGCTTCAGTAAAAACAGGTGAAACTAGTTTGCAGGTACACATGAATACCTGGCTTTTTTTCCCCACAGGAAAATTTTTATTTTTCAGGCAAGCTATGTTATTAAGTGAACTGTGCCACCCTAAAATACATGTTGGAATCCTAACCCCAATACCTGTGGATGTAATCTTCTTCCATAATGTAATCTAATGTAATATAGTCAATCAGTTGAGATCATACCAGTTTAGGGTGGATCCTAAACATAATCTTCTGATTTATATAAACAGCAGCATAGACAAAGACATGCACAAGTAAAAGGGGGAAGACAGACACTATCTGACGATGGAGGCAGATGAATCTACAAGCCTAGGAACTCCAAAGATTGTTCGCTACTAGAAGCTGAACTATACAAAGAAGTACCTTCTCCTGGAGATACACTCTGAATTCTGACTTCTAGCTTCCTAGTTTATGAGAAAATAAACTTCTATTCCTTAAAGCTACACACTTGTGGTATTTCTGTTATAGCAGCACTAGCAAACTAAAACAAACTAGAATAAAACCCTAAGTGGGCACATCTGTTGTCATGGTTTGAATTATGTCCCCCCAAAAATGTGTGTATCAATTTGGCTGGGCCATGATTCCCAGAATTGTGTGGTTGGCCTCCATTTTGTGATTGTAATTTTATGTTAAAGAGGATTAGGGTGGGATTGTAACACCACCCTTACCCAGGTCACATCCTTGATCTAATGTAAAGGGAGTTTCCCTAGGGCGTGGCCTGCACCACCTTTTACCTTACAAGAGATAAAAGGAAAGGGAAGCAAGCAGAGACTTGGGGGAACCTCACACCACCAAGAAGCAGTGTCGGGAGCAGAGGGCGTCCTTTGGACCTGAGGTTCCTGCCCTGAGATGCTCCCAGACCAAGGGAAGACTGATGCATCACTAGGACCTTCCTCCAGATCAGACAGAGAGAGAGCCTTCTCCTCTAGCTGACATCCTGAATTTGGACTTGTAACCTACTGGACTGTGAGAGAATAAACTGCTCTTTGTTAAAGCCATCCAATCAAGGTATTTATGTTGGAGCAGTGCTAGATGACTAAGACAACTGTCAAAGCCTTGGGTGCTCGGCTCCATTCCGAGAATTTACTCCTTCTTCTCAGGAGATGTTGCCTCTTCTGGAATGGAAAGTTCCTGTCTGTCTCAAGGCTAAAGGACATAGACAAAATTCTGTGGCCTCAAGCAGTGATAAAGGGTGACCTGGAGGGAACTGTGGGCAGCAATTGTTCCAGCCCTTCAGGTTACGGATGAGGAACAGAAGTCTCATGAGGTTGGGTGCCTCATACACAGGGGATATAGAAAACTGTATCAACATTTGATTTCCAACCTGCACGGTAATTTCAATTTCAGACCATCATTCTAATACAACTAGAGACATCTTTCTTATGTGCAGTGTGCTGTTCTGTGCCTGACAAGTGTTGCACTTGCCCAGGGAGAGTCTCGACAGGACAACAGATACAGTTCATGAGAGATTTGCAAAGACAATGCCTCAACTCTTTAAGACTATCCTAAAACACACAACAACAAGTTGAAATAATTTATACCATTGAGTGGCACAATATGAAATTCTAAATATGCAAAAAAAGGAAAATAATACCAGAAGAAACATTTGAAATGCAATAAGGAATGGTGAGGAAAATAAAATGGTAAACAACCATTGACTACATAAAGCGGAAAAAAAAATGTATAATTTGTAGAGTTAAAAAACAAGACAGAATGAAAACATGGGACAACAGTAAGATAAAAGGTAGAGGTCGGAGGAATGACATTAACATTATAAAAAAGGAAAGTAAGGGTATTGTTCATCTTTAATCACTTGTGTACAGTGTCTAATTTTTTCAAAGTTATTCATACCTACAGTTAATAGTTACATAGTTCTACAAAATCTATAAGGAAAACACTGATCAATCATCACTTTTTCACCCTTCTCAAAGCAACTGCATCTACTCACCTATCGACTCTCTCGTTATCTGACATTTTGCATTTACGATAATAGTAAAAAATCTGTTGTTGTTAGGTGCTGTTGAGTCAGTTCGGACTTGCAACCCTAAGTACAATAGAAGGAAACACTGCGCAGTCCTTGGCCATCCTCACAATTGTTGCTATATTTGAGCCCATTGTTGCAACTACTGTGTCAATCCATCTCGTTGAAGGTCTTCCTCTTTTTCACTTCAAAATTGCACACCGAGGCTTGATAGTAGTAAAAAATCTACTGTCCTACAATTCTGCACATTAATGATGTGCATCTGGCAGTAACGAATGCCAAGGTGTGAGGCAAGAGTAATGCTGGCAGTGATGGTTAAGGTTATGTGTCAGCTTGGCTGGGACATGATTATCAGTGGTTTGGCAGTTATGTGATGTCACAATTTGGCAGTTATGTAATGATATAGTCATCCTCCATTTTGTGATCTGAAGTGGTCATCCTCCATTTTTGCATAATGCTGATTTTTGCATAATGACCTGGTCTTTGGAACTTCACCAAGCCGATAAGTGAGGAGTATTTTTTTTTTAAATCCTTCTTGAAAACACTTTATTAAACATTTCTGGACTGTTACTTCCTTCTTTTTAAGTCTAAGAATAAAAAGGAATTTTAATAAAACTAAATCTATAATGAAGTCATTTTTCTTTGTGTGAAGAAATACAAATAAAATGTGCATTAATTTTAAAAGCAAAGTATTTTACTGCAGAAATTTTAAATATCTTGAGAGCACAATAATTTCTAAACACACTAAGATCTTGTAGGGAGTTCAATATTCTTGGGAATGGTGAGCAGTTACCCTGTCTATGGCTTAGATTCTGTTTCCATGCTTGTTTCTTGAGCTTTTTCTGCCTCTGAGCATTTTTCATCATTTGCCATCATTTTCGAGTGTTTGCTGCAGTTCGTGGATGATACTAAGAAGAATGTGAAACTCTTTCTGTCTCAATTTCAGCTTATGTTCAACACTTCCTACTCTTTTAGCTAATTATTATTATAATTACATGTATATGACTAAATAGCACACTTATAGTTTATTTTTTATTATTTAAATGTCAAGTTTTATTTATTAACTTCCTACTATAAAAGATGATGCTTTGTATCTCTTTCATCCCATTCCATAGATGGACCTTTCTAATCCCCTCATTCTCCCATTGTGGCTATATTATAATTTGTTTACATTAATATACAATATTTAGAAAATCATAGCAATATAAATGCTATGCACAGCTGAGCCTTACCGTATGCTATGATTTCTTTCATTTTCTTGCAATATTGTTGTTTTTCCTGGAATGAATAATTGTCTCACTTTTATTTAATTGCTTGACTCATTGTTAGCACAAGCCCAATCTCTTTGTCAATTGTTTACCTCTCTTCTTAATTCATTTGGAAGCATCATTTCTTCTCTAATTTCCATATGCTTGAAGAAATATCTCCAGAATTATTATGACCTTACCCAATATGATTTGGTTTCTAAAGTTTTGCATAGCTGTCATTCTGAGATCTCCCCTAACTATCATCCTGGGGATTCCCTTTAACTCTTCCCTGGATTGGATCTCTTCTTTTCTCTGTCCTGTGTCTTCCTCTTTCTTGCTTTACTCTTTCATTTTGGAGTAGTACAACTTCTTTTAGCTTCCTGGGAAAGGGTGTGTGAGAGATAAAGTTTTGAGCCCTTATGGAATGCAAGGAGCACTGAGAGCAAAGGGTACTTCCATGTTTTACATCGCTGGAATATTTTGTTCACCCATTATTGAATATAGGCGTATTGAATACACTACTTTTGTTTTAGTTTTATTCTTTTAATTTTTTCAGTCTATAAAAAAATCATATGAATATTCCAGGCCTAAAACATATAATATCTGAAATTAACTCATTAGATGGATTTAATAGCAGACTAAACACAGCATACCGAAAAAACAAACCCATTGCTATCCAGTAGATTCTGACTCATAGTGACCCTTTAAGACAGAATACAACTGTCCCAAAGGATTTCCAAGGTTTTAATCTTTACTGAAACAGACTGCCAAATCTTTCTCCAGTGGAGTGGCTGGTGGATTCAAACTTCCAACCTTTCAGTTAACAACTGAGCATTTTACCACTCTGCCACCAAGTCTCCTTAAACACAGTATAACACAGGACATATTTAGGTCTCTCGGTGACCTAAATGGTTTGTGCTTGATTTTTAACCTAAATGTTGGTAGTTTGAATCCACCCATTGGTACTACAAAGAAAGGTCTGATGATCCTCTTTGTAAAGATTACAGCCAAGAAAACTATGGAGAAGTTCTATTCGGTAACACACGGGGTCTTCAGGAGTCAGAACGGACTCCATGGAAACAAGTTTATTCACATAGTAAACATTTTATAATTGTAGGCGTTATGAACGTAATAAGCTACAATTGATTGCTATGAATTATACTTTTTATATATTATTAGATTCAGCTTGCTAATAATTTTTTTTAAATTTTGCTTCTATGTTCATGAGATTAGTCTGTAATTTTCCACTGTTAATATGTCTGTCAGATTTTAATATCAAAGTTTTACTGGTTTTGTAAATTGAGTTTGGAAGTGTTTCTTCTTTTTCTAATATCTGCTAGAATTTGTGGAAGACCAATATTAATTACTTAATTATTTTGAAGAACTCACCACTTAGTCATCTGGGCCTGAAATTTCCTTTGTGAAAAGGTTTTTAAAATTATGGATCTCATTTATTTATGAATATGGAGTTATTCAAATTTCTTATTTTTTCTTGGTCAGGATTGGTAAGTTTTTAGAAATAAATTTCTCCATTTCATCTGAATATTAAAAATGTTGGCACAATTTTTAATGTCTGACTTTTTGTGTGTGTCTACAGAATTCATAATGATGTTCCATTATTTATTCATTCTTTTTTTTAAATAATATTTTACTGTGTTTTTGGTGAAAGTTTACACAGCAGGTTAGACTCCTATTTGACGATTTCCTCACAAGTTGTTCAGTGACGTTAATTGCATTTTTCACAATGTGTTAACAGTCTCTTTAATTGATGTATGGTTGTTCCATTTCCAGTACTCTAGTTTCCCTGCCCCCTTATCCTCCCATTTTTGCTTTGGAGTAAATGTTGACCTTTTGGTCTTATACAGATTTTTTTTTTAGTACATCACCATTCTTAGACACCATTCTTATTTTGTGTGCCACTCAACTATTTGACTAAAAGTTGATCTCGGGGGATAGTATCAATTCAAGGTTTAAAGACTGTCTCAGGGCAATAGTCTCAGGGGGCCTTCTGGTCTCAACTGGTCCAGTTAGTGTGGCCATTTTTAAGAATTTGAGTTTTGTTCTGCATTTTTCTCCCATTCTATCCAGGACCATATATTGTGATCCTGGTCAGAATTGTCAGTGGTGGTAGCTGGGCACCATCAAGTTCTTCTGGTCTCAGGGTAGATGAGTTTGTGGCTCTTGTAGGCTATCAGCCTTGTAGACCTGTTTATTCTCTGAGATTTTTGTTACCTTCTTACACTTTTGCTCCCGACTAGTAGAGACTGATATTTTTATCTTAGATTGCTGCTCTCAAGCTTTTAAGACGCCAGGCAGTACTCACTTCACTAGGATGCAGAACTTAAACTTTGTGAACTATATTATGCCAGTTGGCTGAGTTGTTCCATGAGATTATGGTCCTAAGCTTTCAAATGGAGAAAACTAATCTCGGAAGGTGTTTGGTTATGTCTGAGGAGTATCTGTAGTTGTGTCTTCAATGAATGTATGTGCCTGCACATACATCTGTATTTACACAAATATATAGATACTTGTATCTGTTTTCACATATGTATACACCTGTACCTACACTGGTGGCTCAGTGGTTAAGAGCTCGGCTGTTAGCGAAAAGGTCAGCAGTTCAAATCCACCAGTTGCTCCTTGGAAACTTTATCAGGCAGTTCTACTCTTTCCTATAGGGTTGCTATGAGTCAGAATCAACTCATCAGCAACCAGTTTGGTTTTTTGTTTTCTTTTATACCTATCTGTATACCTATATGTCTCCCCCATCCATATGTGATCATACACTCATTTTTTGGTCTTTGTTGGAGTTGTTGCCATCTTAAATATGTTAAATTCTTTAATAAAGGCATTCTTTTCTCTTTAGTGTTTCTCAGTGACATCATTTACTTTGGTTATGTTGTACTCTCTACAACCTCATTTGGTGCCACATTTCCCATCACCCAAAATAATAAATATCTATAGACTAAAGCATGCTTCCACCTTCCCTCCTCCTCTCTGTGGCAACCACCAACAAACATTGGCCTTTTTATATCTATTCTTGTCTTCTTATAAAGGAAGGGTCATACAATATTTGTCTTTATTATGTGCTTGACTTATTTCACTTAGCATTATGCCCTCCAGGTCTGGGGTCTTTTGATGAGCATAAGTTTTTAATACATGTTATAATATGTTTTTCGGGCTCATCATTGTTCTTCGTGGTTGTGTAGTACTCCATTGTATGTATTTACTGCATTTTGCTTATCCATCCTTTGATGGACACTTTGGTTATTTCCATTTTTTTGCTATTGTGAATAAAGGTGCAATAAACATAGGTGTGTATATGTCTGTTCATGTCACTATCTTTTGGTCTCTAGGGTATATATCTAGGAGTGGGATGGCTGGATCATAAGGTAGTTCTATTTCTAGTTTTTTGAGGAAGTGCCATGCCATTTTCCATAGCGGTTGTACCATTTTACAGCCCCACCAGCAGTGGATAAGAGTTCCAGTCGCCTGAAATCCTTGCCAACATTTGTACTCATATCTTGCAAACTTGATGTTATTTGGCTTGCAGGGCTAAATTACTGAGTTTATTCCCTGAAAATATCATGTTCTTGGTCTTTATGATTGCCTATGTTGTTTTGTTTTTTTTTTCTCTCTGTTTCACTCTTTTTTTTTTTTTTCCTCACAATGGATTCTAGTATTTGTTTCATGTTCTTGCTTTCCATTTGGAGAACTCCCTTTATTAATACTTGCAGAGCTGGTCTGTTAGTGGCAAATTTCCAGAGCTTCTGTTTATTTGAGAACATCTTGATTTTCCCTTCATTTTTGAATGACAAATTTGCGGGGTAGAGAAATCTTGGTTGACAATTGTTTTCATTCAATATTTTATATATGTTGCTTCACTGTCTTCTGGTCTCTAGAGTTTCTGGTGAGATAGCCCCACTGATTCTTATGAAGGACTCTTGCTATGTTATATTGTGCTTTTCTCTTGCCATTTTCAGAATTTTCTTCCTGTCTTTGGTTTTCAGGAATTTTATTAGAATGTGACATGAGGTTGATCTTTTTTATGTTTCTTCTAATTGGAGTTTGTGTAGCTTCCTGTATTTGCAGACTTGGTTCTCTACACAGGTCTGGGAAATTATGTTTACCTCTAGGAAAATTCTTTCTATTCCTATATTATCGTCATAGTGCTCTGGAAATCCAGTAATTCTAATGTTAGATTTCTTAATTGAGTCTCATATTTCCATTTGGCTTTGTTTGCTTTTCTTTGTTCTTTTGTTTCTTTTGAGACTTGATAAGTCCAGTTACTCTGTCTTCTAGTTCACTTATTCTACCTTCTGTCTGTTCAACTCTATTGTTGAGTGTTTCTTTTGCATTTTCTAATTCAGTTGCTTTATTCTTCAGTTCCAGTAATTCTCTTTGTTTTCTTTTTTTATATTTTCAGTTTCTTTATTGAATTTCTCATTTTATTCTTCAATTTGTTTCCTTACTGCTATTAGTTTGCTTTCTGTGTGCTTTTTACTTTTTGCTTTAAACATATTTAGCACCATTGTCTGGACGTTTTCTATTTTTTCCATTAACCTGATCTCCATAGGAGAAGTTTCCTCTTCTTCATGTTTTCCTTTTGATTGGTCCTTCTTCTCTTGTGATTTTGTGTGCTTTACTATCTTTATTGAACTTAGGACATTTTATATTTCTTTTTAATATTTTAAATTCTAAGTTTTCTGATTTTTAAAGGAATTATACCAGTTAGATTTAGCTCTACTCTCTTCATCTAAGAACTATAAGAGGGCACTTTTGTCCTTGGTTTTTTTCAGTTCTGAGTCTAGAGTTCTGCATGAGATTTTATCTGGGTGCTTAAGTTTCTGGGTGCTTATTCTGGCTGGATCTCCCTGAGGTGGCTGACTTTTCTAACGTGTTAGTTCCCACTGTCTTCTGAGGTTTTGGTTGTGGTCTTGAGTGTACCCCTGGGGTTGGTTTCCTTTACTCTGTTATACAGAGTTAGGGAAGGTTTAACTTAACTTCTGCAGCTTAATGTGCATGTGAGGGGGGTTTTCACTGGCTGTGGACATAAGCAGTAGGGCTTTGCTTTTCCAAGGCAAAGATGTGGCATGCTTTATGTCTTTCCCTCACAGAAGCCTCTGTAGGCAGAGAGTCAGTTGTTTTCCTCTGTGTTGCCTGTCTGAAGTATTTTTCTTACCCTGGCTGAAGGCTCTGTTGTGTGGCCTTTCAGTCTGTCTAGGTCCTAAACTCCATTCACCTCAGGTCTTGCCAAGATTCAACAGCATTCACTTACAGCTTCTTGGTCTCCCTTTGCCCCCTCCCAAGTGCACCGCCTGTGAACTCTCACAGCCAATCTGTGCAGCCTTAAAATTTGGGCTACAGCTTCCTGAGTTTAGCTCCCATTCTATGTTCTTTTTTCAGAGTGTTGCCCATCCCCAACCCAAAATGATTGCAATCAGCCAAGTCCTTCAGGTGCCATCAGCTGGATTCTCACAGTTTCTTGCTGCCCCCACTTCTCTTCTTCCCTATTTCTGGACTCACCTTGACTCTCAACCTCTTCAGCTGCCATCTGGAGTTCTGAAGTCTCAGTCTGTGCTTGTTTTTATCCTTTGTTCAGTGTGTTAGTTGGTAGAGGATAAATGGGAGCAAGTACTTACTCCACCACCTTGCCCCACCTCCTATTATTCATTCTTGTTATTGTACCTTCTCTTTCTTTTTCTTGTTCTCTCTCTTTCATGACTTTGTTATTATTTTTACAAACAGATTTTGATTTTGTTGACCAAAATCTGTTTTCTCTGTTTTGTTGTTGTCCCTCACCTTGTCTGCATTCACCTTTATCATTTTCTTACTTTTATTTTATTTGGATTTAATTTGATATTCTTTTCCTAAATGTTGAGATCACTGAGTAGGTCATTAAAATAGCTCCTTAGATCAACCTTGTTTGGTCTCCCATACATTGGCCATTTTGAAAGACCTGAGTTCCAGTTTGTGTCCCCCTTCCCACTGAGACTGCTGAAAGATCCAGGGGTATTGCTTTATGTTTGATCTCTATTTCTTATGCTAAAAATTACAAAATGTTCTGAGGATAAAATGTCGTTGCAAATATGTGGCCTTGATGTGCTTCATTTTTCTTCAGGATATTGAACATTCAAATCCTGGTTGTCTTGGTGGCTCTGCACTGCTTTGAACAGATTTTTTAAAACAAATTTCCTAGCTTTTGTTGCCTTTCTGAATGCTAGGATTAATCTGAACAAACTACTATGCAATAGCCAAAGTAAAACTTTACCCAGTGTTAGTAGGTAATGCAAAACTTTATCCTAATTTTTTAAGTCAATTTACAAATCTCCAGAGGATATAAAAATTCCCATTGCTCTATATTTTCACCAACACTAGATAATATCAGGCTTAATTTTTACTGATCTGTGGTTGTTAAATAACGTATCTTTGAGACATCATTATTCATTTCTCTGATAACTAAGCATCTTTTCATGTGTTTATTGGCCATTCAGTTTTCAAATTCTGCAAAATGCCTATTCAAGTTTTTGCTATTTTTTTCGATTGAATTGCTTTTGTTTTATTAATTATTTGTAGGAGTTCTTTGTTTTTGATATTCATAATTTGCTGTGTATGTTTTGCAGTTACCCTTTCCCAGTTTTTCTTACATTTTTACTTTCTTTATAGTGATTTTTTTAGTGGACTGAGATTCCCTTTCTTATCATTTAAATTTTTGTACCATATGCATATATTACCTCTTCAAATTTTTAAAAATGGATATTATACAGTTTATTCCTTTGCCTCTACTTTTATATGATGTGACTCTTGTCTAGGCCTCTAAGTGGCCCCAAAATTTTGTTCTTGACCACCAACTGAAAGCTTCATGGTTTGAATCCACCCAGTGGTGCTGTAGAAGAAAGGCTTGGTGATATAATTCCATAAGATTACTGTCATTGAAAACCCTATGGTGTTCTACTCTGACACACAGTGTCACCGTTAGTTGAAGTCAACTCAATGGAATGGGTAGGGGCTCTTGTCTATGAAGGCAAGTGCACTAGAAAGTGATGGAGAAGTAGCAACACAGCTGTTTGCTGAGAATGCACTACAAACTGAGCACTGTCCTCAAAGGTTTACAATTATGCCTTATTTAATCTTCATAATTTCATGATACTCAAATCATTATCTTCATCGTGTGGATGAGGGGATTAGATTCCAACTTTCCTGCTGATGAGTTCACTGCTCCTCTTCTGTATCCCACAGTAGAGTTTTCTCCTATTCTTGTCAAGATTTAACATTTCCCTGTCACTGAAATATAGTGGAGTTTTTTTGTTTTTGTTTTTGTTTCAATTATAGACTTACTTGTGCCAAAGAAACCCATAAACTGCCTGTGTTCTCCCACTACAGAAAAATCTTAGTAATTTCCAACCTATGGCAATATCTGTTCTGTGTAACTCCCCTGAAGCTATGGCCAATAACATTCACTAACTTATTCCAGCTTTAACTCTTCTGTGAGTTTAAGTTCTTCTATGAAACCTTTATTCTTGTGATTTAAAGCTTAGTTTTAATATTTAGTATTCATTACATTTTATTATTTTTCATATCACTTTGTATCTTTTAGGCTATTATCTTTTTTCACCTCAAATGTTTTAAGCCCTATTTTCCAATGTGTAACTATCCATTTTCATTACCTAGACCTTCCTTTTCTTGCTCTCTTTTCCTCCTCGTTCTCACCTATCTTCTTTATTACTTTCCATCTCTAGACATTGCCGTCAATCTTCAAATAGCCCTCCCTTCTTGAGCTTTCACACTGTCTGTGTGTAGACTATTTTTCTCATTCCCTTGATGTCCACAAGTGGTGTCTTTGCTGTCCATGAAATACTATACCTCCCTAGGATGGGTCCTCCTCCTTTGGCCTTTTTGTGTTTACAGCCTTAAGGTTTCTCTTTGGTGTTTCTGATTCTCCCTTCTTGGTGTGCTTCACAGGCTTGTCTTTCCCTGCCATCAGCCCCATCTTATGGGGAGTGTTCTTTTTGCCTGGCACAGTGACAAATATTGTTTCAAATGCTCATCTCTCTCATTTTCATCACCTCCAGTCCCCAAACCCCCAATGAAGATTTCACAAAATCACTATCTCCAGCCCAGAGTATTTTCTGAGCTTTGGACCTGAATAACCAGCTCTGTCTAGACCTGAATAACCAACTTATCCAAAGTTGCTATTTCTTCAAGATTTGGTAACTTGATGGATAACACTACTCCCTGATCGCTAAACAGAAAGCACAGGATCTGCATTTAGCCTTACCTTTTACAGCTACAACAGTCTATCAATCACTAGGTTCTATGATTTCTTCTCTTAAATATATCTCAGCCCCATGCCTTCCAGGTGTCATCAGAAAGATAATTCAAGACTGAAGGATGCTGGAACTTGTCCAATGTGGACAATTTCAGGTCTAGGTCAGCCAGACAGCCTCAGGGTGATGTTGGGGCAAAGGACACCAAGACTCTTCTATCTTAGTTTTTAAAGACCCAATTTTATTTAATAAGAATACCACCAACAGTACCCGTTTCCCTTGAGTTGATTCCAAGGTTGTTGATTGTGGATCTGAGTAAAATGAAATCCTTGACAACTTCAATATTTTCTCCATTTACTAGGAAGTTGCTTATTGGTCCAAATGTGAGGATTTTTATTTTCTTTATCTTGAGATGCAATCCATATTGAAGGCTGTAGTCTTTGATCTTCATCAGCAAGTGCTTCAAGTTTTCTTCACTTTCAGCAAGCAAGGTTGTGTCATCTGCATATCACAGGATGTTAATGAGTCTTCTTTCAGTTCTGATTCCATGTTCTTCATATAGTCCAGCTTGTTGGATTATTTGCTCAGCATACAGATTGAATAAGTATGGTGAAAGGATACAACCCTGACCGACACCTTTCCTGACTTTAAACCACACAATATCCCCTTGTTCTGTTGGAATGACTGCCTCTTGATCTATGTACAGGTTCCTCATGAGCACAATTAGTGTTCTGGAATTCCCATTCTTCACAATGTTGTCCATAATTTGTTATGATCCACACAGTCGAATACCTTTGCATTGTCAATAAGACACAGGTAAGCATCTCTCTGGTATTCTCTGGCTTTCAACCAAAATCCATCCGACATCAGCAATAATGTCCATTGTTTCACATCCTCTTCTGAATCTGGCTTGAATTTCTGTCATTTCCCTGTTGATGTACTACTGCAACCACTTTTGAATGATTTTAAGCAAAATTTTGCTTGTGTGTGATATTAATGATTATTAGTCAATAATTTTCACGTTCTGTTGGATCACCTCTCTTTGGAATGGGCACAAATATGGACCTCTTCTAGTGGTTGGCCAGGTAGCTATCTATCTTCAAAATTTCTTGGCATAGACAAGCAAACACTTCCAGCACTGCATCCGTTTGTTAAGACATCTCAATTGATATTCCATCAATTCCTGGAGGCTTGTTTTTTGCCGTTCCCTTCAGTGCAGCTTGGACTTTTTCCTTCAGTACCATCAGTTCTTCGTCATATGCTACCTCCTGAAATGGTTGGTACAGTGAATCCGTGTAACCCTTCCAATTTCTTTTGATCCTTCCTGTGTCTTTCAATATTTTCCCTGTAGAATCCTTCAATAATGCAACTCCAGGCTTAAATTTTTTTTTCGGTTCTTTCAGATTTAGAAATACTTAGCATGTTCTCCCCTTTTGGTTTTCTGTCTTTAGGTCTTTGAACATTTCATTATAACACTTTACTTTGTCTTCTTGAGCTGTCCTTTGAAATCTTCTGTTCAGCTCGTTTACTTCATCATTTCGTCCTTTCCCTTTAGTTACTCTACATTCAAGAGCAAGTTTCAGAGTCTCTTATGACATCCATTTTGGTCATTTTTTCTGTCTTTTTAATGACCTTTTGCTTTCTTCATGTATGATATCCTTGATGTCATTCCACAACTCATCTGGTTGTCAGTCACTAGTGTTCAATATGTCAAATCTATTCTTGAGATGCTCTCTAAATTCAGGTGAGGTATACTCAATGCCATATTTTGGCTCTCATGTACTTCGTCTAATTTTCTTCAGCTTCAACTTGAACTTGCACAAAAGCAATTGATGGTCTGTTTCCCATTGGCCCCTGGCCTTATTCTGACTGATGATAATGAGCTTCTTCATTGTCTCCTCCGTTCATCTGTCAGTTGGTCATACTGTGGTGGCTTGTGTGTTGCTGTGATACTGGAAGCCAAGCTGCTGGTATTTCAAATACCAGCAGTATCACCCATGGTGGACAAGTTTCAGTGGAGTTTCCGGACCAAGACCAACTAGGAAGAAGGCCTTGGCAGTCTACTTCTGAAAAAAATTCGCCAGTGAAAACCTTATGATTAGCAGTGAAACATTGTCTGATATAGTGCCTGAAGATGAGCCCTTCAGGTTGGAAGGTACTCAAAATACTACTGGTGAAGAGCTACCTCCTCAAAGTAGAGTCGATCTTGAAGTGAATGGAGTAACGCTTTGGGGACCTTCATTTGCTGAGGTTGTATGACTCAAAATGAGAATAAACACTTTCAAATGCCCATTAGAAGTTGGAACTTGGAATGTACAAAATATGAATCTAGGAAAATTGGAAGCCATCAAAAATGAAATGGAATGTATAAAGATCAGTATCTTAGGCGTTAGTGAGATGAAATGGACTGGTATTGGCCATTTTGAATTCCACAATCATATAGTATACTATGCTTGGAATGACAAATTGAAGAGGAATGGTGTCATAGTGATTGTCAAAAAGAACTTCTCGAGGTCTATACTGAAGTACAACTCTGTTAGTGATAGGATAATATCCATATCCCTCCAAGGAAGACCAGTTAATACAATTAGTATTCAAATTTACACACCAAGGCAAAGATGAAGAAATTGAAGATTTTTACCAACTTATGCAATCTGAAACTGATCAAACATGCAATCAAGATGCATTGGTAATTACTGGTGATTTGAATGGGAAAGTTGGAAACAAAGAAGAAGCAACGACTGTTGGAAAATATGGCCTTGGTAATAGAAAGAACGCTGGAGATCACATGATAGAATTTTGCAAGACTAACAACTTCTTCATTGCAAATATATATATATTTTCTACAACGTAAATGGTGATTCTACACATGGAATTGGAATTGACTCAATGGCAATGGGTTTGGGTTTTTTTTGGTATACACATGGACCTCGCCAGATACGATATACTGGAATCAAATTGACTACATCTGTGGAAAGGGACAACGGAGAGGCTTAATTTCAGAACAAGGCTAGAGTCCAACTGCAAGACAATCGTTAATAGCATCCCCTTATAATTGTTTTTATTTATGTAAGGTTGGTAGTAATGTTCTCATTTTCAGTCTTGATTTTAGTACTTTGAGTTTTCTCTCTTTTTTTTCCCCTTGGTCAGTTTAGCTAAAAGTTTGTCGATTTTATTGATCTTTTCAAGAAATCAAATATTGGTTTTGTTGTTTCTTTATGTTGGTGTTTAATTCTTTATGTGATTTATCTCCACTCTGATCTTCATTATTTCCTTCCTTCTATTTGATTTGGATTTACTTTGTTTTTCTTTTTCTGCTTTCTTATGGTGGAAGTTTAAGTTATTGATTTGAATTTTTTTTTACTTTTTAATATAGTCTTTTGCAGCTTTAAATTTCCCACTGAGCACTATTTTTGTGGCATCCCATCAGTTTTGGTATGTTATGTTTTTTATTTTCATTCATCTCAAAATATTTTCTAATTTCCATTTTGATGTATTCTTTGATCCCTTGGTTGTTGAGTGTGTTCTTTAATTTCCATATATTTGTGAATTTCCAAAATTTACTTCTGTATTGATTTCTAATGTCATTCCACTGTGGTCAGAAAACATACTTTGTTTGGTTTCATTTATCTTAAATTATTGAGATTTGTTTATGGCATAAGATATGGTTTATCCTGGAGAACGTTCGTCATGTACTTGGAGAAAATGTGTATTCTGTTGTTGGGTGGTGTGTTCTATACATGTATGTTAGGCCTAGATAGCTTAAAGTGTTGTTCAAGTTTTCCATTTCCTTGGTGATCTTCTGAAAGTGGGATATTGAAGTATCCAACTATTATTGTAGAATTGTCTACTTCTCTCCTCATTTTTATCATCTTTTGCTTTATATATTTTGGGCACTCTGTTTTTAGGTGCATATATGTTTATAATTGTCTTTCTGATAGATTGACAATTTTATTATTATAAAATGTCCTTCTTTTTCTTCAGTAACACTTGTCTTAAAATCAGTTTTGCTGGATATTAGTATAGCCACTGAAGCTGTCTTTTGGTTAGTGTTTGTACAATATGTCTTCTTTCACCATTTTACTTTTACTTTTTTGAATCTAAAGTGAATTCTTGTAGATAACTTATAGTTACAGCATTTTAAAAATCCATCTCTGCCTTTTAATGAGCAGTTTAATCTATTTACATTTAATGAAATTACTGATAAATTAGCACTTATGTCTGACATTTTATGTTTGTTTTCCACAGAGCCTATGTCTTTTATTTTCTTCCATCCTTTCTTCATTGCCTACTTTTGTGTTAAATAGGTATTTTCTAACGTACTATTTTTATTCCCTTGTTGTTTCTTTTACCAGATAAGTTTAAGTCACTTTCTTGATGGCTGCCCTGGTGATTACCTTTATATTATTAATTTATAATAATGTAATTCAGATTACTAGGAATTTAATTTTGATAGCATACAAAAACTTTACTCTTATATAGCTTCATCCCCCTACTATGTGATTTTTTTTGTCAAAAAATTACATTTTTGCAGCACAGGAGAAAAGTAGAGTGCAGAATTCAAATTCTAGTAAAAAGATCAGACTTAATAGTCTGACTGAGACTGGAGGAACCCCAGAAGACATGGCTCCCAGACTCTC
This sequence comes from Trichechus manatus latirostris, assembly GCF_000243295.1. NCBI lineage: Eukaryota > Metazoa > Chordata > Mammalia > Sirenia > Trichechidae > Trichechus > Trichechus manatus. The sequence goes on from NW_004444115.1 coordinate 3,483,934, forward strand.
TGTTAACCCAGAACTAAAACCATTCCCAAAGCCAACCCTTCAGACAAAGAACAGACTGGACTATAAGACATAAAATGATACTCTTGAAGAGTGTGCTTCTTAGTTCAAGTAGATACATGAGACTTAATGGACAGCTCCTGTCAGAAGGCGAGATGAAAAGGTAGAAAGGGATAGTAGCTGGTTGAATGGACACAGGAAATTTGGGGTGGGAAGGAGGAATGTTCTGTCACATTTTAGGGATAACAAATAGGGTCACATAACAATGTGTATATAATGTTTTTGTATGAGAAACTAACTTGAGCTGTAAACTTTCACCCAAAGCACAATTTTAAAAAATTACATTTTTATGGGTTTAGTGACTGTCTTAGTCATCTGGTGGTGCTATAACAGAAATACCAGAAGTAGATGGCTTTTAACAAGAGAAATTTATTCTCTCATAGTCCAGTAAGTTACAAGTCCAAATTTAGGGCATCAGCTCCAGGAGAAAGCTTTCTCTCTCTGTCGGCTCTGGAGGAAAGTCTTTGTGATGCATCAGTCTTCCCTTGGTTTGGAAGCATCTCAGCACAGGAACCTCAGGTCCAAAGGATGCACTCTGCTCCAGGCACTTTCTTGGTGGTATGAGGTTCTCTTGTGTCTCTGCTCTCTTCTCTCTTTTATATCTCAAAAGAGATTGGATTAAGACACTATCTAATCTTGTAAACCTCATCAGCATAGCCTCATCACAGTGATAGAATTTACAACACATAAGGAGACCACATATAACCTCGTCATAGTGATAGAGTTTACAACACATAAGGAAATCACATCAGATTACACAATCATACAATACTGGGAATCATGACCTAGCCAAGCTACTACACACATTTTTTGGGGGACACAATTCAATCCATGACAGTGACTATCAGTATAAATTCATACTTATTGCTTTATGCAATTGTCATTCAAATCACATAGAAAAACCAAAAACCAAACCCACTGCAGTCCAGTCGATTCTGATTCATAGTAACCCTATAGGACAGAGTAGAACTACTCCATAGGGTTTCCAAGGAGAGATAGCCTGGTGGATTTGAACTGCCAACATTTTGCTTAGCAGCCAAACTTTTAATCACTATGTCCCAGTGTTTCCACATAGAAAACAGACATTACAAATAAAAAATACATTTATACTGTCTTTTATGTTCTAAAAACTCGACATATGTAGTAACCTGTATAGTTACCTTTACCTGTCCTCTCTATTTCTGCATGTTGATTTGAGTTAGTATCTAAAGTCCTTTCATTTCTTCCTAAATGCTTCCTTAGCATTAGAGCAGGCATGCCAGTAACAAACTCAGTTTTATTTTTTGTTTGTTTGTTTCTTTCTTTTTTAATCTTAGAATGTCTTAACTTTTCTTTCATTTTTGTTGGATAGTTTGCTGCATATAGAATTTTTGATTGACAGTTTATTCTTCTCGGCACTTGAGTATGCCACTCCATGGTTTATGACAAATCAGCTGTTAATCTTAATGATTTCTTGTGCATGATGAGTCACTTCTCTCTTGCTGCTTTCAAGATTATCTCTTTTTCTTTCAACAGTTTGATCTATCTAGCTGTGGATAACTTTGAGTATATATTCAAAGATATTTAGAGTTTGACTTCTTAGTTGTGTAGATTAATGTTTTGCATCAAATTTGGGAAAGTTTCACGTATTATTTCTTTAAATATTCTTTCTACCCTTTTCTCTAATGTCCATCTGTGACTACGATTATGCATATTTTGGTAAGCTTGATGGTGTCCTATGAGTCTCTTAGGCTCTGTTTATTTTTCTTTATTCTTATTTCTTTCAGTTCCTCAGAATAAATAATCTCAACTAACCTATCTTCAAATTTCTTGACAATTTCTTCTGCCTGCTTGAATCTTCTTTTAAACAGCCTATTGAAATTTTTATTTCATATATTGTACTTCTCAGGTCCAAAATGTCTATTTGACACCTCTATGAGTTCTCTCTGTTATTTAATATTCTCTCTTTGATGAAATATAATTCTCATACTTCTCTTTATTTCATTAGACATGATTTCCTTTAGGTTTTGAACATACTTAAAATAGTTGATTTAAAGACCTTATCTAGTAAATCTAAAATTGGCTTATTCAGGGACAGTTTCTATTGATTTTTTAAACTGTATATGGTCTATATTTTCTTGTTTCTTTTGTGCCTTTTAATTTTTAGTTGAGTAGTGGACAATTTATATAATGTAATATGACAGTTCTGGAAATCAGTTCTCCCCTCAGTGTTTGTTGTTTTTGCTGCTTATAGTATTTGTTGCTATTTCTTAGTTTACTGACATTTTTAAAGCTAATTCTTTATAGTCTGTATTTTTTGTAGTGTGTGGCCCATGAAGTTCTTACCTGATTAGTTTAACAGTAAGCTAATTAATGAACAGAAATTTTCTTAAATGTATGACACTAGTAAATATTTTAATGTTTCCTGGCAGTCTCTGTGTGCATGTTGGAGTACAATTTCAACACTTTTCCAGGAAGTTTACAACTCTGCTTTAGCCTTCACTTCCTGCTTTTGGATTGCCTCGAGGTCATCAACAGGTGAGATCCTAAGGTCTTCTCAGGTCTTTCCTGAGCATGCACGCAGTACTACCTATGAACATGACCTTCTAGGGTTCCCAGGAATATGTCAGATCTTTCCAAAGCCCCTATAGACATCTCATGCCTCAGATTTTTTCCTTTTAATCATTCTGGTTAGTTTGCCCCAAATTAAAATTTTGTCTGAAAGCCATGTCTTTAAAACACCAACAAATGTTTTCAACAATCTTACCTCACCCTCCTGGAGAGAGGCTTTTAGCACTGAGCAGCCAATAAATTCAGGCTTCTCGGGTCAGGTCAACCAGGAAACAAACAGGTAAAATAATGAAAATTCTTTTTGAATGATGTCCTTTCTGCTACCTCTGGTATCAGGAATGTGGGATGTTATTTTCAAGGCTATCACTAAACTAGGGAGTGGGGGTTGGGTAACCAACCAGTTGCTGTTGAGTCAATTCCTATTCATAGTGACCCCATGTGTGTCAGAGTAGAACTGTGCTCCATAGGGTTTTCAGTGGATGATTTTTTGGAAGTGTATCACCAGGGCTTTTTTCCAAGGTTCCTCTGGATAAATTCAAATCTCCAAACGTTTGGTTAGCAGCGACCGTGTTGATCATTTGCAAGACCCAAGGACTCCACAAAGCTCATTGTTCTTACTGAAATTCACTATAAACGTTCCTGGATGGCTGAAAGACTTTGATTGATTTCCACAGTTATGAAAAAGTTGATTCTGACTATTTTTACCATTTTTTTCATTGTTTGTATGGAAAAGCAAATTTTTGGAGGTCCTTACTCTCATTTTCAAGCATATATTTAAGTATTTATAAAGTTTGCTGAAATTAATACCTACATTTCTATATAAAATTATTCTCATTATTTCCTAGAATAGGCTCTTAGAAGTGCAATAATATGGTTATAAGTTCAGCAAACATATTCTGAGAAACATGGCCTTAAATCAATAAGATGTTGGAATAGAAAGTAAAATTAATCCTACAATCAATATTTTATAATTCTTCTTCATTTTATTAAGACATGGACTATTTTAGTTTAAAGTTTTAACATACAACCTATTCATCCTAATTGATCTCAGTATCTTTTATTAGGGGAACTTGCGAGAAATTGAGTGCATCAGACACTCAAGGGATTGTTCCATTGTAGGTGTGTGATCTCTTATTAATTGCCTTGAGTTTTTACTGTCCACAGGAATGTAGGAAGCAGCTTTCCTTGCTCTAATAAAGTGTTAATTTTTAGGAAAATAAAATGTGGTATATCTTTCCCTTGACTTGAGCTGAACAGAATCATAGCACAGCTATATCACAGGTAAACTTTGAAAGGTTAAAGGAGTTAGAATGGCTGCAGAATTTATTAACAAAGTCCTACTGGCTGCTCTAGGAATGCAAAATTAGTCAGCATGTTCTTCCTGGAGCACTTTCCTCTGGCTCTGTGCAGAGCACTAACAGAGTAAGACAAGCAGAGATTACTCAGCTAATTGACTGGAGGCTCAGACTAGCAAATCAGGCCAAATGATTGTTTATAATCTAATCAGGGCATCAATAATTGAAGAAGTCTGTGTTGAACGATGATTATCGTGTGGTGCTTACATGTAGGTAATGGTAGTGTTCAGGAAATTGGCTGCCTTCTGACAGCAGGGAAAAGCAGACTAAGAGTAATGAACAAAGCGACTTCAACCAGCAGTCAGTGAAGCAACCCTTTAGGTTAAACAGTGACTTTTAAAGATTTCACTTTTAACGTGCAAATTTCTTGGGCAGAATGTGGTGAATATGAAGTCCTTAGTATTTCAATATGAATAAAACAACCTGGCTAGAGGAACAGAAGACCAGTTGGAAATGGACTAACCTGAACATGTTTCCAGGCTTCACCTCTTAATGGCTGTGTAAAGCCGAGCATCTTGGTTATAACCTTCTGGGTGGGTAGAGAGTCTCTGAGCTCTGAAGCCAGGACTTTGAGATCCAGGGTGGGCAGGCTATGTCAGAAGTGCTGGCACCTCATAGTTCCCTGAGATCCGACACCTGTTCCCTTGACATTGCTGTCACCTCTTTTCACCCACCCTTATCAATAGTAGAGCTTAGAGCTCTTTTCTAGTAATAGGAATAAAATGTCAGCTATGGTGTTCTGTCTGTTTTTCCCTGTGATGGGCATCCGACAAAGGCAAGGTTGCAAAGTCCAATGATGCTGGATGGAGCCAGGGAATTCGTCTCACTAACCGTGCTTTTCCCCACTTCCTATCTGTAAGAAGAGGCTCAGCGTGTGTTGAAGGACAGGGGCAAGTTGGGGACTGCAAAACAAAATGCTCCCAGAACAAGAACTTATTAAGAGAAATCTTGTGATATGGCAGAAAAGATGTGGATTTAGGACTTCCTAAATGTCAAATGACCTGGGTAACATTCCCTCTCCAAGCTTGAGGTTCCTTAAATGAGAAATAAGCTATTAGCTATTTGGTGTAATTTATAAAGATTTCTTATCTAACAGTTTTAGGTTCAGAATGATCCCCAGTTACTATTGAAATTGTTCCATAGTTGTGTTTTTGGAGATGTTCTTCCACAACATTCTGTACTTCCCCTCCTTATACCTCATCACAGTAACTGGGAGTCATAGGTAGGTCAATTTTCTCCAGTACAAAGTTCACTTCTGTCTGGTTCACCAGCACTATGTCATCAGCACCTGGTGACATGTCTGGCACATATTGGTTTCTCAGGACACTCTTGGGGTAAGGGAATGGATGAGTGAGTGATTTTGTATGCACCACTAATTGCTATGGCACTCAGAAGCAGCTGATCTTATACCTTCCTTAGCCATGTCAGGTATGTGGAAGATCTGGGAGCTTAGTTTATTTTATGGTTTTCCTAAATATTCTGTATCCACCTCTAGCACATAGTCTGACCCCCCCCCCCCAAACATGGAAACGATGCCCAGTGCCTTATTTGCTCCTACGGGGGAAGTTGTTGAGTGGACCCAAGCTCACCGGTGTCTCCAGAAGATATGAGTGGTGGCTCAATGTTAGGTAGGGAGTCACACTAAAATAGGGATTATCCACCTGAGTAATCAGGATGGGAATATCCCAAGGGAAGCGATGGAACTGAGAAAGGGAAGGCCACGGGGGAAATTTCAGGACACAGGGCTGCTGTCCATTTCTGCTTTTTATGTTGCTCTGGTGTGTACTGTGTCACACCACACAATCCTTTCCCCATTTTCCCCCTGTTTTCCTGTCCTAGTCCTTCTGACCTGATCTTCTGCTGGACTGAGGTCTGCTTCCAGTCAACCTTGTTGTCTTTTCCAGATTCCCCATATTGACCTTCTTCTACACTAAGGTTATATGAAATATCTTTCAAAAGATCATGGAGAAGTCTCCACTTAAAATGGGTTTCTCAGCTCTGATTGTACACAAGCAACACTATTTAAAAATACCCATTCTGAGCCAGGCCAAGGAATCACAACTCCTTGGACATGGAGCACCAACACTGATGTTTTGTTTTTGAGCCACCCACATGTTCCAGAGTTGCAACTAGAGTTGAGAACCAAGGCTTTAGAAATTAGCACTGTTTTTGGAGAAAGGCTAGTTTTGCCCCGTCATTGCTTGGATTTGATCACTGTTGGCTTTGGCAAATTCTGTCTACATTTTTCCCTTCATTTCCCATTAACTTCACTGTTTGTTTTGCTTGCTTTGCTCTCCTTCAATTAAGACAAAGAATGAGCCCCCAAGAGAATGATAATAAAATTTAAAAATTTTCTATTCTGTCTCTGACCCTATTCTTCAGCTGTTCCTGTACATGTGCCCTGCCCTAACCACCCAAGGACAGTGAGTCTCAAGTACTAGCCAATGTTTAAAAATGCTCTTGACCTCTTACATATTGTCAACCTGCTTTTGATTTTATTTACAGTAATCTTTGAACTCTTGGTTGTTGTATTGATTTCCTATTACTGCTGTAACAAATTATCACAAACTTAGTGTCTTAAAACAACACAGATTTATTATCTCACGTTTCTGTAAGTCAGAAGTCTAACATTGGGGCTGCATTCTTTTCTGTAGGCTGTAGGGGAGGATCCATTTCCATATTCATTTAGGGTATTGGCAGAATTCAGTCACTTGCAGTTGTAGAACTGAGGTCCTCATTTTCTTATTAGCTGTAAGCTGAGGGCCATTAGAGAACATAAAGGATGCTGCATTCCTTAGCTAATGTCCCCCTTCCTCCATCTTGAAAGCATTCTGTGGAAAGTCCTTGTCACATCATATCCCTCTAAGCAGAGTCCAGAAAGATTCTCAACTTTTAAGGAGTCATGTGATTAAATTGGGTTTACCTGCTTATCCAGGATAAATTTCTCATCTTAAAGTTCATTACTCTAGTCACATATGCAAAGTCCCCTCTGGACTTGGGGCATGGGCATCTTTGGGGGGTCATTATTCTGTCTACCAACTTCAACCATTGTTTCGGTTTTTACCTTCTCAAAATTTGCTGCCACATGTATTAAATGCCCAGCACAGATCTGGCACTTAGTAGGTTCTTAAAAAGTGCTTTTAAGGTGCCTGGATAGATGTTGGACTATGCTGTCTCCAGCACTTGAACGTCAGCTTTCATAAGAGACTTTTCTTGGTTCTTCCCTTGTGCTCTCACAGGTCACATATTTCTGCTATTGCCCTTGCTCCTGGGAATCCAGCCCCATACTCAGTCACTTATCTAAGGCTGGGCATCCACAGCAGGAAAATCATACTCATAACCCATTTCTCCAGCCCCAGAGTTGTTGGGTATGGGGTTTCATGCTATATGGACGACATGAGATAGCAACAGTTCCACAAAAGGTTTACTCACCATCCCCCCTAGTTTCTTTTCTTATTTATGAAATTGGCATTTCACAGCTCAATAGACTTGAAGATATTAGATATTGTTATGGATTGAATTGTGTCCTTCCAAACTATGTGTTCTGTATCATAATTTCTATGCCTGTGGTTACAATCCCATTTGCATATGGGTGATTTTTGTTGTGTTAAAGAGACAGGATTAGAGTAAGGTGTATATTAAATTGATCTCTTTTGAGATGTAAAAGAGATTAAGCAAGAAAGAGAGAAAAGCAGAGATGGGGGAAGAGAGATGACAAACCACATGAAGATTGCCCAGGACCAGAATCTCAGAAGAGACTAAAACTTTCCTCCAGAGCTAACAGAGAGGGAAAGCCTTCCCCTAGAGTTTTTACCCTTAATTCAGACTTCTAGCCCCCTAAACTGTGAGAAAATAAATTTTGTTTTGTTAAAACTGCCCACTTGTGGTATTTCTGTTATAACAGCACTAGATAACTAAGACAAAATTTGGTACTGAGAAATGGGGGTGCTGCTCTAACAAATACCTACAATGTGGAAGTAGTTTTGGAATTGGGTATTGCATAGAGGCTGGAAGAGTCATGCTTGGTAAAATAAAGGGTCAGTGAATAAAAGAAAGACCCTCAACTAGATGGATTGAAACAATGACTGCAACAATGGGCTCAAACATAGCAACAATGTTGAGGATGGTGCAGGACGGAACAGTGTTTTGTTCTGTTGTATATAGGATTACTATGAGTCGAAACTGACTCAACTGGCACCTAACAAGAACAATAATAGTAAAAGCCTAGATTGCCTTGAAGAGACTATTGGTACAATTAGAAACATCAAGGGCAGCTGGTGAAGGCTCAGAGGAAGTAAGGAGAGCCATAGAGAAAGTCTGCATAGTTATAGAGAATATATATGGTGCCAGCAACAAAATGTTGCTAGAAAAGTAGACTTTAAATGTGCTTCTAGTGAGGCTTCAAAAGAAAATGATGAACATGTGATTGGACAATGGAGGAAGGGTGATGCTTTTTAAGCAGTTGCAAAAAACTTGCCTAAATTATGTTCAAACGTTTGGTGGAAGATAGAACCTTAAGTGATTAAGTTGGATATTTGGCTGAGGAGATTTCTAAGCAAGATCTTAAAGGGACCACTTGTTTTTTCCTTGCTGCTTTTAGTAAAATGAGAGAGGAAAGAGATGGGTCTAAAAGAGAACTGTGCAAAATGAAAACAAAAAGATTTGGAAAACTATGTTGTACAAACTAGGGACAAATGTCCTGGAATTTTCACCAAGGACTCTTTATTAAAGAAATTAAGCCCTGACTAATGAATGGATCTAACCAACTACCCCAGCAGATAACCCATCAACTTAGACAGAAAACAGGGGCTACATCTGTTGTTCTCCAAGGAAGGAAAAGACGTATTCCTGAAGAAGCTTGGAGATCAGCAGAACTGTTGGAAGGAACATGGGAAGCAGGGCTTCATTGGTTTCAAAGGGTGGAATCAAGACCTCTTAGGTTTAAAAGAGTCAGATCTTCACCAACTCAATTTGAAGTGTGGGGCTGCCATTCACAAGTGCCGGGGAGATAAGGCTGCTGCCCAAAGCTGAAGGGGTGGGGCTACCACGTCAAGGGGCAGAAGAATGAGGACTGCTGGGGCCAAGGGAGTGGGTTCTCAACTCAGATGGACTAGGAGAATGGGGCTGCCCGAAGCTGAGGGAGAACAGTTGCCATCTCAGTGGGTCTGGAAGGCAGAGCTGAAGAACAGGACAAAGGGGCCTCCACCCAGAATCCAGAGTGTATGGCTAACACCAAAGTCTGGAGCACAGAGAACAGAGGATTATTTTCAAGCCTTGAGAGCTAGTGTAAATTGTTCTGCTGGGTTTTGGACTTGCTTGGTGCCCGTTATCCTTTCTTTCCCTCCAATTTCTCCCATTTGTAATGGAAAAGTCTACCTCCTGCCTGTCCCACCATAGGTTCACAGATGAAGAAGAAATGTACTCCATATTTGATTTAGATGACTCAGAAGATGAGATTTTGGACTTAGAGTTGATTTAAGATATTTGGGATGACGTGATGGGGTGAATGTGTTTTGCATGTGGCAAGGACATGAATTTGGGGGGCCAAAGGGTGGAATGCTATGGATTGAATTGTGTCCCCCAAAAATATGTGTTGTAAATTGTAACTTCTATGCATGTGGTTACAATCTCTTTTGGGAATGGGTTTTTTTTTAAGTTAATGAGACAGGATTAGTGTAGGGTGTGTCTTAAATAAATCTCTTTTGAGATATAAAAGAGATTAAACAAGCAAGAGAGAGAAGCTGAGATAGGGGAAGAGAGATGCCATGCCACATGAAGATCTCCAAGGAACAAGGAAACAGAAGCTGAAGGAACAAGGACCTTCCCCCACAGCTGACAGAAAAAGAAAGCCTTCCAAGAGCTAGAGTCCTGAATTTGGACTTCTAGCCTCCTAAACTGTGAGAAAATAAATTTCTCTTTATTAAAACCACCCACTTGTGGTATTTCTTTTATAGCAGCACTAGATAACTAAGACAGTTATTAATTTACTAAAATAGTCATTAAAATATTAGAAATCCGCTGACTAAAGCTCACAGTTTTCTTCTTAGGTCCATTGGTGTTTCAGAATCATGCAGAAAATTTGGTAGACTATTTGATCCAGCAAAGCGTAGAGGAGTGTGGGCTTATTCAGGCAACCTGTCAATGGCAACAGTGTTGATTGCCCTCAGCAGGGCTGAGTGTTTCTGGAAGCTGTTGGGAATCAAAGGGTATGAAGAAAACAGCTTTCAAGGGGGATATGTTCACAAGGTCTAAAGGGAAAGGATCAGCCTCCCCTGAATTTCTTTTTCTCCCTGTCTTTCATTCTTTCCCCAGTATATGTTTTTATTCATTTAACAAATATTTTCTAAGCATATATGCATTCCCAGCACTTGAGGCTACATCAGTGAACACAACAGATATTGATTCCTGCCCTGTGGATTTTGCCTTCTTCACGTTGCCATTTTTTGAGGGTATTACTTTGTGCTTGGCCCTGGTGATAGAAGGATACATCATATCCAGCTCTGCCTCACTAAGCTTATGCTTGGTGGTGGAGACACAAGGTATCAGGCAATCAGAATGCAACATGGTAAGTCCATGAGGGGCTGAACAAGCTTGAGGTAAGTGCACCCCTCTCAGCCCCAGCAAATTATAGATGGCTTCTCATATATAGGGACATCTCATTGGATCTTGAAAGATCCACCTTCTAAGCAGACATCTCTGAAGTAAGGGGTGGCATATGCCTAAGTGCGGAGGTGCACTCACGAATGATTGCATGGATATCAGGTGCTCTCTGTGAATGAGGCTAGTATTTACATAAATGACCTGAGAGTTGACTTGAAAGCAACTGAGGTGAGAAAAGGGAGGCCAGGGCCACTGGGCCCAGGGGTGAGAGCTCTCCTATTAGCCGTAAGAGATCAGGGAAGTCATACCACCTGATCTTTTGGGCCACAGCAGGAAAGACAGAGACAAGTCAGGAGGTGGGGACACAAGTGTCCAGCCCTACATGTGGAAACTCACCCTGGTTATCTGTATCACCCACACCTTGAGGACACTATGAGTTCTGCTGGGATGTCTTCCTTTTTCTCCTTTTCCTTGACAACCCCATTTTCTTCTCAAGGTTCAGATCAAATTCTACTTTTGTCATCAGGCTACCCTCAGGTAACTTCTATTTATACAATAGTCCTATTTTTCATCTGAAATCCTTTAAATATTTATATGTACCATTTATTTATCAGATTAGCTCTGCATTTGATTATACTGTTACTAAATGATTTCTCTATTTCCTCCACATATTTACATAATTTCTTCACACATGTACAGTGAAATTTATCATGCAAAGAAACAAGTCCTGGCTTTGTAGTCCAAGGAACAAGATTCAATGTCAGATGTGGAACAGATACTTCACATAACGATTTTGGAAGGAATAAGGAAGGAAGGAAAGAAAAGAAAAGAGAGACAGAGAGAGGGAGGGAGGGAAAGAAGAAAGAGAAGGAGAGGTTACAACTATATCTGGACACCAGACTGGCTGATAGAATACAATGAACAGAAAGATGTCCGCTTCTTATTAAGCCTTTAGCCCTGTGTTTTCCAGAGGTGACGGTGATGCACCCAGGGTGTGTTGAGCCACAGGTGAGGCATGAAACTCAGCTCTGGTGAGTCTATATTACTGAAATAAACACAAAGAAACACATTATATACAAATTATTTAAAATAAACAAGACTATATCCTAGAGTAAAATGCAAAGTTCACATGAGCTTTTTAAAAAAGGATGGAACTAGTGGTTATGTCCACATGTCTGTCCTCCACTGTCGGGAGAGCTTTGGGGAGAAAATTCTGAGATAAGCTGTCCAGTACACAACACCTTGGAATACTCCCTTCAATCAAAAGTTATTGCTAGAAGGTAACTTTAAGTCAAATATATTCTTAGGAAAAATATTAGTGACCCTGTGGCCTCACTCATTTGCATTCTCTTTATAATCTGTTTTCTGGCATTAAAAAAATATTTCTTCTTTGATTTCAGACTTTACTTGGGGAGTGGTGGTGAAATGAGTTTGTTTATGTAGCCTTTTGCTTTGATTCTTTGGAAAAACAGTTTGAGAGATTTTTTTTCCCTAAACCCTGAGGAGTTGCCTTTCCACTAGTTTTCTACCCCAGAGGGTTTCTCACTTTTGTCCAGGTTGATTGACATTTCTTGGGTAAGCTGTAAACAACTTGATTGTTTGATACTTTTTGTCTGGCTCTGGGCTGCAGCCTGACCTGTTGTTGCTCTGTTTCACGCACCTTGCAGGGATTGGTCAACATACTTATGCAAATGAAGTGACCATAGCCTACCATGCAAATGAAGTGATGGTGTCCTACCAAGACAGGATAGGTCAGTTCATAGCCCTAATAGGAGGGTCATGCCTTGAAATTTACCAGGAGTTTTTTTATATATGCGGCCGACCCCACAGAAGTTTGCAGACAGAAAGAGAAGGAAAAAAGAAGTAGAAATGAGAACAGACAAGAGAAGCAAGCAGAGAGAAGAAAGAGAGAGAGAGGAGGTGAGGAACCTCCTAAAGAGCTGTAACATGGATCAAGGCTGTAACACTGAAGATAGAAAGCGGCCTGGAAGGGGCCCTGTGGAAGAGTCCATGGTGACAGCAGACACCTGCTGCTAGCAATGCATCAGGAGAGCTAAACAAAACTGCTACACTGGCTATGACAGAAGGGAGGCTGAAGGCAGAGAGGACTGTCCTCAGAGGGCTGAGAGGAACCCTCTCCTGAGGGTGCTGAAAGGACACCTGCACAGCTGACGGTGTGTGCACAGCAGAGAGAAAGGCTTGCTTGCTGGCACAGCTGAGAGAAGCTGAGAGAGCTATCCTGCACTGAAGAAGGGAGGGACCTGCTCTCCACTTTGGGGGAGCCTTCCAGGCTTTGCCTACATGCTTCCTGATCCTGATCCCAAGTTGTAGCCTGTTGATCCTGATCCTGAGTTGTATCATGTTACTTCCTTAATAAACCACTTAACTGTAAGTGTAATCTGTGAGTTCTGTGTGGCCTTTGCAACAGATTGTTGAACCCAGAAGAGAAGTAGTGAGTGCCATGGGAGGAACAGCTAGTGTCAGAATCAGTAGAAATGATGGCGAATGGAGATAAGTTTGACATCCACAACACAGGAATCATTCTTGGGCTGATCTTGAGTCTCATTATACCCCCTGAAATTAGATTCTGATGCCACTACTACCATTTTACAGGGGGAAAGTGGTGGCAGGACTTTTGTCTTTTTATTTTAATAATTCCAAGGTCTTCACAAAGCAATGAAAACAATTCATACTTGTCCCAAGTATTTTTCAAATCAATGTATGGATATATTTGAGAGTTTTTCAGTGAAAAATAGTATCAAGTTGCTATTTACTGAACCCATACCACATGCCCAGCATCAGTGGAAAAAACAGACTATAATAACTGCCCCATGGATTTTGCATACTATTGGCTGTCACTTACTGAGGTTCTTATCTGTGCCCCTGTTAACCATAGCCCAGCAAAAGGTAGTAGGAGATAATTATGGCACTATATTATTAGGTTGAGTGATATAAATGTAAAATTTTTGTATATCAAGAAATGTAGAATGTTGGCAATTTCACATGGTTCAACCTAACAGCTACATATGGAACAACTTGTATATGTCTAGACCCATTTTGTACTCTAAGTCCATTTTATAGATTATTAAAGACTGATGGGAGGGGACAGTGAGATATAAATGATTTGTTTATTGAATAGTGACTAGATTTTGGACCTGGGCTAAGATGTGGAATAACGACTATGAAAGGGAGATAGGAAGCCAGCACAGACCAACATCTCAAACTATATCTTGGTGACAATGAATTAATTCATTCGCTTACTCATCCATTTATTTCTCCACAATGCCAAAAACAAGATGTGAGCACCTCCTTTGTGTCAGATGGCTGTTCTAAGGACTCCTTTAAAATATTTCCAAGTCCCTGACAGTTGAAAACACTGCCCTAGCTGAGCAATTGGTTTCATGTAGATGAAAAAGGCCTGGTTCCTGTCTTCCAGGAAAAATCCTCTCACTTATCTCCTCTAGCTGAATGCTAGTGTCTAATGGATAATATACTTTTAGAAAGTCAATTTCCATATCTTTTCATTCACTGTATTAAAAACGGATACCCATATAAGGTTTTTCAATGAAATCTGAAAAAATTCCACCTGTTTCTTCACCATCTATCTGTATTACTCGGAGATAGCTGTGGGCTCTGAGGACCTTCAGAAGGTCTTAAAAGACAAGTATCTAGTTTCCCAGGGCTGCCATAGCAAACTACCACAAAGTGGGTGGCATTAAAGAACAGGAATTTATTTTCTCACAGTTCTGGAAGCTAGAATTCAGGGTATCAGTTGTACCATGTTTTCTCTGTGTCCCCTCTAGGAGAAGATTCTTCCTCATCTTCTCCAACTCCTGTGCCCCAGGGTCCTCTTGGTGTTCCTTGGCTTAGAGATATACCTTCACATGCTGTCTTCTTCCTGTGTGTGTGACTCTGTCTCCATGTCTGTTCTCTCCTTTTATAAGATACCAGTCATATAGGATTAGGACTAGGACCCACTATACTCTGACATGACTTAACTGATAATGTCTTCAAAGATAGACCCTATTACCCCAAACAAGGTCACATTCACAGGTACATTTGGGGAACACAGTTCAACAATTTATCCCATAACAATGAGTAAAGTTAAACAAGTCTGAGATGTTCCCACTTGTGGATGTTCAAAGAAGTCACCTTTGAGCTTCTCAAGGAGTCATTGTTCCTGAACCACACATTCCTCACAGGCAGTTTGAGGCTGAGCAATAAACACAGCTATTTATCACCTTGGGTTGACCCTAAGGACAGTCTGAGCGCCTAGTGAGGCTAGAATTCTAAAAAGATAAAATGGCATTTTAAACAATTCGGTTTTTGTACTTGTGAAGTAATAACACCTTCTAGCCCAAGGTGAACCTCAGCCACAGCTTTATTTTTAGTTGTTTTGTTTTGTTTTGGAAAATATTTTTATTTCACATTCATTTCTAAAGGATAATTTCACTGGGTATAGAATTTGAAGTCGACAGTTCTTTACTTTCAGCACTTGAAAAATATTGAGCTACTTTCTTCTGATCTCCATGGTTTCATGCAGCAAACCTCTTGTCATTTATGTTTTCCTGTAGCTAAAGTGTTGTTTTCTCTACTTGCTTTCAATATTTTTTCTTTATCTTTAGTTTTCAAGTGTCTCTTGGTGATGCAAATAGTTTGCACTTGATTAGTATCCTAAAAGGTTGGTGATTTGAACCCACTCAGAGGTGCCATGGAAGAAAGGCCTGGCAATCTGCTTCCATAAAGATTACAGACACGAATACCTTATGGAGCAGTTATACTCTAATACATGGGGTCATCATAAGTGAGAATCAACTCAACAGCAATGGGTTTGGTTTTTATGGTTTTCATTTTCAAATGTTTAATTATGATGTGTGTTGGCATGGATTTTGGGGGGTTTATTCTGTATGGGGTTTGTTCAGTTTCTTGGAAGTGTAAGTTTGTGTCTTTCACCAGAATTGTAAGTTTTCAGTTATTATTTCTTCCAAAATTCTTTCAGTCCCACTCTTTTTCTCCTCTATTTCTTATTGTTCCACAGGTCGTTGAGGCTCTTTTTTTCCCAGTCTTTTATATTTTTCTTTCAGATTAGGTGAATTCCCCAAGTTCACTAATTTTATTCTCTGTCATCTCCATACTATTACTGAGCTCATCCAGTAAATTTTTCCCTTAATCTGTGTATTTTTTAGTTTTATAATTTCCATTTTGTTCTTTTTAATAACTCCTATTTCTTTCTTGTGATTTTCTTCCTTTTTATTTGTTTCAAGAAAATTTGTAATTGAATCTTGAGGCACTTTCATGACAGTTGCTTAAAATACTTTTCAAATAATCCCAGTATCTGATTCCTCTTCATATTGATATTCACTGATTGTTTTTCTTCATTCAAGTTGATATTGTCTCGTTTCTTAGTAAGATGGAAGTTCCTATGTTGTGTCTAGGGTTTTTTTTTTTTTTTTTCCGTTATGTTCAAGAATTGTGGATCCTATTAAACCTTTCATCATAGCAGGCAGTCACCATGGCAGGCAGTCACCATGTTCAAGCTTAGCATGAAATTTTTGGTCTATGTTCGCTGTCTGTATTTCTAATGACAGTTTAATTTTCATATCCTTTACAGTTTTATTTTCGTCTGCTTGGTTTATATGGGACCATTGGCACTTTCACTCGTCCTTGCTACTGCTACTTGAATGGACAGAAGGGATTTCCATTGGCTACATCACTGGGTCACTACTGTCTTCTTTAGATTATATGGGTCACTGGGTGCATCTCAATGTTGGAAGGGTATGTTGTGATCTCCCTATCAGGACCCCCTGCTGCCCAAGTGTCTCTGGGTGCAGGATAGTCTTGTCTCATAGAGGAAAAGAGCCTTCCAAAACCAGGTTTCTTGCTGTGATGGGGTCCCTTTCTCTGGTTCTACCTGACTATCCTGGAATCTGCTTGTAGGGGAGTAGAGTCTCTGGCTTGTAGGGTAAAAAAGGCATCTTAGTTATCTGGTGCTGCTATAACACAAATACCACAAGAGGATGGCTCTAACAGACAGAGTTTATTCTATCACAGTCTAGGAGGCTAGAAGTCCAAATTCAAGGGTGCCAGCTCCCAGGGAAAGCTTTCTCTCTTTGTCGGTTCTTGGGGAAGGTCCTTGTAATCAATCTTCCCCTGGTCTAGGAGCTTCTCAGTGCAGGGACCCAGAATCCAAAGGACACACTCCACTCCTCACTCTGTTTTCTTGGTGGTAGGAGGTCCCTTCTGTCTCTCTGTTGGCTTCTCTCTTTTATATCTCAAAAGAGATTGACTCAAGATACAACTTAATTATGTAGATTGCATCATGCCTCATTAACATAACTTCCTCTAATGTTGCCTCATTAACTTCATAGAGATAGGATTTATAACACATAGAATAATTACATCAGATCACAAAATGGAGGGCAACCACACAGTAGTGGGAATCATGGCCTAGCCAATTTGACACACATCTTTGGGGGACACAATTCAATCCATAACAAGAGATTTCACGGAACTGGCTGTGTGCTGTAGCTGAGTCTCTCCTGTGAATTCTGTCCATTGGCCTTGGTATTTCTGGTGGACAAGGGGAGTACCAGGCCTGTCGGTAAAGGAGAGTGCCTCTGTTGACTATTATGGTGAGGCTTCCACTTAATTCCCTTTGACAGTGTTCTGGGCTCACTTGTTGTTGCTAGAGGAAATCTCATTTGATGCAAGAAAGGAATGAGCATAACTGGGCTGTTTCCTATTGGTAGGTTAGTGTTTGGGAAATGCCAGGTCAGGGTGACCTTCCTCTTTTGGGTGAGTGATGCAAGATGTTCTGCCACTGTGTGGTTCCTCCAGTCTTTTGGTCCCAAATCAACTTGCTTCTTTGTTATCACTTTTCAGAGTTCTTCTTTGGTTTTCTCTTGCATTATTTTCAAGATTTATAGTTTCCCTTGGCAGGAGGAGCAGGTAATAATGCATCTATGCCACTTTGTTTACATGGGAATAGCTTTACTTCATTCTTGAAGAATATTTTCACAGTCGATGTAGAATTCTGGCTACAATTTGCTCTTTCACAACTTTACAAATGTTATTGCACTGCCTTTTGGCCTCTATAGTTTCTGATGAGAAGATCAGATGTCTTTAAAACATTGCTTCTCTGAATGTAACTTGTCATTTTTCTCTGGCTGCTTTCTAAATTGTGTCTTTATGTTTAGTTTTTGGAAGTTTGATTACGATGTGCATGGGTGTGGTAGTCTTTATAATCATCATGCTTAGGGCTCTCCAAGCTCCTTGAATCTCTAAATTCATGTCTATCACCAAATTTAGGAAATGTTTCATTTTATTATTATTTCAAATATTTTTCTTGCCCCATTATCCCTCTCCTCTACTCTCTTCTACTGTCCTCTACTCCTGGTATCACAACTTGGATATTTGATAGACCTCTGATATTTTTCCACAGTCACTGAGGGGCTATTTATCTTTTAAAACATTTTTACTCTCTTCTTTAGGTTATATAATTTTCGTTGTTCTATTTTCAATTTTATTGAATCTTTTATCTGTCATCTTTATTCTGCATTTAAATCCACTCAGTGAATTTTGATAGCAGCCTCCCTATTATTCAGTTTTAGAATTATCATTTGGTTAATATTTATATTTTCTATTTCTCTGCTAACATAGCCTATTCTTTTGTTCATTGTGAGCATATTTTTCTTTACTTCATTGAACGTAATAGTAGTAGCTGATTTAAAATCCTTGTCAGCTAATTACATCATGAGATCATCTTGGGGTTGATCTTTGTTTATTATCTTTTTTAGACAGAATGGGTCACAATTTTCTGGTCCTTTATAGGTTGGATATTTTTTTAAAGTATACTGAACATTCTAAATATTATATTGTGGAGACTCAGCATTCTATTATAATCTGCTGAATTGTCTTCTTTTTGTTGTTATTTTTAACAGATCTGAGATAAAATTTACATACTATAAAATTAATCCACTAAAGTGTGAAACTCAGTGATTTTTAGTGTATTCACAAAGTTGTTCAGCTATCCCCATGATCTAATTTTAGAACATTTTTGTCACCCCAGTAAAGAACCCCATAACCATTAGCTGTCACTCTCCATCTCTGCTATCCCCCAGTCCTAGACAACCACTAAACTACTTTCTTTATATAGAGATTTTCTTAATCTAAGAGTTATAACTTTCATATTTTATATAAATGCAATCATACAATACTTGGTCTTTGGTGAATGGCTTTTTTAACTTAGTACAATGTTTTCAAGGCTTATCTGTGCTGTTGAATGTATGAGTACTGTACTTAATTCCTAATTATTGATTAATAATATTCTATGGAGTGGATATAACATACTTTTTATCCATTCATCAGTTATGGACATTTGGATTGTTTACACTTTTTTGCTTTTATAAAGAATGTAGTTATAAACATTCAGGTACAAATTTTTGCATGGATCTATGTTTTCAGATCTTTTTGGTATATACCTGGGAGTGGAAATGCTGGGTCATATGCTGACACTCTCACTTTTTGAGGAACTGACAATCTACTTTCCACAGAGGCTGCACCATTTTACATTCCCATCATCAATGTACAAGTGTTCCAATTTCTCCACTCCTCACCAACACTTGTTATTTTCTGGTTTTGTTTTTTTAATAGCCATCCAAGTATGCGTGAAGAGATATGTTATTGTGGTGTTGACTTGCATTTATTTAAAGACTAATGATGTTGAGCATCTTTTTATGTGCTTATTAGCCATTTGTATATCTTCATTAGAGAAGCGTGTATTAAGATCTTTCCCTGGATTTAGTTTTTCTTTTTAATATTTTCTTATTGAGTTGTAAGGATTCTTTATATATTCTGAATAGTAATCTCTTAACAAGTATGCTATTTGCAAATATTTTCTAATATCATATGAGTTGTCTTTTCACTCCCTTGATGGTGTCATTTGCAGTACATTTTTTATAAATTTTCATGAAGTCTAATTTATCTTTTTTGTTACTTTGTTAATTGTGCTTTTGTTGTTGTACCAAGGAAACCAGCAATATTTACTCCTATATATTTCTCTTAGAGTTTTATAGTTTTATGTCTTACCTTAAGATCTATGATCCGTTTTGAGATTTGTGTGTGTTTGTGTGTGTGTGGTGTAATAAAGTATCCAACTTAATTATCTTGCATGTAGATATTCAGTTGTCACAACGCCATTTGTTGAAATGTCTGTTTTTCCCCCATAGAATTGTCTTGGGACCTTTGTCAAAAAATAATTGACCATAAATGTAAGGATTTATTTATGGGATTTCAATAATATTCCATTAACCTATATGGCTATCCTTATACTAGTACCACATTGTCTTGATTATTGTCATTTTGTAGTAAGTTTTGAAATCAAACTGTGTGAGTCCTCCAACTTTTTTCTTCTTTTTCAAGATTGTTTAGACTATTCTAATCCCTTTCATTTCTATATTAATTTTAGGATCAACTTCTCAATTTCTGCAAAACATAGCTGAGATTCTATTAAAGATTGTGTTTAGTCTGTAGGTAAATTTGGACAGTATGGCCATCTTAACAGTATTAAGTCTTTCAATCCTTGAACCTGTGATATCTTCCCATTATTTATATTTTTTGCAACAACATTTTTAAGATTTTTTTCAGGCAGTTACCTTATTTGGACTTGAACTGCAAACTCTTGGGTGGTAGCTCAAATTTTACTTTTGTCTTCAGTCGGTGTCTTCTTCATGTATACATGATTCAGGAGTGAGCTAGAGATTTGAAATTTGGTCAGAGTTTATGCACAGGATTTGAGACTCCTTTTCTCTTGTGCTCTCATTTGTGTAATTTTCTTCTCACTTCCAGGAAGCTGTGGTTGCTCTGAATTCTATCTTCTTATCCTTCCTGTCAGAAATCTTTTTTTTCTTTTTTAATCAGAGTTTTTACTGCCACACACAGTATTTACTACAGCCTGCCTTTAGGCATTGACTCTATGTGGTTCTATTTTTCTAAATTCCAACTTTCTTCCACAGTCTACTTTTGCTAGCTCTCCAGCACCACAAGATAATCATTTGTTGTATTTTTCCAGTGCTTAAATTTGCTGTAATGAGTATTTTTAGGTTCAGTGGAGCTACCTAGCTATCTAGAATTATACTTGGAAGTATATATTCTCTTAGTAAATAGTATTAAAAATAATGTGTGGATTACACCATATTTCTTTAACTCATCACAGTCTATTTTGAATATTATACTACTTCATATATCATGTAACAATGTTAGAACAATATAATTGCATACTCCTTATCCTTTCTTTTTTGCTATGCTGTCATGCTTTTTCCTTTTACATGCGTTATAAATCTCAGAATATTAATACTTTTTAGATAATCAATTATCTTTAAAAGAGATTAAGAGGTGAGGAAAAAGTCGCTTTTTCTTATTCTTGTTACTGACAGGCTGTGCTTTGTTGTGCCATATTAGAGCCTGTTGGAAAAGGAAAATCAATAATCCTGATGTTATTTAAAATTTTGATATTTTGCTCATCATATATTTTTGCATTAATTTTGAATTTTTTAAATGTTACATTAACATATTACTGATCTTGATTACTGAATTTTTTAGTGAGCCATTAAATATGTATCCAAGACTATGGTCTCATTTGCCTTACCCTAGTTTCATCCCTGAGAGTCATTTTTTTATTGAATGTAGACATTTAGATAATACATTTTCAGAGTCTGCATTATATCATCTTTGATTTTTTTCTAACAGTTCATTTCATGGATGCTCACCTTGATTTTGCTGAGGTTTGATTTTAGGCCTCGTTAGAGTAGTTCTAGAGTAGCTCCTTAATGTTAAGGTACTGCCTTTCTGTTGTCTCAACTGAATTTCCAGAGTGTTTAGTGAGGTTTCTCCACTCTGAGTGATAGAAACTTCAACATTTCCCATACCTGCTCAACCTCAAATATTCCAGTTCAACTCACATTCTCCTAGTAACTGTTTTCTTGTAGATCTCTCAGAGTCTTACACGGTTTATTCACAGATTAGAATTAAAAAAACCTGAGAGGGCCTTTACCCAGATTTCTGTGGCTTCTTTGCCATCTTACTTCCATCCCACCTGTACTCAGTCCCAGAATTTCCAGCCTTTTAGCAGCCTCAAATTCTGATCTTCATATCCTCTTCTTAGATCCAGTTTCTTGTGTCACTGTTTGAAAAATGCATTTAGGCAGAAAGCCAAGTTAAATAAATCGTTTTCTCTTCTCCCCAGTGTCACAGCCCTGCCCTGCCTATTATGTAATGCCTTCAAAAGTCACTTTATATAGTTTGTCAGTTTTATAGCTGTTTAAGTTGGAGGGTTCAATTCCCTGCCAATGCACGTCAAGCACAGCTACCACCCATCCATCAATGGAGGCTTATATGCTGCTACAATGCTGAACAGGTTTCAGCAGGACCTTCCAGGCTAAGACAGACTAAGAAGAAAGACCTGTTGATCTACTTCCAAAAGTCAGTCAGTGAAAACCCTATGAATCTCAATAGTCTAATCTGCAACTGAACATGGGGATAGCACAGGACCGGGCAGTATTTTATTATGTTGTTGTGGGTTGCCATGAGTCATGGGGTCAACTGGGCAGCAGCTAACATCGTCACCAACAACAATATAACTCTGATGTTTATATTTTTGTCATAGCTGGATCCCCTTGTGAACATTCTTAAAGACGAGTATACTGGAAAATCGTGATTCCTTTGACTAGAGAATGTTCAGGCTTTTCATAAGATCCCTTGTAGCAAAAACATGGGGACTGAGATCTTAGGAAGGTAGAAAGAGGTATATCATTTCACACGAAGTTCCTGGGAGATCTGACAAGAGGTAGAACAGAGGGGCTGATCTCTCTTCTATGGCTATATATATAGAGACAGAAAGAGACAAAGAAACAGAGAGACAATAAATATGCTAAAATATTGACTATTTAATCAAAGTGTATATAGGTAGGTAGATATGTGGTTTATGGGTGTTCTTTAGGTAATTATTTCAATACTCAGTGTGTTAATTTTTCATAATGAAACATAAATTTTTATTTCTGCTTGAAATCTTCCAGTGCTTCCTATTACCAAAATGCTACAAACAAAGCCATGTGACCATTGCAATGAAGCCCTAAATAGTATAGATTCACAGCAGGCTGAATCTCTGATCTCTCATAAACCATACTGTTATGACTCTGCCCCTATGCACAAATTTTTTATGTGTCTAGAATGCCTGGTCTTACTGGGTAAAATCTGTTTATCTTTGAAGACCCTGCCCAAACATTCTTCTGTGACATTAGTCCCATCTTCCCTGATGAAAGCTGGTGGCTCCTTCCTCTGTGATCCCAACACATACTGAACATATTTCTGTTGTAGGATTTACTACATTTAGACAGGTTCTCTCCAGTCAGCTATTTCAAGATAAGAACTATGTTTTATTTACCTTTATAGTCTAGCTCTTTGCACATTGCTCAGCACACAGTGTGTGCATGGACAATGAATGTAAAATGAATCAATGAATGTCAAAATTTGGGCTCTAGAAGTTTGCATGACTTACCAGCAACAGAAAGTTGATAGTGAAAACTCAAATTCTGTACTCCTGATAACTGTGTCTGATGCAAACAATGTATTCAACACACATTTACATCTTCCTATGCATGCTCACCATTTGACCTGGAGTTGACTTTGACTCATGGCAGACCCATGTGTGTCAGAGTAGAACTGTACTCCATAGGGTTTTCAATGGCTGATTTTTCAGAAGTAGATCATCAAGTCTTTCTTCTGAGGCACCGCTGGGTGGATTAAAACTGTTAACTCTTCAGTTAGCAGCTAAGAATGTTAACTATTTGCACCACCCAGGGTCTCCCCTAGGCATTCAGGAATATATATTTCCCTGCTTTATTGTAGTTGTGCTGGGTTTATCTAACGGCACTAAAGTAATATAAATCACTTTTAGGCCTAGTTTTTGAGACTATCTCCCATGCTTCTCAGCTCTTTCTGTTCTTACTGCAGTGATTTTGGAGGCCAAGTTGCAGGTGGAGTAGTTTCAAGATAGAAGAGGGCCACCTACATATGATTGACTTGAGTGAGAAATAAACATTAATGTTGTTAAGGCACTGAGTTTTTGGGGTTTATTACTGTAGCAAAGTTTATTCCACACAAATTAATACACTCTAGTGTTATGGTCCTCACGCGTCTGTCAGTTTGTTGTACTGTGGTGGCTTGTGTGTTTCTGTAATGCTGGAAGCTATGCCACCGTTATTTAAAATACCAGCAGGTTACGCATAGTGGATAGGTTTCTGCAGAGCTTCCAGACTAAGACAGACTAGGAAGAAAGACCAGGTAGTCTACTTCTGAAAAAATTCGCCAGTGAAAACCTTATGATTAGCAGTGGAAGATTGTTTGATGTAGTGCCAGAAGATGAGCCCCCTAGGTTGGAAAGCGCTTAAAATATAACTGGGGAAGAGCTGCCTCCTCAAAGTAGAGTCAACCTTAATGATGAGGATGGAGTCATGCTTTTGGGACATTCATTTGCTGAGGTGGCATGACTCAAAATGAGAAGAAAAGCTGCAAACATCCATTAATAATCATAACAAAGAATGTACAAAGTATGAATCTAGAAAATTGGAAGTCATCAAAAATGAATTACAATACATAAAGATTGATATCCTAGGCATTAGTGAGCTGAAATGGACTGGTATTGGCCATTTTGAATATGACAATCATGTGGTCTACTATGCTGGGAATGAAATTGAAGAGGAATGGCATCACATTCATTGTCAAAAAGACATTTCAAGATCTATCCTGAAGTACAATGCTGTCAGTGATAGGATAATACCCATATGCCTACAAGGAAGACCAGTTAATATGACTATTTGTCTCAGTTATCTAGTGCTGCTAAAACAGAAATACAACAAGTGGATGGCTTTAACAAAGAGTTTTGTTTCCTCACAGTAAAGTAGGCTAAAAGTCCAAATTCAGAGCGTCAACACCAGGGGAAGTCTTTCTCTCTCTGTTGGCCTTCTCATCAATGTTCACCTGGACTAGGAACTTCTCCACACAGGGATCCCGTGTCCAAAGGACACACTGTACTCCCGGCACTGCTTTCTTGGCAGTATGAGGTCCCGACTTCTCTGCTTGCTTCCCTTTCCTTTTATCCCTTGTAAGATAAAAGGTGGTACATGTGACACCCCAGGGAAACTCCCTTTACATTGGATCAGGGATGTGACCTTAGTAAGGGTGTTACAATCCCACCCTAATACTCTTTAACATAAAATTACAATCACAAAATGGAGGACAACCACACAATACTGGGAATCATGGCTCAGCCAAATAGATACACACTTTTTTTGAGGGATAAAATTCAATCCATGACACTATTATTCATATTTACACATCAATCACTAACGCCAAAGATGAGGAGATTGAAGATTCTTACCAACTTCTGCAGTCTGAAATCAAGATGCAATGACAATTACTGGTGATTGGAATGCAAAAGTTGGGAACAAAGAAGATCAGCCGTTGGACAATATAGCCTTGGTGATAGAAATGAAGATAAATCACATGATAGAATTTTGCAAGACCAGCAACATCTTCATTGCAAATACCTTTTTTCAACAACATAAATTTTGACTATACACGTGGACCTCAACAGATGAAATAACACAGAAATCAAATTGACTACATCTGTGGAAACAGACAATGGAGAAGCTAAATATCATGAGTCAGAACAAGGCCAGGGGCCGACTGTGGAACAGACTATCAATTGCTCATATACGAGTTCAAGTTGAAGCTGAAGAAAATTAGAGCAAGTCCACAAGAGCCAAAATACAACCTTGAGTATATCTCATCTGAATTTAGAGACCGTCTCGAGAACAGGTTTGAAGCAGTGAATACTAATGACTGACGATCAGATGAGTTGTGGAATGACATCAAGAACATCATACATGAAGAAAGTAAGAGATCATTAAAAATACAGGAAAGAAGGAAAAGACCAAAATGGATGTCAGAAGAGACTCTGAAACTTGTTCTTAAACATGGAATAGCTAGAGGGAAGGGAAGAGATGATGAAGTAAAAGAGCTGAACAGATTTCAAAGGGCGGCTTTAGAAGACAAAGTTAAGTATTACAACGAAATGCAAAGACCTGGAGTTAGAAAACAAAAAGGAAAGAACACTCTCAGCATTTCTCAAGCTGAAAGAACTGAAGAAAAATTCAAGCCTGAGTTGCAATATTGAAAGATTCTCTGGGGAAAATATTGAAGAACCCTGGAAGCATCAAAAGCAGATGGAAGGCATACACAGAGTCGCTGTACCAAAAAGAACTGGTTGACATTCAACCATTTAAGCGGGTAGCATATGATCAAGAACCAATGGTAATGAAGTAAGAAGTCCAAGTTTCACTGAGGAGAATGACAAAAAACAAAGGTTCAGGAATTCCCAGAATACCCAGTGAAATATTTCAACAAACAGATGCACCTCTGAAGGTGCTCCCTTGTCTATGTCAAAAAATTTGGAAGATAGTTTCCTGGCCAATCGACTGGCAGAGATTCACATTTGTGCCCATTGCAAAGAAAGGAGATCCAACAGAATGTGGAAGTTATCAAACAATATCATTAATATCACACACAAATAAATTTTGCTGAAGATCATTCAAAAGCAGCTGCAGCAGTACATCGACAAGGAACTGCCAGAAATTCAAACTGGATTCAGAAGACTAAGTGAATGAGAGATATCATTGCTGATGTCAGAAGAATCTTGGCTGAAAGCAAGGAATACCAGAAAGATGTTTACCTGTGTTTTATTGACTATGCAAAGGCATTCAACTGTGTGGATCATAACAAATTATGGATAACATTTCAAAGAATAGGAATTCCAGAACACTTAATTGTGCTCATGAGAAACCTGTACGTAGACAAAGAGGTAGTCGTTTGAACAGAATGAGGGGATATTGCAGGGTTTAAAGTCAGGAAATGTGCGTTTCAGTGCTGTATCCTTTCACCATACTTATTCAGTCTGTATGCTGAGAAAATAATTGAAGAACATGGTATATATGAAGAAGAATTCAACATCAAGATTGGAGAAAAACACATTAACAAATTGTGATACATAGATGATAGAACCTTGCTTGCTGAAAGTGAAGAGGACTTGAAGCACTTACTGATGAAGGTGAAAGACTATAGCCTTCAGTATGAATTGCACCTCAACACAGACAAAATAAATAAAAGCCCACAACTGGAGCAATAAGCAACATCATGATAAATGGAGAAAATATTGAAGTTGTCAAGGATTTAATTTTATTTGGATCCACAATCAAAGCCCATGGAAGCAGCAGTTAAGAAATCAAACGATATATTGCATTGGGCAAATCTGCTGCAAAATAACTCTATAAAGAGTTAAAAAGTAAAGATGTCACTTTGGGCACTAAGGTGTGCCTGATGCAAGCCATGTGAAAGCTGGACAATGAATAAAGAAGACTGAAGAAGAATTGACACCTTTGAATTATGGTGTTGGCAAAGAATATAGACTATACATGGACTGCCAGAAGAATGAACAAATCTGTCTTGGAAGAAGTACAGCCAGAATGACTCTTAGAAGTAAGGATGGTGAGACTTTGTCTCACATACTTTGGATATGTTATCAGAAGGGACAAATCCCTGGAGAAGGACATCATGCCTGGTAAAGCAGAAGGTCAACAATAAAGAGGAAGATCCTCAATGAGATGGATTTAACACAATGGCTGCAACAATGGGCTCAAGCATAACAACAATTGTGAGGATGGCACAGGAATGGGTAGTGTTTCATTCTGTAGTACATAGGGTCGCTGTGAATTGGAAGGGACGATGGCACCTAACAACAAGTGTTCCAAAGGGTTTAACCCACCAGCAGCTCCATGGGAGAAAGATATGGCAGTCACCTTCTGTAAAGATTTAATGCCTAGGAAAACCCTATGGGGCAGTTCTATTGTGTCCTATAGGATAGTTATGAGTCGATATGGACTCGACGGCAGTGATTTGGGTAACATTCCTTTTCGTTAGAAGGCATTATGGAATACAACCTATCAAAATGAGGAAATGCAAATAACCTCCCATCTGGGTGTCTTCAGGATGATTGAGCTGGGGAAAAAGAACCTGAAGCAGTGAAGTTGATGCTGGACTATTGGCAGTGGAAGGTAAGTATAGAAAGTAGAAGTTGAAAAGTGCTGAAGGCAAATTTTATGGTCGTGCTAACCAGAAACCGTCTCTGAAAATATCTACCCAACTTCCTTTTCTCTTCCTTCCTCCTTTCCATGTATCCAGTGTGGTGTCCTGAACATGTTCTTATATTGAATGTAGGATATTCTAGGCATGGCATATAAGATCAGGGTACCGTGAGAGGTAGAAGGTTGCTTTTATTTGTTCCCTTGGTACTTCTTGGATAAAAATTAGAACAACACTTGCCGGTGACTCCTTACTACTCTTCCTGTGTCAAATGTCAGCCCAAAGGATTGAGCTAACACAAAGTAGAGCATTTAAAGAGAAAGAGGGAATTAAAACTCAATGCAGATTAATTGGAGAAGAAAGTGTGGTTACCTTTCTATTACAGAAAATAAAATGTATTTTATACGGGATGAGAACATCTAAATTGAGCTAAAATTCATGTTCACTCCCTGTCCACATAGTACATATGTATGGAGTTACCAGAGAATCAGTGTGTGAAAATTAATAAAAGTTAAGTAAGTGATGGCAGTTGGTTGGAGAAAGATTTCTCACTGTTTGAGTAAGAGGTTATTAATAGGCATATAGAGGGCACTAGAATGATTCATGTGTTGATGGATTAGAGTTGGAGACATCAGAATCAACTTATGCTCAGCTTAATATATAGATGGTTACATATAGAAATATGTATAGATGTATTTTTATACACAGGTTCTTGTATACTTGTGTATTTCCTTGCTCTGTCACCTGAAAAATGCTCAGAAGCAGTGACCATACTAACAGCAAGCACACCTAGCACAAGAAAGATCTTGGTTTCTAATACCATTCTCAAATAAAGGAAATGGATTTTTTTTTTAAAAAGGGAAAATTTTTTTTCTTGTACTTTAGATGAAGGTTTACAGAACAAATTAGCTTCTCATTAAACAATTAGTACACGTATTGTTTTGTGACATTGGTTATTATCTTGGTCATCTAGTGTTGCTATAACAGAAATACCACAACTGGATGGCTTTAACAAAGAGAAATTTACTCTCTCAAGGTCCAGTAGGCTACAAGTCCAAATTCAGGGCATCAGCTCCAGGAGAAGGCTTTCTCTGTCGGCTCTGGGGAAAGGTCATGGTCATCAGTCTTTCCTTGGTCTGGGAGCGTCTCAGTGCAGGAACCTCAGGCCCAAAGGACGCGCTCTGCTCCTGACGCTGGTTTCTTGGTGGTATGAGATTCCCGTGTGTCTCTACTTGTTTCTCTCTTTTATATCTCAAAAGAGGTTGGCTTAGGACACTATGTAATCCTGTAGACCTCATCAGTATAACTGCTGCCAATCCATCTTATTACATCATAATGATAAAGTTTACAACACATAAGGAAATCACATCAGATTACAAAATGGGACACAATCATACAATACTGGGATTCATGACCTAGCAAGTTGACAGATATTTTGGGGAGACACAATTCAATCCATGACAGTTACCAACCCCACAACATGTCAACAATCTCCCTTCTTGACCTTGGGTTCCCAATCACCAGCTTTCCTGTCCCCTCCTGCCTTCTAGTCCTTGCCCCTGGGCTGGTGTGCCCTTTGTCTCATTTTGTATTATGGACCTAACCTTTGACTAAAAGATGAACCTCAAGAGTGAGTTCATTATTTAGCCAAAAGGATGGCCAGGAGCCATACTCTCGAGGTTTCTCCAGTCTACGTCAGGCCAGTAAGTCTGGTCTTTTTTTGTGAGTTAGAATTTTGTTCTACATTTTTCTCCAGCTCTGTCCAGGACCCTCTATCGTGATCCCTGTCAGAGAAGTCAGTGGTGGTAGCCAGGGACCATCGAGTTGTGCCAGACTCAGTCTAGTGGCGGCTGTGGTAGTTGTGGTCCATTAGTCCTTTGAACTATTATTTCCCTTGTACCTTTGATTTTCTTCATTCTCCCTTGTTCTCGATGGAGTGAGACCAGTGGAGTACCTTAGATGGCAGGTCATGAGCTTTTAAGGCCCCAGACATTACTCACCAAAGTAGAATATAGAACATTTTCTTTATAAACTACGTTATGCCAATTGAGCTAGATGTTCCCCAAAAACCATGGTCCCCACAGCCCTCAGCCTAGTAATTCAGTCCCTCAGGGAGTTAGGATGTGTCTATGGAACTTCCATGACCTTGTCTTGGACAAGTTGTGCCGGATTCCCCAGTATTGTGTACTGTCTTACCCTTCACCAAAATTGCCCCTTATCTATTGTCTAGTTAGTGTTTTTCCATCCCTATCCTTCCCCTCCCTTGTAATCATCAAAGATTGTTTCATTTTGTGTGTAAACCTTTTCAAGAGTTTTTATAGTAGTGGTCACATATAATATTTGTCCTTTTGTGATTGAATTATTTCAGTCAGCATAATGCCGTCCAGATTCATCCATGATGCGAGATGCTTTGCAGATTCATCAATGTTCTTTATCGTTGCGTAGTATTCCATCAGGTATATGTACCACAGTTTGTTTATCCATTCATCTGTTGATGGGCACTTAGGTTGTTTCCATCTTTTTGCTATTGTGAACAATGCTGCAATGAATGACAACTCTTATTTCTCTAGGATATATTCCTAGGAGTGGGATAGCTGGATGATATGGTATTTCTATATCTAGCTTTTTAAGGGAGCACCATATTGTTTTCAAGAACGGTTACACCATTTTGCCTTCCCACCAGTAGGGCATAAGAGTTCCAATCTCCCTGCAGCCTCTCCAACATTCTGTTATTTTCTGATTCTCGCCAGTGATGCCGGGTTGAGATGGTATCTCATTGTGGTTTTGATTTGCATTTATCTAATGGCTAGTGATTGCGAGCATTTCCTCATGTTTCTGTTAGCAACTTGAATGCCTTCTTTTGTAAAGTGTCTGTTCATTTCCTTTGCCCATTGTTTAATTGGATTATTTGTTTTTTTGTTGTAGAGACGTTGGATATTCCTGTCGATTTGAGAGATAGGAATTTTGTCAGATTTGTAATAGCCAAAAAAAATTTTCCCAGTAGCTAGGTTCTCTTTTTGTTCTTTTGGTGAAGTCTTTTGATGAGCATAAGTGTTTCATTTTTATAAGATCCCAGTTATCTAGCTTATCTTCTGGAGTTTGTGTGTTGTTGGTTATGGTCTGTATCCTCTTAATACCATGTATTAGGGCCTCTAGCATTGATCCTATTTTTTCTTCTATGAACTTTATAGTTTTTGGCTTTGTATTTAGGTCTTTGATCCATTTTGAATTAGTTTTTGTATATTGTGTGAAGTATGAATCGTGTTTCATTTTTTTGCAGATGGACATCCAGTTGTGCCAGTATCATTTGTTAAAAACTGTCTTTTCCCCACTTGATGGAATTTGGGCCCTTGTCGAAGATCAGGTGACCATAGGTGGATGGATTTACACCTGTGTTCTCAATTCTGTTCCATTGGTCAATGTATCTGTCTTTGTACCAGTACCAGGATGTTTTGACTACCGTAGCTGTATAGTAGGTTCTGAGGTCAGGTACTGCGAGTCCTCCTACTTTATTCTTCTTCTTCAATAGTGCTTCACTTATCCTGGGCTTCTTCCTTTTCCATATAAAGTTAACGATGAGTTTTTTCCATCAATTTAAAGAATGCTGCTGATATTTAGATTTGGATTGTATTGTATTTGTAGATTGCTTGGGGTAGAATTGATATTTTTACAATGTTTACCTAACCATGAACGTGTTATGTTTTTACATTTATGTAAATTTCATTTGGTTTCTTGCAGTAGGGTTTTGTAGTTTTCTTTGTAATGGTTTTGTACATCTCCCGGTTAGATTTATTCTTAAGTATTTTATTTTTTAAGGGCTATTATAAATGGTATTGTTTTCCTGGTTTCCTTTTCATACTTCTGTTTCTTGGAGTATAGGAATCCAATTGATTTTTGTATGTTTATCTTGTAGCGTGCTACTTTCTGCTAGTTCCAGTAGTTTTCTCATTGAGTCCTTTAGGTTTTCTATGTATAGTACCGTATCATCTGTAAATAGTTTTACTTCTTTCTTACCAGTTTGGATGCCCTTTATTTTTTTTCTTGCCTTATTCCTCTAGCTAGGATTTCCAGCACAATATTAAATAGGAGTGGTGATAAAGGGCATCCTTGTCTTGTTCCTATTCTCAAGGGGAATTTTTTCACTCTCTCACCATTAAGAACTATGTTGGTGGATGGTTTTTTATAGATGCCCTTTATTATGTTAGGAATCTCTCTTCTATACCTATTTCATTGAGAGCTTTAGCAGGAATGTATGTTGAACTTTGTCGAATGCCTTTTTTGCATCAATTGAGATGATCATATGATTCTTTTACTTTATTTATGTGGTGGATTATGTTGATTGATTTTCTAATGTTGAACCATCCTTGCATAACTGGTATGAATCCCACTTGCTTATGGTGCATTATTTTTTGATATGGTGCTGGATTTTATTGGCTAGAATTTCCTCGAGATTTTTGCGTCTATATTCATGAGAGATATTGGTCTGTAATTTTCTTTTTCTGTTGTATCTTTGCTTGGTTTTGGTATCAGGGTTATGCTGGCTTCATAGAATGAGTTTGGAGGTATCCCTTCCTTTTCTATGTTCTGAAATAGTTTGAGTAGTACTGGTGTAAGCTCTTTGAATGTTTGTAGAATTATCCAGTGAACCTATCTGGACCACGGCTTTTTTTGTTTGTTTTTTTTTTTTTTTTAACTTTTTCAATCTCTTCTCTTGTTATGGGTCTGTTCAGATTTTCAACATCATTTTGTGTTAGTTTTGGTAGATAGTGTGTTTCCAGAAATTTTTCCATTTTTTCTAAGTTTTCAAATTTATTGGAATATAGTTTTACATAGTACTCTGTTATGATACTTTTTATTTCAGGTGAGTCTGTTGTAATGTCCCCCATTTCATTTCTTATTTGGGTTATTTCATCCCCTCCTGTTTTTCTTCTATTAATTTGGCCAGAGTTTGTCTGTTTTGTTGATCCTTTCAAAGAACCAACCAACTTGTTGATTCTTTCTATTGTTTTTCTACTATTTCATTTACATCTGTTCTGATCTTTATTATTTCCTTTCTACTGGTGGCTGTGGGCTTCTTTTGCTGTTCTCTTTCTATTTGTACAAGTTGTGTAACTACTGTTTTGATTTTGTCCTTTTCTTCTTTTTTGATGTGTGCACCTATTGCTATAAATTGACCTTTGAGCACTGCCTTTGCTGTGTTCCAACTGTTTTGCTATGATGTGTTTTCATTCTCGTTTGATTCTAGGAATTGCTTTATTCCATCTTTGATTTCTTCTATTACCCACTGGTTTTTAAGCAGGGTGTTATTCACTTTCCAAGTAATTAATTTTTTTTCCTTGCTCTTCCTGTGGTTAATTTCTACTTTGATGGCATTGTAATCAGAGATGATACTTTGTATTATCTCAATGTTTTGGATTTTGTTGAGGGTTGCTTTGTAGCCTAAGATGTGGTCTTCTGGAGAACTTTCCATGTACTTTGGAAAAGAATGTGTAATTTGCAGCTGTTGGGTTGATTGTTCTATATATGTCTTATGAGGTCACGTTGGCTGATTGTGGCCTTTAGATCTTCTGTATGTTTACTGAGTTTCTTTCTAGATGTTTTGTCCTTTACTGAGAGTGGTGTGTTGAAGTCTCCTACTGTTATTGTGGAACTGTCAATTTTTCTTTTCAGTACTACCAGAGTTGTTTTTATGTACTTTGAAGCCCTGTCATTGGATGCATAGATATTTATTATGGTTATTTCTTCCTGATAGATCATCCCTTTAATCATTATATAATGCCCTTTTTTGCCTTTTATGGTGGATTTTGTTTTAAATTCTATTTTATCTGAGATTAGTATTCCCATTCTTGCTGTTTTTTGGTAGCTGCTTGTTTGATATATTTTTCCCAAATCTTTGAGTTTTAATAAATTTATGTCTTTGTTTCTAAGGTGTGTCTCTTGTAGGCAGCATATTGATGGTTTCTGTTTTTTTAACCCATTCTGACAGTCTCTGTCTCTTTATGGGTGCATTTAGGCCATTTACATTCAGTGTAATAATTAATAGGTATATTGCTCTCATTTTGTAGTGCTTTTTTTGTGGTGCTGACCTTTTCTTTGTTCTTCTTACTCTCTTGTGCAGAATTCCTTTTGTTTGTGGATTTTTTCCCATTTCTTTTGTTTTTGTTGATTTTGTGTTTACTGAGACTTTGTTTTTCTTTTTTATTTTGATGAGTAGGTTTTTTAACTTTCTTTGTGGTTACCTTGAAATTTACCCTTATCTTCCTAAGTTTGGACTAGTCTTTTAATACTCGATATCATCTTGTGCTACTGTCTATTTGAAAGTTCTGTACCTACACCATTTATTCCTCTTTTATTGTTCTGATGTTGTTGTCATTTACAGATTAACCTCCCTGGTTCCCAGTTATACTTCTTTTACTTTTTATTAATCCTTTAGAATTCATTACCTAGGTTGGTACCTGGCTGATGCAGTCTTGTGTCCTAGATTCATCAGGCTGTCGTCTGATGTTGTTTGTTCTCAAAATGAAGAACTTCCTTTTATAGTTCTTCTAAGTTTGGTTTGGTTTTTACATATTCCCTTGGTTTTTGTTTATCTGGAAATGTCCTAACTTCACTATCATATTTGATCAAGAGTTTGGCAATTTTTTCTTTCAAAGTTTTATGTATGTCATCCCACTGCCTTCTTGCCTGCGTGGTTTCTGCCAAGTAATCAGAGCTTAGTCTTATTTTTTCCCCTGTATGTGACTTTTGGCTTTTCTGAAGCTGCTCTCAGGATTCTTTCTTTGTCTTTTGTTTTAGCGAGTGATAATGATATGCATTTGTGATTTTCTTTTGGGATCTATCCGACCTTGGGTTCGTTGAGCATCTTGGATGGTCATCTTTTCATCTTTCATGATATTAAGGAAGTTTTCTGTCAACAATTCTTCGATGATCATCTCTCTGTTTTCCATTTTCTCTCCCTGATCTGGAAATCTGATCACTCGAAGATTTTTGCTTTTGATTATACCCCACATAATTCTCAGTGTTTCTTCATTTTTCTTTGTTCTATTTTTTTGATTTTTCCTGAAAGTGGTATCCAAGGATTTATTTTCAATTTCACTGATGCTGTTTTCAATTGTTTAAAACCTGCTCCTCAGACCTTCTATGACACTGTCCAATTCTGAAATCTTGTTGTTTATCTTTTGGCTTTCTAATTGTTGTTTTTGTATGATTTCTGGTTGTGAATTTATTTTGGCATTTTGTTCCTTTATTACTTTCCTGAATTCTTCCATTATTTTGTCTGCCTTTTCCATGATTTTGTCTGTTTTTTCCTCATTTCCGTCTGCTTTTTCCTTCAACTCTTGGATAGCTCTGAATATAAGAGGTTTGAATTCCCTATCAGGTAGTTCCAGTGACCTTTCTTCTACCGGAAAGTCATCTGGTGTTTCATTTTGGATGCCTGCTGGAACCATTCAGTCCTGTTTTTTATATGTTGTGATATTGTCTTCTGTCTTCAGGACATTCAGTAGTTATTTTCATTTGTTGATTGTAGATTTTTAATTTCATCCTGCTTTTTTGTTTTATTTGGTTATGTCTGAGCAGGCCGGCTATGCATTCTTTGTTGTTTGCTCGTCTGTGGGCACAATACTTCTCCTCACCCTGTCCAATGTGCAGGACCAGTTGCACAGCCATAGTGCAGCAGGGCAGGTCCAGTGGGTGCTCTGTCTCCTGCTGAGAGCTATGTGAAGCTGATTTCCTGCACTCCCTGTCCGCCAGTCTCCAACAGAAGTCTAACTCGTGCTGTGTTAGCTGATGATGGACCTCCATTCCATATCTCTCCTTATTCTGTTTTCTTTCAGTTTCTTATTCCATTTGGTGCTTGGTTGAGTTATCTCTTCATTTGACTCTTAAGGTTCCAGCATTGATGTTTGTCTTTGTTTTACTTAGTTTTGGGGGTCTTTGCTGTGGAGGAATGGCATGGTGCTTCTGTCTGTAGTGCCATGTTGGCTGCACAGCTACACTGATTGTTTTTCTGATATAGAACCACCCTTGTAACCCTGACATGAACCCCACTTGATCCTGGTGTATGACTTTTTTGATACGTTGCTGAAATGTGTTGGCTAGAATTTTGTTTAAAATTTTTGCATCTGTGTTCATAAGGACTATTCATCTGTAATTTTTTTTTGTGTGTGTGATGTCTTTTCCTGATTTAGGTATCAAAGTTATGATGACTTCATAGAAAGAGTTCAGTAGTGTTTCTTCCTCTTCTATGTTTTTGAAGAGTTTGAGTAGGATTGGTGTCAACTTTTCTCTGAATGTTTGATAGAATTCTCCAGTGTAGCCATATGGTCCTGAGCTTTTGTTGTTGTTGTTGGCTGTTTTTTTTTTTTTTTTGATGATATATTCAATATCTTATTTTGTAATGGTCTGTTTATATTTTCTTCCTTTGTGTTAGCTTGGGTAAGCAGTGTGTTTCTAGGAATTTGTTCATTTCATCTAAGTTTCCAAGTTTGTTGGAGTAAAATTTTTCATAGTAACCAGTTATGATCTTTATCTCTGTTGGATTGGTTGTAATATCACTGGTTTCATTTCATAATTCGGTTGTTTGCCTCATCTTTTTTTTTTTTTTTTCTTCTGTCAGTCTAGCCTGTGGTTTGTCTATTTTATTGTTCCTTTCAAATAGCCAACTTCTGGGTTTGTTGATTCCTTCTATTGTTTTTCTATTTTCTATTTTGTTTATTTCTGCCCTGGTCTTTATTATTTCCTTTTGTCTGGTACCTTTTGGCTTCTCCTGCTCTTCCTTTTCTATTTGTTCAAGTTGTCAGTTTAAGTTAATGACTTTGGCTCTTTCTTCTTTTTTAATGTGGGCATTTATTGCTATGAATTTCCCGCTGAGTTCTGCTTTTGCTGTGTCCCAAAGGCTTTGATATGTTATTTTTTTTTTTCATTTTCATTTGATTCTGGGAAGGTTAGAGAAAATGGAGTGATAGCAATGTCCTTTCCACAGCTGGAGTAATGCTCTGGTAAAATATTCTCCTGTGGATAGTAGGTCTTTGTTATGGAGAATGCTCTTGGTGTATTCACAATGACTACTCTTCTCTTCCCCCATCAGACCAGGAAGGGATTTTTCTCATATCTTCACCTGAGAAATTTATGGGGTTCCTGAAGGTAAAACCCATGAAAATGTGGAAATCTTAATAATACTGCAGCCCATAGAAGTTTATCACTCTCAGGTTAGCACATATTCAGCCTCCAGCTATTTGTCAAAATGGCCACTTAAATGTCCCTAACCATTTTATGAATCTTAGCTATTAAGCAGCTCTTGGTTGTGACTCTGGATTTGCCTGTCTCTCAAGATTTTGTGTTGGTGAATTTCCTTGTAACTTTAACTCTCTTATAGGTCCAAGGAAAGCCGCTTATTTTCAGTTAGCTTAAGTTTTCTTAAGAGTGATGACTTCCAAGCTTGTAACATGTCAGAGCTGGAAGGGGGAAATCCCAAAAGAAAAGGTATTAAAATATTTTTTAAATGTTTAAAAACAAGAGAAAACTTCAAATAAGACCCATCCACATCAACACCACCTGGATTAAACCAGTATGAAAATTTTGGTGTGTTTTCTTCTAGTCTTTTTTCATGTATCTCTAAAATCATTATTATTTTTGCAAAATAATACATCCTAATTTTAAATAATTAAAAATATAAAAAAATAAAAACAAACAATAACAAATTGTCTCTAATTTTACCATGTACAATAATAATAATTTTAGTTTTTCTTGACATTTTTTCACATATACTTAGAGAGAGAAAGATAGATAAAAAGATTTAATATAAATTGAATCATATTTTTGTGGATAAGGAGGACTAGGCTAAGGCTGTTTGTATTCTTCTTAAACTCCTGGTCTCTGCTATTTCTTTAGAGACTTTATATTTCCTGTACCAGTGTTTTCTCCACTTAAGTTTGAGATGTATCTCATTTCCATGGGGAATCCCATTGGCTTTGCATGTGCCCCCACATCACTGTGTAGCTCTGTAGACTTGTCCCTTATGGTTATGCTCCTTTTATGTCCGTCTATTTCCATTAGCCATTTCTACAAGTATTTGTGGCAAAAGAAGAAAAAAGATGAGTACACCAACTAAGATGGCTTCCCTCCAGATTTTAGGGTATTTGTGAACAGATGGGAGCCCTGATGGTACAGTGGTTAAGCACTCAGCTGTTAACTGAAGATTGGGAGTTCAAACCCACCAGCCACTCTGTAGGAGAAAGATGTAGAAGTCTGCTTCCTTAAAGATTACAGCCTTGGAAATTCTATAGGGCAATTCTACTCCATGGCAACGGGTTTTGTGTTTTGGTTTAACCTAACAACAGAGGTATCCAGATGGGTTCATTCCTCCCCTGAATGGAATGAGAGTCCCTTAGCCACATCAGGTCCTTTTACACCACCAATAAGGAGGATCTATCAGAAGCCCCAATAATACTAAGCAGTCAGAGAAAGGCTCTCTTCCCTTCTGAACTTGAGAGTACCTCCTCCCCCACTGAGAGGCACTAGGGTTGGCAGAACAGCACCTGGAAGTGAGACCCAACCACGGCAAGCAGCTCCGCAAGGGACGCATACTCGATTCCACTAGACTGGGACTCCTCTACCACCTCTGCCCTTAGAGAACAATGGGAGGGTGCAAGTGGAACTGGAGAGAGGGAGCAGCTGAAATGGCTTGGTCTCAAACACCCCACCTTGGTCCAGAAGTACCTCAGTAGGCATGGGACATTTGTAATGTCCCATCCAACCTCTCCCCCACTGGCCTGAAGAAACCTCTTATGTCCACTCAGGCAGCATGGATCAGTGGGAGCTCCAGGAGCACCAGATAAACCAATAAAACCAAACTAACATTGGGGAGTAACCCCTGGGTGAAGTAAATGATTAAAGTGTTTGGCTGCTAACTGAAATGTTGGATGTTTGAGTCCACCCAGAGGCTTGGGAAGAAAGGCTGGCAATCTAAGTCTGAAAAATCAGCCATTGAAAATCATAGGGAGCATAGTTCTATTTTGAAACACAATGGGCCGCCATGAGTTAAAATCAACTTGATAGCAACTGGTTTAACATCATGAAATCTCCAAAAATTAAACAGCCATTATAATGAAAACTCACAAAAGTAGGCCAAGATATGTGTGCTAATCCTAAACAGAGTGACTGCTTGCTAAAATAAAAGACTTACTAGGACCCAAAATTTCTCAACACAATAGAAGAAAATGTCCAGGATACAATAAAAAAGTCACCTGGCATCTCAAGAACCAAGAAAATCACTACTTAAATGAGAAAAGAAAATCAGCTGACAAGAATGCCAAGCTGAGGTGGAGGTAGAGACAACATGGTGCTATAGACAGAAGCACCATGCCATCCTTCTACAGCAAAGACCAAAAAAACTAAACAAAACAGATACACACGTCAGCAGTGCCCCCAGTAACCAGGAATATACTCTTTCCTACCCCCCACCCTTCTTCCCTCTGCAAGGCCTCCTCCGCTTTCTAGCAGTCTTCAGTCACTTGGCCAAAGAGAAGCCAACTCCTTGCCCCTCAGATTGGCCCACCCCCCACCAGCTGACTCCATAAGTGCCATTTTTGTTGTTGTTTTGACTTTTTTTCTCTCTCTCTCGCCTCCTTCCTTTCCTTTCTCCCTCCCAGCTGGTGCCAAGTGCCATCTCCCCCCTTCTTCACTGGCAAGACACACTGCTCAGCTAAGGAGCCACTTCCTTATTTGTGCTGCCACACCAGTGGGCTCCCTCAGGGCATTTTTTTCCCCTCTGTTTCTTGTTTCTCTCTACCTTCTTTCCTTTCCTTTCTGGCGATGACCTGGCTGCAAGTACCATTTCCATGGCTTTTTGATGGGCTGTGTAACACTGCTTGGCTGGTAAGCTGCCATCTGTGTACCGGTCTGCACCACCAGACCAGTGAACTCCCTCAAGGAATTTTTTTCTTAGTTTCTTGTCTCATTCTACCTTCTTTCCTTTCCTTTCTCCCAAACACCTGGACATGTGTGCATTTTTCTTTTCTTTTTTCAGTTTCTTATCACTCTCTCCCTTCCTTCCTTTCCTTTCTCCTGCCTACCTAGCCTCATGTGTCATCTCCATCCCTTCTTGACAGGCTGTGCCACACCGCCCAGCTAGGCACATGGCTTCCCCAAGTCTGTGTCACTCCATTAGCCGGCTCTCTCAGAACCATTTTTATTTTTTTGGCTATTGTTTTGCTCTCTTATTTCCCACACTCACTTAGCTCCACACATCACATCCTCCCCATTCCCTTCTGCCTATCTGCACTGAGTACTGAGTGCAGCACCCCTGAGCAGCCAGGTGTGGACCACCAGACCCTGCCCTACACTGCCACCTGGACTAAGCCTGTTGGCCCCAGTACATACCACAAATGACCCATCACCACCTCTCTTCCTCTGCTGTACCTGCCCTACAGCACCATAGCTGAGCAACTAGCCCTGTACACCTGGACAAGGTCGTGAAAAATATTGTGCTCACAGATGAGCAAACAACAAAAAACGCCCAGCCCATCTGCATAAAACAAAAAGCAGGATGAAACAAACAAATCTACAATCAATAAAAGAAGAAAATAATTTCTAAATGTCTCCAAGACAGCAGACAACATCAAAACATTTTTAAAAAATGAACAGGATGGCTCCAGAAAGTGTCCAAAATAAAACACCAGATGATCTTCTGGTAGAAGAAAAGGCACTGGAACTACTTGATAGGGAATTCAAAACTCTAATATTCAAGGCTCTCCAAAAGATGAAGAAAATGCAAACAAAAATAAGAAAAGAGTAGAGAAAATCACAGAAAATACAGACAAAATAATGGAAAAGACTGACAAAACAATGGAATAATTCAAGAAAATAATACAGGAACAAAATGCCAAAATAAAAAAAAACAACTAGATATCATACAAAAACAGCAATTAAGAATCCAAAAGATAAACAAGATTTCAGAAACTGACAGGGCCATAGAAGGCTACAGAAGCAAATTTGAAACAATGGAAGACAGGATCAGTGAAATTGAAGACAAATCCTTGAATACGACTTTATGTGAGGAAAAATCAGAGAAAAGAACTAGGGAAAATGAAGAAAGCCTGAGAACAACGTGGGATACAATCAAAAGCAAAAATTTTCGAGTGATCAAAGTTCCAGAACAAAAGGAGAAAATGGAAAACACAGAGATCATTGAAGATTTGCCGACTGAAAACTTCCCTAATATTCTGAAAGATGGAAAGCTGATTATACAAGAAGATCTACAAACTCATATAGGATAGACCCCAAAGAAAAATCACCAAGACATATCATAATCACACTCGCTAAAACCAAAGAAAAA
The DNA here is from genome assembly GCF_000243295.1 of Trichechus manatus latirostris. Taxonomy (NCBI): domain Eukaryota; kingdom Metazoa; phylum Chordata; class Mammalia; order Sirenia; family Trichechidae; genus Trichechus; species Trichechus manatus. The sequence continues at coordinate 3,525,025 of NW_004444115.1, forward strand.
AAGAGAACCCTGAGAGCAGCTTGAAAAAAAAGAAAAGTCACATATAGAGGAGAGATTAAGCTCTGATTACTTGGCAGAAACCATGCAGGTAAGAAGACAATGGAATGACATATAAAACCTTGAAAGAAAAACATTGCTAACCAAGAATAATATATCTTGCAAAACTCTCAGATATGATGGTAAAATTAGAACATTTCCAGATAAACAGAAATTAAGGGAATCTGTAAAAACCAAACCAAAATTACAAGAATTATTAATGTGAGTCCTTCGGTTAGAGAACAAACAACATCAGACAAGAGCCTGAATCTAGGACACAAGACAGCATCAGCCAGATACCAACTTAAATAACGCACTCTAAAGGATAAAACAAAACTAAAAGATTTACAACAGGAAACCAGAGACATCAATCTGTAAATGACAACATCACCAAAACAATAACAGAGGGAATAAACAGTGTAGGTATAGAACTTTCAAATGGAGAGAAACTCGAGGATATCAAGTAATAAAATACTGACTCAAACTTAAGAAGACAAGAGTAAATTTCAAGGAAACCACAAAGAAAGTTAACAAAACTACTCATCAAAATAAAGAAGAAAAACACAAAGTTGCAGTAAATATAAAATCTACAAAAATGAAAGAAATAAAAAAATTTCACAAACAAAATGAATTCAGCACTGGCGACTAAGAGAAACAAAGAAAATGTCAGCACCACAAAAAAAGTACTACAAAATGACAGCAATAAACTCACACCTATCAATAATAACACTGAATGTAAGTGGCTTAAATGCACCCATAAAGAGACAGAGAGTGACAGAATGGATTAAAAAATAGGACCCTCTCAATATGTTGTCTACAAGAGACACACCATAGAAACAAAAACATAAATATATTAAAAATAAAGGACGGAAAAAATATATAAAGCAAACTGCAACCAAAAAAGAGCAAGAGTGGCAATGTTAATTTCAAATAAAATAGATTTTAAAACAAAATCCACCATAAAAGACAAAGAAAGACATTATATAATGATTAAAGGGATGATCTACCATGAAGAAGTAACCAGAATAAATATCTATACACCTAATGACAGGGCTCCAAAATACATAAAACAAATTCTAACAGCACTGAAAAGAGAAATTGACAGTTCCACAGTAATAGTAAGGGTAAGGACAGACATCTAAAAGAAACACAACAAAGATACAGAAGATCTAAAAGCTACAAAAAACCAACTTGACCTCATAGACATATATAGAACAGTCCACCCAACAGCAGCAAAGTACACATTATTTTCCAACACAAATGGAACGTTTTCCAGAGTAGACCACATCTTAGACCACAGAGAAATCCTCAACACAATCCAAAACATTGAGATAAAACCAAGTAACTCCTCTGATCACAATGCCATCAAAGTAGAAATTAATAACAGGAAGAGCAAGGAAAAACAATCAAATACATGGAAACTGACTAACTCCTTGTTTAAAAACCACAAGGCAATAGAAGAAATCAAAGATGGAATCAAAAAATTCAGAGAATCAAACGAGAATGAAAATACATCATACCAAAACCTTTGGGACACAGGAAAGACAGTGCTCAAAGGTTAATTTATAGCAATAGATGAACACATCAAAAAAGAAGAAAGGGGTAAAATAAAAACATTAGCTACACAACTCAAACAAATAGAAAGACAAGAGCAAAAGAAGGCCACGGCCACCAGAAAAAGGAAATAAAAATTAGAGCAGAAATGAAATACAGAATAGAAAAGCAATAGAAAAAATCAACAAAACCAAAAGTTGGTTCTCTGAAAGGATCAACAAAATCAACAAACCTTTGGTCAAATTGACAAAAAGAAAAATAGGGCAGGATGCAAAAAACCCAAAAAAGAAATGAAATGGGGACATTACAAGAGGCTCAACTGAAACAAAAACGGATCATAAGAGAGTTTTATGAAAAACTATACTCCAACAAATTTGAAAGCTTAGAGGAAATGGGCAAATTTCTAGAAACACACTACCTACCCAAACTAACACAAACAAAAGTTGAAAATCTGAACAGACCCATAACAAGAGAAGAAATTGAAATGGTAAAAAAAAAAAAAAAAAAAATTTCTGGAACAGAAGACTTCTCTGGAGAATTCAACCAAACATTCAGAGAAGAGCTTACACCAGTACTACACAAACTATTTCAGAACATAGAAATGGAAGGGATACTTCCAAATTCATTCTATGAAGCCAGCATAACCCTGATACCAAAACCAGGCAAAGACACAACAGAAAAAGAAAATTACAGACCAGTATCTCTCATGAATATAGATGTAAAAATTCTCAACAAAATTCTAGCCAATAGAATACAGCATCATACCAAAAAAATAATTCACCATGACAAAGTAGGATTCATACCCGGTATGCAAGGATGGTTCAACATTAGAAAATCAATCAGTGTAATCTAAATAAAATAAAAGAATCAAACAATCATTTCAATCGACACAGAAAAAGCATTTGACAAAGTCCAACACCCAATCCTGATAAAAACTCTCAATAAAATAAGAATATGAGGGAAATTCCTCAACATAATAATAAGGTTGCTATGATTCAGAATTGACTCAAGGGCAATGGGTTTTATACAAAACAAACAGCGCGTATAATTCTTTAAGGACAGAGGCTGAAAACATTCCCTTTGAGAACAGGAAAAAGATAAGGATACCCTTTATTACTGCCACTGTTTAACATACTGCTGGAAGTCCGAGCTACAGCAATAAGGCAAGAAAAAAAATAAAGGACAAGGAAATTGATAAGGAAGAGATAAAACTGTCCCTATTTGTGTATGAAATGACACTATACATAGAAAACCCAAAAGACTCCATATGAAGACCACTGGAACTAATGGAAAGGCTCAACAGAGTGGCAGGATACAAGATAAACATACAAAAATTAGTTGGAATCCTATACATCAATAAAGAGAACTATGAAAAGGAAATCAGGAAAACAATAAAATTTATAAGCCCCTAAAAATTAGAATACTTAGGAATAAATCTAACCAGGGATATAAAACACCTATACAAAGAAAACTACAAAACACTACTGAAAAAAGAACAAAAGAGAGTTTGCAAAGATGGTGAACGAAGGGAAGGGAAGCTGCAGCATAGCGGGATTTCACTAACTTTGGAGAACCTCGGCTGCTGATGATATTTGCTGTTCTATTCAGGCCTGTCCTGTTCATTCTCTGTCTGGAATAGATATTAGGAGTCCTGGTAGTGCAGTGATGAAGTACTTGGCTGATAACTGAAAGGATTGATAATATACATGATGCATGTGAAAACCAATTATCTAAGAAAAAAACACATTGAAGAACTCAAGACAGTATATATTGATGGATGGCTCCTAAATGAGCAGCTAAGAAATCCAGAGTGAACAGACAGGCTCCATGATTGATCTATGATGACATTTTTGGATGTCAGAAACTTGGATTCAAAATTTCACTTAAAGAAGGAATAAGTTTGAATGCAGGAAAGGGGTTTAGTTTAGTAATTAACTACAAGTCCCTGCTATGAGACTACAGGGTCTATAGGCAAGTGTTTATAAATATTTAAATGTGGTCATTTTTACTGACAATATCTTTGTACATTGCAGTTGTGTTCTATATACACTGTCTGAAGACCTTTTTTGTGTGAATAATGCCAAAATATCTGCTTGAAAAAAAGTGAAACGTTAACTTGATTAGCTAATTTTTCAAAACGAAACTCATTTATATGTGTAAATTTCAACCTTTTTAAAAATTTGTTTCCTATTTGGAACTGTCCAAGTATAAGAAGATTGGAAAAACAAATCTTAACTAAAATTCCTTTAATATGTTATTTCCCTATTAGGACACCAATAGATTCACGCTGCATTCACATAAGCAGTACTATTTATAGCACATTTTGTCTTTTTCTTAAATATAATACAGACATATAAGAATGGTAAAAGTTAAAATAAATGACAACACAATCATGTTGGAAAGAATGTGGGACAACAGGAACCCATACATTGTCGGCAGGAGTTTAAAATGGTGCAACGACATTGGGAAAAGATCTAGAAGATTCTTATAAAGCTAAACATACACTTACCCTACGGCCCAACAATACCATTCCTAGGTATTTACCCCAGAGAAATGAAAAACATATGTTTACGAAAAGACTTCTACAAGAATATTCATAGCACTTTTATTTTCAATAGTTCAAAACTAGTAACAGCACAGGTGTCCTTTAACAAATCAAAGGATAACGGCACCATGGTATATCCATACAATGGAATACTAGTCAGAGATTAAAACACACACACACACACACACACAAGAACTACTGACACATGCAGTATCATGGAGGAATCTCAAAAACATTATGCTGTGTGGAAGAAACTTTCCACAAAAGAGTACATACTGTATGATTCAATTTTTATGACGTTCTAGAAGAGACAAAACTAATCTGTGGTGAAAGCAGTAGTTACCGCTAGGAGTTGGGGTGAAGATGTATCAGCAAGGAGGATGAAGGAAATTCCTGGGGAAATGGAAATGTTCTGTATCTTGATAAAAAAATCCAAACTCATTGCCGTAGAGTCGATTCCGACTCATAGCGACCCTGTAGGACAGAGCGGAATGGCTCCATAGGGTAGATTCAAACTCTTGATTAGAGGCTAAACACTTAACTTCTGCTCCACCAGGGATCCACTGTATCTTGATAGGGGCTTGTATTATAGGAGTATACTCATTTGTGAAAACTCATCAAATGATGCAGTTAATATTTGTACATTTTATTGAATGTAAATTTTACCTATAATAAAGTGAACAAGCAAGAGAACTTTATACAAAATTGAACTCTAGTTAAGATCATGCTTGCTGAAGTAGTTTTATGGAAATTGTACTGGTATCTGCATCAAAAAATAAGATGAATTCGTGGATGCATGGATGGATAAATGAATGAATAATAGCACAAATAAAGTAAAATGTTAACAATTACATAATAAAAATGTGGTGGTTATATGTGTTCACTGAACCATTCTTTCAACTTTTCTGTATGTTTTAACATTTTCATAACAAAATGTGGGTGAGGGAACACCATGTCTTTTTAAATTATACAGATAGCATATATTCAAAGTAAAATTGTCAAGAAAAATGGAGCATAGAGTAAAATAAAATGGGACAAAAAAAGAAAGAAACCAAAAGAGACATACATAAATGGAAAAACATACCATGCTCACGGAAAGGTAGACTCAACATTGTGAAAATGTCAATTATACCCAAAGCAATCTAAAATGCAATGCAATCACAATTCTAATACCAACAGCATTCTTTAAAGAGATGGAAAATTAATCACTAACTTTATATGGACAAGGAAGAGGCTCTAGATAAGTAAATCACTATTGAAGAAGAAGAATAAAGTAGGAGGACTCACACTACCTGATCTTAGAAACTACTACATAGTTACAGTAGTCAAAACAGCCTGGTACTGGTATGATGACAGACACACTGACCAACGGAACAGAATAGAGAACGCAGATGTAAACCCATACACCTACCGTCACCTGATCTTTGACAAGGACACACAATCCATCACATGTGGAAAAGACAGTCTTTTTAACAAATGGTACTGGCAAAATTGGATGTCCACCTGCAAAAAAATGAAACAGGACCCATATCACACACCATATACAAAAACTAATTAAAAATGGATCAAAGACCTAAATATAAAACCAGAAACTATAATGATCATAGAAGAAAATATAGGGTCAACACTAAAGGTCCTAATACACAGCATAAAGAGAATACAAACAGTAACTAACAATACGAAAACCAAAAACCAAACCCGTTGCTGTTGAGTGGATTCCAATTCATAATGACCCTATAGGACAGAGTAGAACTGTCCCATAGGGTTTCCAAAGAGTGGCTGGTGGATTCGAACTGCCAACCTTTTCATTAGCAGCAGTAGCTTTTAACCATTACACCACCAGTGTTTCCACTAACAATACACAAATACCAAAAGATAAGCTAGATAACTAGGATCTTCTAGAAATTAAACACTTATTCTCATCAAAAGACTTCACCAAAAGAGTAAAAATAGAACCTACAGACTAGGAAAAAAATTTGGCTATGACAAGTCCAACAAAGGTCTAATCTCTAAAATCTACAGGAATATCCAACAGCTCTACAACAAAAATGGCAAATAATCCAATTGAAAAATGGGCAAAGTAAATGAACAGACACTTCATCAAAGAAGACATTCAGTCGGCTAACAGACCCACAAGGAAATGCTCGTGATCACTAGCCATTAGATAAATGCAAATCAAAAGCACAATGCGATACCATCTCACCCTGACATTACTGGCACGAATCAAAAAGAAAAACAGAAGATAACAAATATTGGAGAGGCTATGGGGAGATTGGAACCCTTATGCACTGCTGGTGAGAATGCGAAATGGTACAACCATTTTGGAAAACGATATGACACTTCCTTAAAAAGCTAGAAATACAAATACCTTATGATCCAGCAATCCCACTCCTAGGATTATAGCCCAGAGAAATAAGAGCCATCATACAAACAGACATATGCACATCCATGTTCACTGCAGCATTATTCACAACAGCAAAAAGATGGAAACAACCTAAGTGCCCATCAACAGATGAATGGATAAACAAACTATGGTACATACATATGAAGTAATGATAAAGAACAATGATGAATTCACAAAACATCCCATAACATGGATTAATCTGGAGGGCACTATGATGAGTGAAATAAGTCTATAACAAAAGGACAAATATAGTATGAGACGCTATTATTAAAAGGTTTATACACAAAAAGAAATAATTTCTAATGGTTATGAGGGAGGGGAGTTGTGGGGAGAGACTAACACTACCTAAACTACAGATAGGAGCCAAGTGACACAGTGGTTAAGAGCTACATTGAGCTATGGTAAATAAGCAAAATGTTGGCAGTTCAAATCCACCAGCTGCTCCTTGGAAGCCCTATGGGACACTTTTACTCTGTCCTATAGGGTCGCTATAAGTTGGAATCGACTCCATGGTAACTGTTAAGTAACTGTTTAGACAACAGATAAGTGGTAACTTTGATGAAGGGTAAGATAGTACACAATTCTGAGGAAGCCAGCACAACTTGACCAAGGTAAGTTCATGGAAGCTATACAGGCACATCCAAACTCACTGAGGTACCAAATTACTGGGCTGAAGGCTGAGGACCGTGGTCGAGAGAACATCTAGCTCAACTGGCATAACATAGTTTATAAAGAAAATGTTCTACATCATACTTTGGGGTCTTAAAAGCTTGTGAATGGCCATCTAAGATACTCCACTGGTCTCGCCCCATCTGAAGCAAGAGAGAATGAAGAAAACCAAAGACACAAGGGAGAGATTAATCCAAGTGTCTAATGGACCACAACTGCCAAAACCTCCACCAGACTGAGTCCAGCACAACTAGCTGGTGCCTGGCTACCACCACCAACTACTCTGACAGGGATCACAATAGAGGGCCCTTAGACAGAGCTGGAGAAAAATGTAGAATAAAATTCTAACTCCTCCTCTCAAAAAAAAAAAAAAAAAAAACAGACTTACTGGTCTAACACAGATTGGAGAAACTCCGAAAGTATGGCCCCTGGACATCCTTTTAACTCAGTACTGAAGTCGCTCCTGAGGTTCACCCTACAGCCAAACATCAGACAGGTCCATAAAATAAAACGATCAGACAGGTCCATAAAATAAAACGAAACTAAATGGGCATACCAGCCCAGGGGCAAGAATGAAAAGGCAAGAGGGGACAGGAAAGCTGGTAATAAGGAATCCAACATTGAGAAGGGGAGAATGCTGACACCTTGTGGGGCTGGCAACCAATGTCACAAAACAATATGTGTATTAATTGTTTAATGAAAAACTAATTTGCTCTGTAAATCTTCATCTAAAGTACAATAAGGAAAAAAGTAATCAAGACTGGATACGTTTGTAAAAAAAAAAAAAAAATGCCAAGTTGATCAGATGTTAGAATGATCTGACAAGAATTTTAATAAAAATGTTTCAACAGTCAATTAAAAATTCTCTTGAAACAAATGAAAAATAAAAAAGTGTAAGTATGAAATTATCAAAAAAGAAACAATGAAATAGAAATTATAGAGCAGACGATTTAATAACAGAAATTTAAAAAATATGCTGTCTGGATTCTCTAATAGGGCAAAGATGACAGAGCATAGAATAAATGAACTGGAGAACAGATCAAAAGAATTTATCCAGTCTAAGCAACACAGATAAAATAGACTGAAAAACAACAATAACAACAAAAGCAAACAGAGCCTCAGAGACCTGTGGACAATAACAGAAGAACCAGTATTTATACCACTAGAGTCCAGGAAGAAGATAAGAAATAGAGTGGGACTGAGGAGTTTGTAGAAAAAAGTGACAGAAAATTTTCAAAATTTGACAAAAGATATAAAGCCACAGATTCAAGGAGCTAAACAAAACCCAAGTAGGATACACCCAAAGATATTCAAAGAAGGACAGACCATAACTAAACTTTTGAAAATTAAAGACAAAGAAAAATCATCTCAAAACTATAATTTCCTACTTTAAGAAACCAGAAAAAAAAAAAAAAAGAAATAATCCCAAAGCAAGTAGAATGAAGGAGACAATAAAAATAAGAGCAAAAATCATTAAATTGAAAATAGGAGAATTATACAGAAAATCAATGAAACAAAAAACTGGCTCTGGAAAACATCAGTGAAAATTATAAACTTATAGCAAGACTGGAGCCCTAGTGGCACAATGGTTAAGAACTCAGCTGCTAACCAAAAGGTTGAAAGTTCAAATCCACCAGCCGCTCCTTGGAAATCCTATGGGCAGTTCTACTCTGTCCTATAGGCAACAGGTTTGGTTTTTTGGTTATAGTAAGACTGATAAAAATAAAAAGATGCAAATCACTCATGTTAGAAATGAAATAGAAGTTACTGCTATACATTATGCAAACATTAAAAAGGTAATAAGGAAATACGATGAACTACTTTGTGCTCATAAATTTGACAATTTAGAAAAAATGGACCAATTCTTCAAAACCCACAAATTTTGATTATTGATTACTGGCACCTTTGAAGCTCTAATGTCCTGTCACCAGGTGGTTAGATCTGTTACTACGTATGTGAGCTCAGGAGTCCACCCACTCCTTTTGTATGGATTCAGCTCGGGTGCCCAGGTAGATAGCCACCAAGTGTGGGGTGTAAGCACTCACTTACAGTCCTAGACAGGCATGTGTGATTGGTATAGGCACAGACATCTGGCTGCAGCAGGAAGACACACTCTGAGCAAGGCAGGGAGCTGATGGTCGCCTCAGAGTGTCGAGGAGGAAGGCGTGTCCCTGTTCCCTAGAGCGCATAGGTGGGTGGGTTTTGCAGCCGGACTATGAGCCCTTAATGCTGTTGGTTGTAAGGACTGGGGGGCACCTCTTATTCATGAGTCCCTATCGTAGGTGGCTAGGTGGTGTGGGTGGAGCCATCTGTCTTTAGGCCCCTGATGTGGGGAGATGAAGACCCTGCTTAAAGGGCAGAGCAGTGTCAAATGTCAAGAACCTGCCACTTCATGAATGAAACAGTTGAAGTTAGAGTTCCAGTATATACCCTGTTGTACTGGGGTAATAAGGGCCTATGCTGTTGAGATGGGCCCACACAAGTCTATGCCGGTGAAAGGCACTCAAAGTCCATGTATCCTTAATGCCTGTGCCTAGGCAAAGGAGCTGTGCCTACCCTGAGTTCCTGGCTTAGGGGAGCCAGCAGTTTATTTTTTCCTCTGTTAATTTGTTCACTCTCCAAGGCAGGGAGAATGGCTCCAGGCATGTGATGGTTCCTACTTCTGGCCCAGGGGACTTGGCAATTGCTGAAGCCGGTCTGGGAAACAGTGCAGAACAGGGAGTGGGGAGGTAAATTGAAGAGAGGTTTTTCCCTAAGGGGAGTGTTTTTGATCCGTGCGGTGGGCCATATGCAATTACTTATCTTTCGCCAATCAAGGGCTGCTTCTCACTGGTTCTGGGTGGCCGTGTAGACTCTTTGTCGCTGGGTGTCTCCCAGTGTGGAAAACACACCTCCCCAGCACTGCCACTTGCCTGCCTCACAGCTCACCCCCGAGCTGATCAGGCCTGAAAGGCTCAGGCTCTTGCCAGTTCAGGTCTGGCAACTCCTTGCTGCTTCCAAACCGTCTCTCCCTCCCCCTGCTGCTCAGTCCGCTTCCTCAACTCTGTCTTTGATGTTCAGGGATCCCAGATTGCCATACATATTCCATTAACTTTTTTTTGGGGTCTTTATTGTAAGAGGGTCCACTGGAAGCGTCTGACTACTTCGCCATTTTGGCGTCTCCTCCTGTTAAAGATATTGAATTTGTAATCTAAAAGCTCCCAGAAAAGAAATCCCCAGACTCAGACTTTTTACTTATTTATTTATTTATTTTTGGGAGAATTCTACCAGGTATTTAAATATGAATTAACTTCCATTTTACAAAATTTCTTCTAGAAACTAAAAGAGGAGAAAACGCTTCCTAACTCATTTTATGAGGCCAGTATTAATTACCTTATACCAAAACCAGACAAAACCAGTGCAAGAAAAGAACTTCAGATCAATGTCTCTTGTGAACTTAAACACAAAATCCTCAAAATATTAGCAAAATGAATCTAACAATGCATAAAAAGAATTCAACATCGTGACCAAATGAATTTACTCTAGGTATGCCAGACTGGTTTGCCATTTGAAAATCCATCAATGCAACCAACTGTATATCATAAAATTAAAAACTAAATATCATATGATCATATCAATTGACCCAAAAAGAGCAACTGACAAAATCTAGTACCATTCAGGATTAAATCTATCAGAATACAAGAAGAAAAAGGAATGTTCAACTTGATAAAGAGCATCTACAAAAAACTTATAACTTATATCATGCTTAATGGTGAAGGACTAAATGACTTCCCTCTAAAATCAGGACCAAGGCAAGTGTGTCTGCTCTCTCCACACTTAATAATTGCAGTACTGGAAGTTCTACCATTGCAGACAAGAAATAATAAAAAGCATAGAGATTGGAAAGGAAGATATTGAATTTTCCTATTTGCAGACAACTTGATTGTCTATGTAGAAAATTACTAAGAATTAAATAAACAAATAGCCTTTCTAAAATAAATTAGTTCAGCAAGGTCACAGTATACATAAGAACAACATCAAAAAATCAAACACATTTCTATATATCAGCAATGAAAATGTGTAAACCAAATTTAAATACACAATAACATTTATAATTGCTCTGTCCGTTCTGGAGGAAGGTCCACGTCATCAATCTTTCCATGGTTTAGGAGCTTCTCCTCAAAAGAACCTCAAATCCAAAGGATACGTTCTGCTCCTGGCACTGCTTTCTTGGTGGTATGAGTTGCCCCCCAAATGAACTCTTGATACATGCTACAATATGGGTGGTGCTTGAAGACAACATGGTGAGTGAAGTAAGTCAATCACAAAAGGATATTGTATGACTTCAATTAAGAAGACATGAAAAGGCAAATATATAAACATCAAAGTTAATTAGTGGTTACCAGAGTGGGAGAGGGGGGAAACAGGGAGTTAACATGGTGGAAAAATCCCATTGAATGAGGGTAAAGTTGCACAGCAGATTATTGTAACTGCTTTCAATAAGGTGTACACCTGTAAAAAGTGGAATGGCAAAACTTGTGTTACAACAATAACAACAACAGCAACAAAGAGCTGCTGAAGCTGCTAATGTACAACCAAAAACCTCATGGGATTTGGTTCTTTGGTTTGGAGATTTAGGGTCATAGTTTCATGGGACATCTCAGTTAATTGGCCTAATAAGGTGTTTAGTGCCTCTGTTCTAACTCCCAGTTCATTGTGTAGTGCCTGGAGTCTTAAAAGTTGGCAAGCAGCCATCTGATGCCTGACAATTGGTCTTTATTAACCTGGAGCAACAGAGGAAGGAGAGTCAGGAATAGGAGGAGGACATAGAATGTGTGGCTCATTGCCTCCATAAACAACCGCCTACTTTGCCATGAGAGCATAAGAATTGGCTGTTGCCTGGCTGCTATTATTGAATAGTTTGATAAAAAATTATATAGAAGAATCCTGCTTAAAGGGGGAAATGCAGACCAGAACTTCAAATTCTCATGGACTCGTTACTTTCTGGAGTCATGGAGGGTGGGTGAACCCCTGAAACTATTACCCTCAGAGAATCTTTAAACCTTAAACCAAAAATATCCCTGAAGGCAACATGGCACTATAATCAGAAGCACTATGCCATCCCTCCACAGCAAAGATCAGAAAAGCTAAGTCAAACAGAGTCACACGTCAATCCTGAAACCCTACGCATCAAATGAAGAGATAAAGAACTCAGCCAAGCACCGAATGGAATAAGAAATTGACCAAGAACAGAGAGTGAGGAGAGATACATGCACAGGTCCCCTATCAGCTACTGCAGCACAGATCCACCATCATAGGCTCCTATCGGAGATCAGCAAACAGGGGGTATGAGAAAGCAGCTTCACAGAGCTTCCAGCAGGAGACAGAACAACTGGTAACCAGTAATATAGGCTTTCCCACCCCCCACCCTTCTTCACCACTACTTAGTCTCCTCTGCTTCCTGCAGCCACAGTCCCTTGGCCGGAAAGTACAAGTTTTACCCTGATGGCTCTTGGATTCCAACCTCCCGCACTGGCCAGTTCCCTGAGTGCCTTTTGTTTGCTGCTAGTATTGCTTTTTTCTGCTTCTTTAGATTTCTTCTTTACCTCTCACCACCTCCCGCTTCTTTCTCTCAAATACTTGGCTCTATGCGCCATCTTTGCTTCTTCCTGAAAGGCTGCAAAACACCCCTTGACTGTGAAACTGCTTCCTAGCCCATGCCTCCATGCTGGTGGGACCCCAGGAGCTTTTTTCGTTTGTTTGTTTGCTCTGATTTGTTCTGTTTTAATTTGTTTGTTTGTTTTCTTTTTCTTTTCTCAGCGTGGGAGCCCCTTCTAGCTGGGCAGTACCATGCAGCTTGGAAGCTACTACCTTACTCTGTGCAAACACACAGGGACATCCTTGGGGACATTTTTTTTCTTGTTTTTTGTTTTTGGGTTTTTTTGTTTGTTTGTTTCTTTATTTTGTTTTCTTCTCTCTCTCGTTCCTCTTTGTCTTTCTTCATTCCCAGTTTCTCGATTTATTCATTTTTTCTTTTACCTTTTTTCTTTTTTTTTTCTCCCTCATTTCACAGTCTCTCATCTCTCCACTCCAATAGCAAGCTCCCTAGCACACTTTTTTGTTTACTTGTATGTTTTTGGCTCCTGTTTCTCTCTCCTATCCCTCATCTTTCCCATACCCATCTTAGCTCCACACTTCACAATTTACCTCCTCCCTCCTGCCTACCTGTGCAGTGGGCTGAACAACACACTCCAAAGCAGCACAGGCACAGCCTATTGGAACCTGCCCTGCACTGATTCCCAGTCTGCACTGTCAGCCCTGGTACATGCCACAAACAACCCATCCCAGCAACTCCCCTTCAGCTGGACCTGCCCTGCTGTACCATACCTGAATGACTGGCCCTGCACATTGGAGAAGGAGGTGAAACGTATCGTGCCCACAGATGAGCAAACAAAAAAGAAGGCACAGCCCGCTTACTCAGACATAATCAAATAAAACAAAAAAAGCAGGATGAACCAACCAAATCTACGATCAATAAACGAGGAAAATAACCACTGAATGCCCTGAAGATAGCAGACAATATCAAAACATTTACAAAAATAAGACAGGATGGTTCCAGTAGGCATTCAAAATAAGACACCAGATGACCTTCCAGTAGAAGAAAAAGCACTAGACCTAACTGATAGGGAATTCAAATCTCTAATATTCAGAATTATCCAAGAGATGAAGCAAAAAGCAGACAAAAATGAGGAAAAAATAGACAAATTCATGGAAAAGGCAGACAAATTCATGGAAAATACAGACAAACCAAAGGAAGAATTCAAGAAAGTAATACAGGAACGAAATGCTAAAATAAATTCACAACTAGAAATCATACAAAAACAACCATTAAAAATCCAAAAGATGAACAACAAGATTTCAGAAATGGACAGTGTCATAGAAGGGCTGAGGAGCAGGTTTGAAATGATGGAAGGTAGGGTTAGTGAAATTGAAGACAAACACTTGGATACAACTCTCAGAAACATCAGAAAAAATAATGAAGAACATTGAGGAAATGCTGAGAATTATCTGGGATACAATTAAAAGCAAAAATTTGTGAGTGATCAGAGTTCCATAATGGGGAGAAAACAGAAAACACAGAGAGGGTCATTGAAGACTTGCTGACAGAAAACTTCCCCAGTATCATGAAAGATGAAAAGCTGACCATCCAAGAAGCTCAAAGAACCCCATATAGGATGGACCTCAAAAGAAAATCACCAAGGCATATCATAATCACACTCGTTAAAACAAAAGACAGAGAATCCTGAGAGCAGCTCAAGAAAAAATGTCACGTACGGAGTAGAAACAATAAGACTGAGCTTGGATTATTTGACAGAAACCATGCAGGCAAGAAGGCAATGGGATGACATATATAAAACCTTGAAAGAAAAAAAATTGATAGCCAAGAATAATATATCCCGCAAAACTCTTGTTCAAATGTGATAGTTAAATTAGGTCATTTCCAGATAAACAGAAATTAAGGGACTATGTAAAACCAAACCAAACTTACAAGACTTATTAAAGGGAGTCCTTTGATCTGAGAACAAACATCAGACCACAGGCTGAATATAGGACACAGGATTGTACTAGCCAGATACCAACCTAGGAAATGAACACTCAAGGACTATGCAAAACCAAAAGAAGTACAACAGGGAACCAGAGAGGTTAATCTGTAAATGACAACAGCATCAGAACAATAAAAGAGGGAATAAACGGTCTAGGTATAGAACCTTCTAATGGAGAGGAAGTCAAGCGATACCAAGTAATAATAGACTGGTTGAAATTTAGGAAGATAAGGGTAAAATTCAAGGTAACCACAAAGAAAGTTAACAAACCTACTCATCAAAATAAAGAAGAAAAACATAGTCTCAGTAAAAACAAAACCAAAAAAAAAAACAAAAGAAATGAAAAAAAAAAAACCACAAACAAAAGGAACTTAGCACAGGAGAGCACGGCGAACAAAGAAAATGTTAGCATCTCAAAAAAAAGCACTACAAAATGCAATCCCACTCCTAGGAATATATCCTAGAGAAATAATAGCCATCACACAAATAGACATATGCACACACATATTCATTGCAGCACTGTTCACAATAGCAAAAAGATGGAAACAACCTAGGTGCCCATCAACAAATGAATGGATAAACTGTGGTACAGACACACAATGGAGTATTATGGAAAGGTAAAGAACAATGATGAATCTGTGAAGCATCTCATAACATGGATGAAACTGGAGGACATTATGCTGAATGAAATCAATCAATCACAAAATGACAAATATTGTAAGAGACCTCTACTGTAAAAACTCGTGTAAAAATTTACACACAAAAAGAAGCAATCTTTGTTGGTTACGAGGGATGGGAGGAGTGGGGAGGGGACTAAATAGACAATAGACAAGTGGTAACTTTGGTGAAGGGTAAGAGAGTACACAGTACTGGGGAAACCAGCACAACTTGTACAAGAAAAGGTCATGGAAGCTCCAATAGGCACATCCAAACTCCCTGAGGGACTGAATTGCTGGAATGAGGGCTGTGGGGACTATGGTCTTGGAGAACATCTAGCTCAATTGGCATAACACAGTTTATAAAGACAATGTTCTACATTCTACCTTGGTAAGTAGCGTCTGGGGTCTTAAAAGCCTGTGAGCAGCCATCTAAGATACTCCACTGGTCTCACTCCATCGAGA
>NW_004444115.1:3541036-3569971 GCF_000243295.1 Trichechus manatus latirostris
CTTTTAGCTCAGTAGTGAAGTCACTCCCGAGATTTACTGTTCAGCCAGGCATTGGACAGCCTCATAAAACAGAACGGGACTAATGAGGCACAGCAGTCCAGGGACAAGGACTAGAAGGCAATAAGGGACAGGAAAGCTGTTGATAGGGATCCCAAGGTTGAGAAGGGACAGTGTCTTGGGGTTTTTAACCATGTCATAGTGCAATATGTTTGCTAACAGTTTAATGAGAAACTATTTGTTTTGCAAACCTTCATCTAAGATACAAAAAAAATTATCAGTATGAGATCAAATTGACAAGAGCAACTCAAAAGGTTTGATGGGAAGCCTAGGGGGCAGTGAGTTGAAGATAATGGTGACAGAATAATTTGGAAAAAGATAGTGAGAATGGCAACACAACTGGAAGAATATAATCGATGTCACTGAATTGTACATGTAGAAACTTTTGAAACTGTGTAACTTTGGCTATGTATATTTTCACCAAAAAAAGGTCCTCCAAGATCGAGACGGGAGAGTGTTGTCATGTCATGGAGTTGTTAACCAATGTCATAAAACAATATGTGTACTGACTGTTTAATGAGAAGCTGTTTGTTTTGTAAACCTTCATCTAAAGTACAATACAATAATTTAATTTAAAAAAAAAAACTTACTGTTTTGGGGGGAGGAAAAGACCAAAACCCAAAACCTATGGTCCAAGTAAATAGGAGACCCAGACAACTGTAAGAGTACCATTAAAAAAAAAAAAAAAATCCCTGAAGTCTTCTTAAAACCAAACAACAATTTAGCTTCACTAGTAAAAAATGTCTGCCTTGAGCATTATGCTCTTTTAAGAACTATCTATATGGGATCCAAGGGGCAACAGAAACTCAAAAGATTATATAGGAAACTTAGGAGGCAGTTCATGTTAATTGGGGAGCAACAACTCAGAAAAGAAAAGTGAGAATGGTTGCACACAACTCAAAAAATGTAATCAATGTCATTGAATTGTACATGTAGAAATGGTTGAATTGGTGTATGTTTTTCTGTGTATATTTGCAAAAAAAATCCAGTGATCTTTTTTTCCTAGACATAGACAAGTGTATCTAAAATTTATATGGAAATGCACAGGTCCTACAATGCAATGGATTGCTTGTATATGGCCTTTCTTGCCATGGTCTTGTAACTCACAAGAAATGACTTGGTAGAACTATGCAAATAAGGTGCTTGTGGCCCACCAAGGGTATTGTATAGCTTGCTAGTAATGCAAATAGGATGCATGGCACACTTATGGGGGTGGAACCATACAAATAAGGTATATGGAACCCTAATGAGGGGATTGGTCAGTTTTATCAGCCCTCTAGGCTTAAAATGAGCCATCCCAGAGGCGGAAAGTGGGGACCTCACTACCAGCAAGAAGAGAAGATGGGAGCGGAGTGTGTCCTTTGGACCTAAGATTCCTGCACTGAAAACCTCCTAGACCCAGGAGACAGAGTTGTAACACAGGAGACAGAGAAAGTTGACTAGAAGCAGCAGTGGAGAAACAGCAAGGCAGCAGAACCAGGAGACCAGTGTGAAACGGTGCAGTAGGCTTCCTGGCCCACAGAGCAAGGTTATTACAGTGGGTGTGCCAACCCATGGAGTGGGAGAGCTGAGAGCCTTTGGACAGGAGGCTTCCTGGCAGAGTGGGGTGCCTCCAGGCACTTATTAGTGGAGCTGAAAAGTTTTGTAACACTTACCAGAACAGCGCAGAGGCCAGGTGAGAGGCCAAGGGCCAGAGAGAGACCTGCCTGCGGGAACAGCTGAGAAAAGTCTGTTCTGATTGAAGAACTGTATTCTGAGTCGCTCCTGATCCTGAATGATAACCTCTTGCTTCCCTAATAAACCCCATAATTATGGTCTGTGAGTTCTGTGTGTCCATTTCAATGAATTATAAAACCCAGAAGAGAAGTAGAGTGCTGTGAGAGGGACAGCCTGTGTCAGAACTGGTAAAAAGGTTGGAACATGAAGGTATGTCTGACTGCCACCTTATAGAAATCAGCCTTGGGCTGATGCTGATGGTGATTCTCTCTCCCCTCCTAAAATTAGAGGATATCAAACGCCTCTGCCATGCCATTTTTATGGGTCCTAAATAGCTAAAGGCAATCCCGACAAAGAAGAGTACAATGAGAGTGATCACTCTACTCAATACTATATAGCTACAGTAATCGAGACAGTGTGGTGTTGACAGAGGAATAGACACATAGATCAGTGCAATGGGATAGACAACACAGAAATAGACTCACACACAATATCCACAGTTTTTTGACGATGTGTAGGTGCAACCCAGTGGAGGAAGGATCACCCCTTTAACAAATGGTGCTAGGGCAATTAAATACCTGCAGGCAAAACAAACAAAATCTTGACCTAAACTTCACATCCTATACAAAAATTTACTCATAATGGATCATGGACTTAAATGTGAAATGTAAAATTGTAGAATGTTAAAAGATAAGAAAAGGAGATAGACATTGAACCGCCAATTACATAATTCGATTTTAATACAATGGTGACAAGCTCTCAGCTCTTCCTCATGCTGGGGTTTCCCCAGGCATTCATCTAACCATCTACTCAGTTACATAATTGAACACCAACTATGTATGAGAATGTGGGATATAATGAAAAAAAAACCTTGCTATCTGTAATCATCCCTCTGTGTCTTTGACCATTGACTGTCCTTTCTTACATTCTACAAGTTGACTAACCCAAGGCACTTTTGACTTTGACTCTCAGGTAAGTGTCCACTACTTGCATTATTATTCTATTAAAGTTATTTTATAAATAAGATATATTTAAATAATTATTTTCTTTATTGTGGTGAAAATGTACACAGGAAAATATTGCCAATTCTATAATTTCTACATGTATAATTCAATGACATTTATTATTTTCTTCATTCTTTATCACTATCCTTTTCCAGATTACTCCACCACCATTAACGTAAACTCAATGCCCCTAAGCAAAGACTATTTCCCTCTCCCTCCTGCCTCTGGAAACCATTAATAATCTTTGGCTTTTATATATGTATTTATTTCATATAAGTGATGTCATACAATATTTTCCTTTTGTGACTTATTTTACTGCTAACTGAAAAGTCAACAGTTCAAACCCACCAGCCATTCCACAGAAGAAAGATGTGCAGTCAGCTTCTATAAAGATTACAGCCTTGGAAACCCTATGGGGCAGTTGTACTCTATCCTATAGGGTCACTATGAGTTGGAATCAACTCAAGAACAACGAGTTTTGGTTATCTTACTCAGTATAATGTTTTCAAGTGTCATCCATGTTGTGACATGCATCAGAACTTGATTTATCTTTATAACTGAGTAATATTGCATTGTATGTACGTACCACGTTTAGTTTATTGATTTGCCCATCGATGGATATTTCAGTTGTTTCCACATTTTGGCTATTATGAAAAGTGCTGCAATGAACATTGGTGTACAATTCTCTGTATTCCTGCTTTCACTTCTGGGTATACACCTAGGTTTGGGATTGCTGGATCATACTTTTTGAGGCACTGCCAAATTGTTTTCCACTGGCGATATGCCATTGTGCATTCTCACCAGCAATGGATGAAGGTTCCAGTTTCCCTACCACCTTGCCAACACTGGTTGTCGTTTTTATTAAATTAATTAATTATTTTTTTTATCATTGCTATTCTACTGGGAGTGAGGTGGTATCTCATTGTGGTTTTGATTTACATCTCCCTAATGTCTAAAGGGAGCACTGGTGCGTAGTGGTTAAAAGCTCAGCTGCTAACCAAGAGGTCGGCAGTTTGAATCCACCAGCCCCTCCTTGGAAACCCTATGGAGCAGTTCTGCTCTGTGCTATAGGGTCACTATGAGTTGGAATCAGCTCAACGACAACAGGTTTGGTTTTTCGGTAATGGCTAAAGAATTGAGCTTCTTTTCATGTGCTTGTTGGACGTTTGAATACTGTCTTTGGTGAAATGTCTGTTCAAGTCCTTTACTGCTTTTTTGATTGGGTTATTTGTCATTTTGTTGCAAAGTTGTAGAAGTTATATACTGTGATGTTTAATGTTATGTGTCAACTTGGCTGGGGTATGATTCTCAGTGGTTTGGCAGACACTACATAATCATCCTCCATTTTCTGGTCATATGTGAGCAGTCAATCAGTTGAAAGGAGAGTGTGATGGATTGAATTGTATCCCCCCAAAATATCTGTCAACTTGGCTAAGTAATGATTCCTAGTATTGTATGATTGTCTACCATTTTAGGGAAATCTGACATGATTTCCCTATGTATTGTAAATTCTATCACTATGATGTAATAAGATGGATTAGCGGCAGTTATATTGATGAGGTTCACAAGATTAGATAGTGTCTTAAGCCAATCTCTTTTGAGATATAAAAAGAGAAGCGAGCAGAGAGACAGGGGGACCTCCTGCCACCAAGAAAGCAGTGCTGGGAGCAGAACACGTCCTTTGGACCTGAGGTTTTTGTGCTGAGATGCTCTCAGACCAAGGGAAAATTGATGACACGGACCTTCCTCCAGAGCCAATGGAGAAAGCATTCCCCTGGAGCTGAAGCCCTGAATTTAGACTTGTAGCCTACTGGACTATGAGAGAATAAACTTCTCTTTGTTAAGGCCATCCACTTGTGGTATTTCTGTTAGAGCAGCACTAGATGACTAAGACAGAATTTGGTACTGAGAGTGGGGTGCTGCTGTAACAGATACCTAAAATGTCAAAGTGGTTTTTGAAACTGTGAATGGATTGAGGAGAAGCAGCACAGAGGACCACCAGCTGCAGAGAACTGCAGCAGCAGAGAAGCAGCAGCAGCAGAGAAGCAGCAGCAGCAGAACCAGGAGACCAGCACAAGACAGCACTGGAGCTGACCGACAGAGTGCGGATGCTGAGTGCTTGTGGGCTGCAGGCTTCCTTGTGGAGTGGGGTGTCTCCAGACACTTATTGGTAGAGCTACAGAGCTTTGGAACACTTGCCGCAGCAAGGCAGATGTGGGCATGAGACCCAAGGGCCAAGAGGCCATGGGAAACAGAAGCTGAAGAGACAAGAAACACAAGAAGCTGAGCTGCATCAGTCTCAAAAGGTATGGCCAGGACCTCAGGGGTTTCAAAGGGTGGAGCCATGGCCTCTGTTGTTTCTAAGGGTGGAGTTATCTCTCAGATGGACTAGGAAAATGGTGTGCCTAAAGCCAAGGGAGCAGAGTTGCTGTCCCAGTGGGCCTGAAAGGCAGAACTGAGGCCCAGGGACGAGGGGCCTCCACTCAGAATCCGGCGACTGTGGCTAATACCTAGAGTCTGGAGGGCAGGGATATTGTGTGAATGGTCTTGGAAAACAGAGGATTATTTTCAAGCCTTGAGGGCTAATGTAATGTGTTCTGATAACTTGCTTGGTACTAGTTATGCCTTCTTTCCCTGCAATTTATCCCATTTGTAATGGAAATGTCTAGCTCGTGCCTGTTCTGCCATTGTACCTTTGGAAGCAGATAACTTGTATTCTAGATTTCATAGATACAGAGGAATTTGTTTTGAATTTTGGACTTGGAGTTAGAGTTAAGAATTTTGCTATGATATGATGGGGTGAACATCTTTTACATGTGGCATGGACATGAATTTTGGGGGGCCAAAGGGTAGACTGTGATGGATTGAAATGTGTTCCCCCAAAACATCTGTCAACTTGGCTAGGTCATGATTCCTGGTATTGTGCGATTCTCTCCCATTTTATCATCTGATGTGATTTCCCTAAGTGTTGTAAACTCTATCACTATGATGTAATAAGATGGATTAGTGGCAGGTATATTGATGAGGTTTACAAGATTAGACAGTGTCTTAAGCCAAACTCTTTTGAGATATAAAAGAGAGAAGTGAGCAGAGAGACAGGAAGAACTTATACCACCAAGAAAGCAGTGTCGGGAGCAGAGCACATCCTTTGGACCTGAGCTTCCTGTGTTGAGATGCTCTCAGACCACAGGAATATTGATGACATGGAATTTCCTCCAGAGCTGATGGAGAAAGGGTTCCCCTGGAGCTGATGTCCTGAATTTGAACTTGTAGCCTACTGGATTGTAAGAGAATAAACTTCTCTTTATTAAAGCTCTCCACCTGTGGTATTTCTGTTATAACAGCACTAGATGACTAAGACTAAGACTAGATGACTAAGACACACTCCTTAGGAGTGTGGCCTGCATCCAGTATATAAATGGATGTTCTGGAAAAGCTCAGTCTCTCTCTTGACTGCACAATATTCTCAGCGTCTTACCCCCAGTTCTTGGGATGTAAGCCAGAAGAGACCTCCAGCCTGTTGCCTGACTGGCAAGTTTTGGGTTCATCAGCCCCTGCAACTATGTGAGCCAGCAGAGGTTGTCAGCCTGTGGTCTGACCCACGGATTTGGGACCTAACACCTCCCACAATTGAATGGGACATTTCCTCACAATTTTGTGAGCCACTTCCTTGAAGTAAATATCTCTCTATGTACACCAACTTCTCACTTATTGACATGGTTAGGTTCCAAAGATCAAGTCATTATGTGAAAATCAGCATTATGCAAAAATGAAGGATGTCCACATCAGATCACAAAATGGAGTATGACTACATCATTACATAACTGCCCAGTTAAATAATAACATAACTGCCAAATTACATCATTATGTAACTTACAAACCACTGAGGATCATGGTTTAGCCAAGCTGACATATAATCTTAACCATCACAGACAGCATTACTCTTGCTCATTACTGTCAAACATACGTAGTTAATGAGCAAAATAGTTGGATAGTAGATTTTTTAACAATGTCATAAATATGAAATGTCTGATAATGAGATAGTCAATAAATGAGGAGTAAGTGTATATATCTATATGCGCTCGACTGGTTTTCCTCCTCTAGAGAACATGGATTAAGATATCTGGTACTGGGAATTGTTCTAGAGGAACAAAATCTTAAGGGTGAGTTTTCTAAATTGGTTCCTAGACTTAAAGGCACTTATGACTCTATTTCCAGTAGTAAAGAGGGCACTGCTAATCCATGGCATGAAGTGACAATAGAAACAAGCAAAATATCACCACCATTGAATCAAATATTTGTGAGAGACAAGGCTCTGGGTGATTATGTATTTGATACCTTTCAACAATTTTGTCAAGCTGAGAAGTATAAGGAAGCTGCTAGGTTGGTCTTACATTCACTAGACAAAGTAGAGAAAGAAAAGGATGAGCTCAGGGTTTCAGAGTCTCAGCTCAAGCAACACATAAAAGACCTGAACACTGCTATTTATGCCCTAAAAGAAAATCTTATTTATTTTAATAACAGAGCTGATATTGCTGAAAACCAAACACAGAGTCTTGCTGTAAAAGTGGATGAATTGCAACATCAGTTGAATTATCAACCTAGAATGGTGTCTGAAGTTAAAATGAGGTCATTGATTGGGAAGAAATGGAACCCTGAAACTTGGGATGGAGACATGTGGGCAGGTAATCTGGAATCTGGGGACACTTAGTCCCTAAATTCCATTGAATCACTCTTGCCAACAGAACTGACACTTTCACTCCCATCTGAAGAGATGACTCAAGCTTTGTCTGCTAACCAATCCTCTCCAGTAAAACCACCCCTGCACCCTCATCAAATGAGATTAACCTAGCTATGACTGAAGAGTTCTTGTTTGAGACATCACTTGGGGTGTCACCTGGGGCATTGCCAGGGGCATCTTCTGAAGCAAATGCATAACAAGATATTGCTGAATGTCTCCAGAACCCATACCTCACCACTCATTTTTGCTTCTAGGCCTATAACTAGACTTAAGTCCCAGTGAGGCAGAAGAGGTGAAGTACAAAGTGTGATCCCTGAGTTGGTATGCTACACTCCAAAAGAACTGCTTGATTTTTCTAAAACATACAAACAAAAACCTGGGGAATATGTGTGGGAATGGCTATTAAGAGTGTGGGATAATGGCACAAGAAACATAAAATTGGATCAGTCTGAGTTTATTGACCTGGGTGCACTAAGCACAGATTCTTCATTCAAAGTTTCAGCTCGAGAGATTAAAAAAGGATCTAAAAGTTTATTTGGTTGATTGACTGAAGCATGATTTAGAGGTGGCCTACACTGAATCAAGTTGAAATGACAGAACTGCTTTGATATGCTGTGGAAGGTGTCCACAGGCTTAAGGAATTTGGCATGTTAGACTGGATTTACCAGGTTGCTCCACAGACCCACACAGGCAATGCCCGAAGGAGCACACTTTTCACCACAGGTGTGAGGAGCAAATTTGGGAAGGCAACCCAAGAATCTTTGAAGACAGCTGTGACTGCTCTTTTATGTAAGTCAGATTGCACAGTGGGAACTGCTCTAAAATGAATTAAGACATTTAACTACAATGGGCATGATTACACCCTGGAGTGGCAGGAACCAAGTGACAGCACTTAATTGCCAAAGACAAGGTGGGCGTGGTTATAGTAATGGACAGAGGAGTCAAAGCAGTAATGAGAATAGTCTGACTCACATGGATTTATGGTGTTGACTACTAAGTCATGGTGTCCCTAGGAGTGAAATAGATAGGAAACCTACTAAATATTTACTTGATCTGTACAAGTGGAAGAATTGTAGGTCAAGTGTACAACAGTCTAACTTGAATCACCAGAATAAAGAGTCATAGCCCCTCAGTCAATTCCCAGACTTTAGCAATTTACAGACCCACAACCCTTTGAATGATGGGTCCCCTTGGGGAAGGACCCCACTACACTGCCAAAAATTTATGCTGTTAATCTCTCTCCCAGCCTTCCCCAAAGGGATCTACAGCCTTTTATGAGAATGACTTTTCATTAGGGAAAAGGAAATAATCAGAAATTTGGAGGATTAGTGGACACTGGGTCTGAACTGACTCTAATTCCAGGAGAGTCAAAACATCACTGTGGCCCACCACTCAGAGTAGGTGCATATGGAGATCAGGTTATTAATGAATTATTAGCTCAGGTCCCTCTCACAATGTGTCCAGTGGATCCTTCAACCCATTCTGTAGTGATTTCCCCAGTTCCAGAATGCATAATTGGATTAGACATACTCAGCAACTAGAAGAACCCCACGCTGAATCCCTGATATGTGGAATGAGGGTTATCATGGTAGGAAAGACCAAGTGGAAATCATTAGAACTGCCCCAGCCTTGGAAAATTGTAAGCCAAACACAATACCACATTTCTGGCAGGATGGGAGAGATTAGTACCAACATCAAGAACTCGAAGTATGCAGGGGTGGTGATTCCCACTGCATCCTAATTCAACTCACCTATTTGGCCTGTGCAAAAAACAGATGGATCTTGGAGAATGACAGTGGATTATCAAAAACTTAACCAGATGGTGACTCCAATAGCAGCTGCTGTTCCATATGCGGTTTCATTGCTTGAAGTAATTAATACATCTCCTGGTAACTGGTATACATTTATTGATCTGGCAGTTGCTTTTTTCCTCCATAGCTGTCTTTAAGGACCATCAGAAGCAGTTTGCCTTCAGGTGGCAAGGCCAGCAGTACACCTTTACTTTCGTACTTCAGAGGTATATTAATTTTCCGTCCCTGTGGAGTATTTAGTCCACAGGGAACTTGATCACCTTTTCTTTCCACAAGATGTTACATGTGTCCATTATATTAATGACATTATGTTGACTGGACCTAGTAAGAAAGCAGTATCAATGACTCTAGATTTATTGGTAAGACATCTGCATGCTACACGGTGGGAAATTAACCCAACAAAAATTCAGGCACTTTCCACCTCAGTGACATTTCTAGAGGTCCAGTGGGTGCAGAATATCAAGATATTCCTTCTAAAGTGAAGGATAAGTTGTTACAATTGGCCCCTCCTAAAACTAGAAAGGAGGCACAATACCTGACTGTGGATTTTGGAGGGAACATAGCCCTCATTTGGGTGTGCTAATCTGGCCTATTTATCAAGTGACTCAAAAAGCTGCTAGTTTTGAGTGGGGCCCAGAAAAAGAGAAGGCTTTGCAACAGGTCCAGGTTGCCATGAAAGCTATTCTGCCACTTGAGCCATATGATCCAGACTATCCAATGGTGCTTGAAGTATCCATGGCAGATAGAGATGCTGTTTGGAGTCTTTGGTAGGCCCCAACTGTTGAATGACAGTGAAGACTCTAAGGATTTTGGGGCAAAGCCCTATCATCCTCTGCAGGTAAGTACTCTCCTTTTGAGAAACAGTGTTTGTCTTGTTACTGGGCCATAGTAGAGACTTAATGCTTAATCATAGACCAAGTTACCATGTTTAATGATGGAGTGCTGCCTTGCACGTCCAACTTTATGACACTGTGGGTCAGACAACACAACTTTGAATGAATTTTTGTATAATGTATGAGTTTTTTTTTTTTTTTTTTTCAGCAGTGGATATCCAGTTGCTCCAGCATCATTCATTGAAAAGGCTATTCTTCCTCCATTGAATTGCTTTCACTATTTTAAAGTTTTTATGTTTTTAAAAATTAGTTGGCTTTATTTGTGTGGGTCTACTTCTGGGTTCTCTGTTTTGTTTCACTGATATCTGTGACTTCCCTCCACCAATACAACAGTCTTGGTTACTGTAGCTATACAGTAAGTCTTGAAATCAGGTAAACTGATTCCTCCTATTTTATTATTCTTTTTCAAAATTGTTTTGGGTAATCTAATTCCTTTCTTTGCTTTTCCCCAAATGCATTTTAGTGTAATCTTGTCTATACCCACAAAAATATTTCTGGGATTTTTATAAAAATTGCATTAAACCTGTATGTCAATTTAGAAAGGATTGACATGTTTTCTACACTGAGTTTACAATCCATGAACACAGTATGTTTCCAATTATTTAGCTCCTCTTGGATTGCTTTCATCAGAATTTTGCAGTTTTCAGCATATAAATCCTCTAAATGTTTTGTTAGATTTATATCTGAGTATTTCATTCTTCAACTGATTTTAAATTGTTTTTTTTTGTTTTTATTTCATTTCCCATGTGTTCACTGCTGGTGTATAGAAATCCAGTTGATTTTTATATGTGATCATTTATTTGGTGACACTGTTAATCTCACTTATTTGAGGTTTTTTTTAGATTCCTTGAAACGTCCTTTGTAGACCATCGTGTTGTATGCAACAAAAGATAGTTTTATTTTTTCCATTTGTATTTCAATGTGTCTTTATTTTGTTATTTTATTTTGTTCTCTAGGACTTAAAGTAAGGCGCACTGGTGGCACAGTGGTTAAAGCACTCAACTGCCAACCAAAAGATTGGTGGTTCGAACCCACTAGCCACTCTGTGGGAGAAAGATACGACAGTCTGCTTCTGTAAAGATTTACAGCCTTGGAAACTTTATGGGGTCACTATGAGTCAGAATCAATTTGACAGCAGCTGTTTTTTTTTTGTTTGTTTGTTTGTTTTTTAATAGGAATTCCTGTGCTAGGTTGACTAGTAATGATAAAGGAAGATATCTTTTCCTTCTCCTTAATCTTTTGGGAAAACATTCACTCTTTCACCATTAAGTATTATTTACCTGTAGGTTTTTGCAGATGCACTTTTTCAAGTTAAGAATGTTTTCTTCGATTCCTGCTTTTCTGTTGTTTTATTTGAGCTTAGCTTCTAACCAAGAGGTTGGCAGTTTGAATCCACCAGCCCCTCCTTGGAGACACTATGGGGCAGTTCTACTCTGTCCTATATGGTCGCTATGACAGCAACGGGTTTGGTTTGGTTTTGGTTTATGGTGTATTGAATTTTGTCGTGTGTGTGTGTGTGCATGTCGATCGATATGGCCATAGGATTTTTTATTTTTAGTCTGTTAATATTGTTAATCACATTGGTTTATTTTTAATTATGAAACCAGCATTTAATCCCTGAAACAAATCCCGATTTGTCATGGGGTATAATTATTTTGATATATTGCTGAATTCTGTATGTTAATATTTTGTTAAGTAATTTTGCATCTTTATTCATTAGGAATATTGCTCAGTAGTTGAATTTTTTGGTATTGTCTTTGTCTGGTTTGGTATCAAAATAATAGTGGTCTTATAAAATAAGTTGGAAAGTGTTCCCTGTCTCGTAGTTTTTGGAAGAGATTTTGTAGAATTGTGTTATTTCTTCTTTAAATACTTTTTAGAAATCTACAGTAAAATCATGTGGGTCTGGAGATTTCTTTTTTCAGTTGATATTAAATATTCATTTTTGTTAAGGCTAGTCTAATTATCTATTTCATATTGTGTGAGTTATGATAGCTTGTGTTTTTTTGATGAATTGATAAATTTTGTCTAAGTTGTATATTTGTGTGTATAGAGTTGTTCATATGCCAAATTTGGAAAATTATCAGACTTTTTTTGGGTATATATTTTAGCTCCACTCTTTCTCCTCTTTATCTGTGACTCCAATGATACAAAAAAGAGATCTTTTGTTATAGTCCCATAAGTCTCTAAGGCTCTGTTTATTTTATTTTTAGACTATTTTCTCTCTTTTGTTCAGATTGTGTAATTTCTATTCTTCCATCTTTAAATTCACAGATTTTCTTTTCTATCATTTCCACTCTGCTATTAAACCCATCCAGTAAGCTATTTATTATTAGTATGATATTTTTTCAGTTCTAAAATTTTCATTTTGTTCTTCTTTCTACCTGCTATTTCTTGTCTGAGACTCACTTTCATTTTTTTCAAATATGTTCATAATTGCTTGTTGAAGCATATTTATGCTGGCTGCTTTAAAATCTTTGTCAGATAATTCCAACATCTGTATTATATAATGTTTCATCTATTAATTGTCTTTTCTAATTAAAGTTGAACTTTTCATGGTTATTGATATGATGTGTGATTTCAATTGTATTCTGTATATTATGGGTACCGTAGCATGGGACTTTGGATATCATTTGCCTTGTGTTTCAGCAAGCCTCATCTGACACTGTGCTTGTGAGGGGAGGTGGGCAGGTGGAGGTAAAATTCCAGTTCCCCACTCTGCATAGGTGCCACATTAATGTTGAGCAGGGTTGGTGGAAGCTCTGGCTCCCTACTAGGTCTCTGCTGAAACCATACTTACTGGGAGAGGAAGAGTTCTCTGTTACCTCTTTCTATGTGGCATCCACTGACATTGTGGTGGGGAGGTGAGCCTTATTACTGCTTGGCAGTGTTGGAAGCCCTCGATCCCCACTTCACCTCCTCTGACACCACCATGACATTTCAAGGTTGCCTGACTCTTTAGTGTCCAATTTGGAATATATTCCAAAAAAAAAAAAAAAAACCCATTGCTGTCCTGCGTTTACAGAGTTTCCAAGGAGCACCTGGTGGATTTGAACTGCCAACCTTTTGGTTAGCAGCTACAGCACTTAACCACTACACCACCACGGTTTTCTGGGATATATTAGGAAAAAATAATAACCAGGAAACTCATCATTGTATAGTCCCTCGATTCCTAAGGTCCCTAGCCAGTCTTTTTCTCTTTATCTTTCAGAGTCTTCTTATGTTTGTCATATCTACAATGCCAAGAATTTTTAGTTGTACTTGGAGGGGGGAATAGGAAAAAATGTGTCTATCTGCTTTGGAACTAGAAACCCTGATTCAGTTTTGTTTGATTTATGTTTTTCCTCACTATAGAGCCTGTTTTTCTGTTTATTTGTACATCTGGTAATTTTTTGACTGGATACCAAACATTGTAAATTTTACCCTTTTGGGTTTTCTGGATATTTTGTATTCGCATAAATATTCTTGATATTTTTTCTGGGACACAGTAAAGTTGATTGGGAACAGTTTGATTCTTTCCTGGTTTATTTTTACATTTTATTAGGTGGTATCCACACAGTGTTTGGTCTAGAACTAATCTTCCCCAATACTGATGCAATAATCTTCTTAGTACTCTAACTGACACACTGTTAATCTTACGGTTTTCTATGCTAGATTTTCGGGACAAGTATCGTATCAGACCCTGTGCAAGTCCCGGGCACTCTTCCCTCTAATCCTTCCACATGGTTATTTCCCAGGCTTTGGGTAGTTTCCTCACATACATTCATTCAGCGATCAATATTCACTCGAATACTTGAAAGGACCCTCTGAAAATATCTATAGTTCTCTCTGTGTGTAACTCACTTCTATTTGCTACTTTGCCCTGTGAACTCAAAATACCTTTCCCTTGCTTGACTCATCAACTTTAATCAACTCAGGGACACCACTAGATTCTGCCTAGGTTCCCTCTGTCTGCACTTGGCCTAGAATCTTTCTCCAGACAGTAAGTTGGGACAATTTTAGGGCTCACTTTGTTGTCTGCTCTCCCTGGTCATTTCTCAGAGATCAGTGTCTTTCACTGCGTTTTTGACCATTATCTTCAGAGTTACGGTTCTAAATATTTTCTCTGTTTTATTGCTTGTTACCTTTTTTTCATTCTTTAGTTATTTCAGGCAGTAAGGTAAATATGATGCCTGTTACTCCATCTTCACAGGAACTGAAAATCTGAGAGAAGGATTTTTAACTCTGGCTACAATATCCCACTTAAATATTAGTACAGGCAGACCTCAGAAATGGAGAAATAATTGGCATTCAGAGGAAGTTCACAGGGTGTAGCATTTGTAATAATATGTTCTCATAATCTTCACATATCTGTGCCTTCAATGGAATGCACATCAAAACTCAAGCTAGTATTTGGTAAGGTGGAAGCTCTTGTATGCTAACTTTCTGACAGTAAAAATAGGAGAAAATTAACCTCAGTGTGGTGGTTTCAAGTTGAGGAATTTTTTTTCTCAGAGAATATATATCATGGAACTTTCAAACACAGTTTGAACAATTGAGCTGAATTTGAGCAGGTTTCAAAGGGATCAATTTACAGAGCAAGCTTTATAAACATGCTCCCAGAGGGATACCAAAATTTTGCTTTCAGCTCCTGACTTTCCACCTGGAAAACAAACAGGGAAAAGAGAAAAGAAATGTGCTTAGAGAAGGCAGGGAATGATAAATAGAAAAATAAAGATATGTTCATTCATTCACTCATTTATCATCCATGTATTTACTCAAATTTTAATTGGATATCTATTATGAGCAAGGCCTATCCACACCTTCAATATAAGAAAGGAAACCTGTTTTGCCGTCACTTTAGCCTCCTCCAATCTGTATCACCAGGACCCTTCCCCACCCTGCTAACCCCCTCCATATGTAGCAATAGTTCCCTGAGGTCTATGTTCTACCCCCACACCACCTACCATCTTTCCTTAGGGCCTAGACTACCACATGGTACCTGGACCCCCGGGAGGCCTAATAGCCACTGCTTAGGCTAGACCTTTGCGGAAATTTCACTACTTCCAAGAGTTGGAAGTGGGAAATGTAGGGAGACAAACTGGGAAGAAGACCTAAACAGGACTGGCAAAGGCCAAACCATTGTTCTAACTACAGGAAACACACTTTCTTCGAAAACTAGAAAGCTTCCTTTGAATAATTTCTTCCCTTCCAAGGGTAGCTGACTTGACTTTTTTTTTTCCAATTTTCCATCCCGTTCAGCCTCTTCCTTGGATGAGGCTGGGGGAATACACTTTGATTCTTGAGTCTCAATTTCTTCATGTAAAGAATAATATATCCTAATTATGGATTATTCTAAATTAAATGAACCAATCCACCTAAAAATCTAAGGACAAAATAGAAACTTACTGTTTGTTCAGTTGGATTTTAGCCAAAGGAAAAGGTCTACGAATGCACCATTATGCATTTTTCCTGAGGATGAAATAAATCTTCCAAACCTATGAGGCTCACCTGACAATAGAAGTGTAGTTATAAGCCCAGATGATGAATTTTCAATCTCTTTTGCTTCCGGAGAATTGAAAGGTAGCTCTGTACACTGTTTATAGAATACAGTAAACCAAGGCACTTCTAATTTTCAGCAAACTCTAAAACTTGGAATACAAGGAAAAACAAATAAAGTTGTTAGCACTTAGCCCAGACCGGCTGTGCTGTTATGCTGCCAGATTATTCACATAGAAATTGAAAAATATCACCAGGCTCCTGGGTGCTCCATCTGCAACCAGCTGGATGAAAACTCCTTAGAAAAAGCCTTAGTTTTCTAGAACTTTCCATCTAGAAGACTCACACTGACCAAAACTGTTGCTTTAGTCCTTGGGATGTTTGTGCTAAGGCCTCAGATATGCCTCGGATACTGCTTAATGTAGTGGCTTAGAATCTGGAAACTTAAAAATGTAGGCCATATATTATTGCTGCAGACAAGTAATTTGCACATGTTGTTATTTGTTGTTTCTATTTACTTCAAGACACACATTAACTTCCTTTCTGTTGAACTGTTTCTCTATCCCAAAACTCACCCTTAAATATTACCTGTTAATTTCTATCTTCTGGTATGAATCTCTCCTCCTAAAGAGGGACTCCTGCCCAGGGACCACAGAACTGCAGAGAAGGTGACTCTGCATGTCCCCCTGAGTAGCTTCTAGAAGAGGTTTTCCTCACTGAGACAGTGTCCCAGACTCTCCACCCACACGCCCACCTCTGTATGCAGCCTCTGGTCACCCACTAACGAGCTCTGTCTAGACAGCTTTCAGCACATCCTAAGGCACAGCACGTGTGACAGAGACTCTGGCCGCAGACACACCTGGATTCAAACCCAACCTCACCCCCACTACAGGTTGAATAACATGATCTCTCTGCCTTTCACTTTTCTTATCTGTTAAACAGAGATAATAGGATGTTATTAAGGTTTTTTTTTTTTTTTTTTTTTGAGGATTAAATGAAGTAATGTAGGGCTTCAGTGCTCTAAACATAGTTAATTATTCCCTGGTAGTATGACAAGACCTTCCTGAGTTCTCGGCCTCATGAATTATGAGATTTCCAGTTCAGCTAGTAAGAAACAGCACTATTCCCTGTGTGAGTACCGACTGTTGTCTCTTCTTATCTTTTGGGGTAGTTCTTTCCTCATTCTCAAGCAGTTCCCTCACATAATTCTGCTGACCAGTACGCTGCAGAACATCTACACCAAATCCTCTGCATGTATCAATACTTCTGTCTCTGGCACTCTGTCCTGTGAACTCTGGCTGTCTAGGTCTCCCTGGACTCTCAGCCCTGTTCCCACAGCTCAGGGAATCCTTCATGTCCATCTCAGCACCATTCCCTGTGCCAACCCCTAGAAGCTCTCTCCAGGTGGCAGACTAGGCAACTAGAAGGCTCACCTTTTTCTTTCTCATCTTTCCTCTGTTGACTGATGTCCTGTGCCTTAAAAACCATTGTTTCATATATTTGGTCCTTTTTATTTGTTTCTGTTTTTCTTGTGGTCAGAAATATCTCGTTCCTGTTACTCTAGCTTGGCTAGAAGCAGAAGTGACAAATCTTCTACATTGTAATTGTTGGTGTGTTCATGTGCCACTGGAACACTTCAGCTAAACCCTCACTGCAGGCTCTGCTCAGTATACAAATGACAGCACTATCGTTTACTCAGCATCTACTGTGTGCCAGGTGTAGATGTATTATTTCTAATTCTTATGGACAACTCTGTGACATAGACACTATTATCCTCATTTTACAGAAGAGAAAACTGGGGTTTACGAAGTTTTAGCCATGTATCTGTAATAGGCGTTAAGAAGTGGTTTCTCTATCAGTTTAAATCAGAAACCAAATAGTCTGAGTTGTGAGAAAACAGCTTTCTGGATACTCTGTGCGCTGTGCCATGTGAATCAACTTTAAATGAAATCTACAGCAGTCTCCCTGTGGTCATCCAAGATAGCACCCATGCTTGTCCAAAGAAGCAAGACTTAACAGCCGTGATGCAGGCACAGACTGCATCATTTCTGCTTGCTGGACTGGGGAGCTGACAGGAGCCACATGAAGAGGCAGAGTGACTTAACAGGGACTAAGAATGCTCCACAAGGACTCTGAGACAGCTGTGAGAGCTGGCCTTACAAATGTGTGATGGGTCTGCTTCTGCCAGATGAAAGGTAGCTACCAGCCATGAGCTGAGCCAAGCAGAATTGATGAGTTCCTGCTACCTAATGGGCATGTTGAAACCTGAAGGCCTCTAGAATTGCTATAATCAGGAAGAATAGCTTCCCCTCAGCTTGCCTCTTCAGTAAGCTGATTGTCTACATTGAAAGTTGACAGAACTCTCCATGGAAACAGACAGCTCCCTGCTTTATATTCTCCAGACATTTTCTGACCAAAGCAAATGGTGTCATCTTGATAGAAGAGCCTGCCCCATGCTGCTCACCGCCCAGGGAAAGGTCTTTGGGAGAGCTTCCCGAAGACTATACTCTCACATCTGGGAACAGAGCCCAGTGGTGATAACTGCTCTTGCCTCCTGTCTTTCAGGGAGGCTATTCTGGGAAGCATTCTGCTTGCTTCACAAGAGCTCCGGTGAATTATCCCTGTAGCCCTCAAGAGCCCCCTCAATAACACACTTTATATCTTCTTTTTCTACTCGCTCATCTTATTCTGCTTTCTCTCTCACTCTTGCTTCCTAGGATCACCTCCAAAATAAACCACCTATACACAAACCCTTGTCTCAGGCTCTGCTTTTAGGGAATTCATTGAAGAGAAGGAAGTGGGTCTGAACAGCCACACTATTCCCACTCTATTCACCACCAAGCTCTACATCTCCCTCTGGGGGTGCACATTTGCACCTATCTGTCAGCTGGAGCCAGATCTTATCATGGGCCTCATCTGGATTCCTTGGTGCACTGTATTTTTCTGCCCTTCAGACACCGGCAACACTTACCTTCGGCAACATTATTGACACTGTCTCGCATAGTGTCTCATCACCAGTATAGTTATTACATCTTTCAAACTTATTTTTGTGATATTTATGATTTTTACACGTCTATACTTTGCACAGGAGTCTCTGGGTGGTGCAAATGATTAACAGCCTTGGCTGTTAACTGAAAGATTGGAAGTTCTAGTCCATCCAGAGGAACCTTGGAAGAAAGAGCTAGAGTTTTACTTCTGAAAAATCGGCCATTAAAGACCCTGTGGAGCACAGTTCTACCACACACATGGGGTTGCCATGAATCGAATGATTCAAAGGCAACTGGATTATTTTGGTACTTTGCACATATTCATTGTAGGAAAAAAAAAGAATACTTATTAACAATGTGACAATGGGGAACTATCTGGAAAATGCAGTTAATGAAAATTACCTGGCAGAATTGTACCTGTGTTATATAAGCACTGGTTTCTAGCAGCACAACCTGCCCAGCTCGGAGCCTGGCAATTACCAAATGGGCTTTCCTGCTTATGTCCTTCCTCTTTCATCTTTGAGACCTGGAACCATAGCTCATTATATTGCCAAGAACACCAGTCAGCAAAAGGTTTATTTATAGGGACTGCTCCATCACTTTCAAAAGCCAGAAGAGAGTTGTGAGGAAGGGAGATAACAGAATAGTGAACACGCTGGAAGGTGCAGGATGCCTGTCACAGGTCTTCCTCTAGGGGT
Source organism: Trichechus manatus latirostris (assembly GCF_000243295.1). Lineage (NCBI taxonomy): Eukaryota > Metazoa > Chordata > Mammalia > Sirenia > Trichechidae > Trichechus > Trichechus manatus. The sequence goes on from NW_004444115.1 coordinate 3,560,422, forward strand.
CTCAGATCCTGCCATGTGTTTTCACATTACTATCAGAACATGGTGGTTGTTTCTGTTTGGTAATAATAAAAATAAACTAAAAAATTAAAATCTCACAACAGCCAAGGTGTTGATTTCCACAGTTATAAATGAGGACATGGAGGCTCAGGGAGGTGAGTCCCCTGTCAAAGGTAGCAAAGATTTTTGTTCTACCTGACTTCAAAGCCCGAAACTTTCCCCAATGCTTAGCTGTCTCTTAGGGGGTCACTTACACCCAAAGTTGGCCTTTTGAACTCTGCTTAGCAGGGAATCCCCAGAAAGTTTGTTCAGCCCTGTAATTCACTTGTGACTTTCCAAGAAACTATGCGTGATACCTAGGTGAAGACATAAAAAGTCACATTCATTTTTTTCTTCTTTAGAAATTATAAATGAGTGAGACTGAACTTGAATGAGACCACAGAAGAATACTGGAGAAGAGACTATACTATGTCAGAAAGGAAAGAGAAGGGATAAATAATTATGGTGGGACAAGCTCATTTAGCTAATAAAAGGGCATCCTCCATTTGAAATGTGTAGCGAGTATGACAGAGCTGGTTCTGATTTTCCAACACAAGCATGAATTTTTCAGAGGTACTTTCCAGTTCTCACATTTGTGAGAGACGCTGGTGTGCGTGCTTGCACTCAAATGTTCAGTCTTGTTGTGGTTAATAACCGGCCTGGGACAAAACTTACAGAAATGATTTCTAAGTGCATAGCCTGGGATCAGCTGAATACACTAAGAGCCAACACTCAGCCCTTATGTGTCCAGGACCTCAGAAGAGCAAATGAAGTCCTCATTCCATCTCTGTGTTTAAAACACTCTGGTAGGGCTCAAGGACCTCTACTTAATCCTTTTCCAATCAGCGTTCTTTGGAGAGTCATTTAAAATTTTTGAGCCTCAGTTCATACTTGGGATGATCAAAAGAAAAACAAATATATGTAAGTTGCCCTTAGGATGTTTTTGGTTGCAAGTAGGAGAAAAACCAACAGAAATTGGTTTAAACCGCAAACAGGATTCACTTGCTTTCCTACCTGAACAAGGCCATAGTTGTACAGGTTCATGGTGAAGTCTAATGGTGTCTCAGGTTCCATTCTCTGCAGTTCTCTCCTCTGTACATTGCTCTACTTGCCAGCTAACTTCCTCAGACTGGCTGCCTTCTGATGCAGAATGACTGTCCACCACCATGGGATTGACAAGCACGTTTCCTCATTCTCCTGCAACCATCAGACAGATGTCTTTGGGTTTATTCTGATTGGTCTGACTGATCAAAACCCTGAGCCTCAGATATACCGTATACCAACTGTTTTGGGCCCAGAGTACTGAGCCACATCCACTGTGGCAAAGGGGTCTGATTACACTGAGTGGCTTATGCCAACCAGGCCTTCACCCTCAATCCCCATTGGATTTGGGGCTATGAATTCATTTCTACTCAGGGGAAAATCTGTTGTTACTAGGAAAGGGAATAGGGAGAATGGTGGGTGGTAACAACAGATGCCCCTACAGTCTATTAACCTAAAATAATTACCTAAAGAGAAAAAATAGATAACTAGAACTACACAAAAATTAAATACTTTTGTTCATCAAAGGATTGTATCAACAAAGTGAAAATATAACCTGAAGATTGGGAGAAAATTTTGGGACCCATACATGTGATAAGACTCTAATATCCAAGATAGATAGAGAGACAGAGACTGAGATAAAAATAGAGATAGAGATTTATATATGTATGAAGAGAGAAAGAGAAATTTACATCAAGGAAGTGGTTCATACAATTATGAGGAAAGGCTCACGCAGTTTAGGGGCTTGGCAAGTCCTAAATCTGTGGGTCAGACAACTGGCAAATGACCTCTGCTGGCTCAAGTGTTTACAGGGGCTGATGAACCCAAAACCTGCAGACAGGACTACAGGCTGGAGACTTTTGCTGACTTACTTCCCAAGAACTGGAGGTCAAATGTCTAGAAGATTATAAGGTTGAGAGAGAGAGCATACTTTGCCAGAACATCTATTTACATACTGGATGCAGGCCACACCCCCAAGGAAACTCTCTTTCCAACTGATTGGTTGCTCACATCAAATCATATAATTACAGAGTGTCTTTCAAACCACTGAGAATTATAGCCTAGCCAATTTGACACATAACATTAACCATCACAGTCCACCCTTTGTCAACGTGGCACCTATACACATCTCTTTAAACCATATATAATATCTAAATAAAGACAATATAAAGTTATGTTTGCACCTAACATAATACAACTAACACGTGTACAACCAAAAACTCACTAACCCTATTTACGTCTTATATTTTATAATAAATAATGGGATAAGGCAGGGAAGAAAACAAAGATTTGCTACACACACACACACACACACAAACACACAATAAAACAAAGAATAAAGTATAGCTTTCATTTCTGCTACTGGTCACAAGTTCATAGCTGGTGTTTAGAACTACCTTCTTCCACCACCCATTCTGTAATTTCCTTTGCCCCCAGCAAGTACCTCCACTGGTCGTGGTTCTTTGCTTGGTGGGGTGACCCAAAACTTCGTTCCTGAAGGATCTGGGCCATTAGTAGTCATGTCAGAATTGGGTTGCTGTAGTTTTCCATTGATTTTAATTAAAGGATATGGTAGTAACAAGAGACACCCTAAGGGATCTCCTGTGTTCCAGACATACTCTTCTATATCTTCATTATGTAATATCAAATGATTTTCCCTTGGTAATCATGATCAATCACACCAGCCATAACTCCCTTCTTTACTTGTTGACCCAGCAACATAAGGAGCCCAAAATGACTGGTTGACACTTCTAACTCCCGGTTCAAGAGAGTCAGTTTTGGGTCTCCTGTAGGGAACATTCTTCCCTTGAAGCTAAGACTGCCTAGACCAGCAGAGCATAGGGTCAAAGGGACAGGAAGCAAAAATTTTGCTGGTGGACCACTTAGGGTAATAGTGAGTTGTGCCACTCCCATTTCCACCGCTTGATTCCTGGATCAATGAATCCTGGCTATGGGAGAAACAGCATCATATATTGGACGCTGGTTTAGAACATATACAGGCTCCTGGAGAACATTGCCACAACCCTGCAAGATATTGCCACATAGCTGACACAGTAATTGTGTCTCTGAAAGGCCATTCCATCATTCTATCAAGCTCTTTGCTTCAGGATGATGGGGAGCATGGCAAGATCAGTGAATTCTATGAGCATGGGCCTATCGCTGCACTTCTTTTTCTGTGAAGTGGGGCCCTTGATCCAAGATGATGCTGTGTGGGATACCATGACAGTGGGTAAGGTGTTCTGTAAGTCCATAGATGGTGGTTTTGGAAGAAGCATTGTGTGCAAGGAAAGCAAATCCATACCCAAAGTAAGTGTCCATCCTAGTAAAAACAAAATGCTGCCCTTTACATGTTGGAAATGATCCAGCGTAATCAACCTGCCATCTGGTTGCTGGCTGATCACCCTGAAGAGTTGTGCCATATTGGGGACTCAGTGTTGGTCTCTGCTGCTGGTACATTGGGAATGTAGCAAAGTCGGCCTTGGGGAATGGAAGTCCATGCTAATAAGTCCATGCATAGTCTTCATCCCTGCCACCATGGCCACTTTATCCATGAACCCATTGGGCAATTACAGGAACGGCTGGGGAAAGAGGCAGGCTGTTATATACAGAATGTGTTATCTTATCCACTTATTAAAATCCTCCTCTGCCAAGGTCACCCTTTGGTGAACATTCACATGAGATGCAAATATTTTCACTTCTTTAGCCCATTTGGAGAGGTCTATCCACATATCTCATCCCCATACCTCTTTGCCACCAATTTTCCAATCATATTTCTTCCAACTCCCAGACCATTCAGCCAAACCATTGGCCACAGCCCATGAATCAGTATACAGTCGCACATCTGGCATTTCTCCTTCCAAGCAAAATGAACAACCAAGTGCACTGGTTGAAGTTCTGCCCACTGGGCAGGTTTCCCTTCACTGCTGTCCTTCAAGGAGGTCCAAGAAAGGGACTGTACTGCTGCTGCTGTCCACTTTAGAGTGGTGCCTGCATGTTATTCAGAACCATATCTAACCCAGGCACAAATTTTCTCTTCCTCAGTCAACTGATCATAAGGAAATCCCCATGAGGCCATCGTTGCTGATTGGGAGAGGGAAAGTAAAGTGGGGACATGTGCATTTGGGCCATCAGCTCATGTAACTTATTTGTGCCTTCAGTTCCTGCTTGAGCCCAATCTCATATATAACACTTCTGTTTAATGATGGCCCGTTGCCACACTTCATTTGCTGAGTCCCACGATCCAAGGCAATGCTATGTGGGATATCATGATGGTGGATAAGGAGTTCTGTAAGTCCATGGATGATAGTTTTGGCAAAAAAAAATGTGTGCAGGGAAGGCAAATCCATATCTAGACTAAGTGTCTATTCCATGATGGAAGTGGTCCAAGGTAATCAACTTGTCACCAGGTTGCTGGCTGATCACTTCGAGGGATGGTGCCATATCGGGGACTCAGTGTTGGTATCTGCTGCTGTAGGGTTGGACACTCAGCAGTGGCTGTAGCCAAGTCAGCCTTGGTGAGTGGGAGTCCATGTTGCTTAGCCCATTCATAACCTTCATCCCTGCCACCATGAACACTTTGTTCATGAGCCCATTGAGCAATTACAGGAGTGCCTGGGGAAAGAGGATGACTGATTTCCACAGAACGCATCATCCTATAAACTTAATTGTTAATATCTCCCTCTGCTGAGGTTACCCTTTGGTACGCAGTCACATGAGACACAAATATCTTCATTACTTTAGCCCATTCAGAGAGGTGTATCCACATACCTCTTCCCCAAAAATTCTTGTCTCCAATTTTCCAATCATGTTGCTTCCAAGTCTCTGACCATCCAGGCAAAAAACGTTGGCCACAGCCCATGAATCAGTATACAATCACACAACTGGCTATTTCTCCTTCCAAGCAAAGTGAACTACCAGGTGCACGGCTCAAAATTCTGCCCATTGGGAGGATTTCCCTTCACCATTGTTCTTCAGGGGGTCCCAGAAGTGCTGCTGCTGTCCACTCTCAAATGGTGCCTGCATATCGCACAGAACCATGTGTAAACTGTACACAAGTTTTCCTTTTTCAGTCAACTATCATAAAGAATTCCCCATGAGGCATTAGGTGCATACTGGGATATGGAAGTTAATGTGACAGAAGTGGAGACCATGGGCATTTGGGCCACTTCCTCATGCCAATTACTTGTGCCTTCAGGTCCTGCTCAGGCCTGATCTTGTATATACCACTTCCATTTAATAGTCTAGTACTGCTGTGCATGTCCAACTTTATGGCTCTGTGGGTCAGACAACACCCAGTTCATTATGGGCAGCTCAGGCCACATGGTGACTTGGTGGCCCATGGCTAAGCATTCAGTCTCTATTGAGGCCTAGTAACAAGCAGAAGGCTGTTTCTCAAAAGGAGAGTAGTTATCTACAGAGGATGGCAGGGCTTTGCTCCAAAATTCTAAGGGTGTGCACTGTGATTCACCAACAGGGGCCTGCCAAAATCTCCAAACAGCATCTCTGTTTGCCTTTGACACTTTAAGCACCATTGGATTAGAAAAATCACATGGCCCAAGTGGTAGAACAGCTTCCACAGCAGCTTGAACCTGTTGCAGAGCCTTCTCTTGTTTTGGGTCCCACTCAAAATAGCAGTTTTTCAAGTCACTTGATAAATAGGCTAGAGTAGCACAGACATTGAGGGATATGTTGCCTCTAAAATCCAAAGAGGCCCACTGGCATTGTGCTTCCTTTTTAGTTGTGGGAGAAGCCAGATGCAATAACTTATCCTTCACTTTAGAAAGAATGTCTGTACATGCCCTACAACACTGGATCCCTAGAAATTTCACTGAGGTGGAAGGTGCCTGAATATTTGTCAGATTAATTTCCCACCCTCTAGCATGCAAATGTTTTACCAATAAGTCTGAAGTCACTGACACTTCTTCCTTACTAGGTACAATCAGCATGTCATCAATGTAATGGAACAGTGTGATATCTTGTGGAAAGGGAAGGCGATCAAGGTCCCTGTGGACTAGATTATGACATAGGATTGGAGAATTGATGTAGCTCTGAGGTAGGACACTGAATGTGTATTGCTGGCCTTGCCAGCTGAAGGCAAACTGCTTCTGGTGGTCCTTTAAAACAGGTATGGAGAAAAAAGCATTAGCCTGATCAATAGCTGCATATCAGGTACCAGAAAATATATTTATTTGCTCAAGCAATGAAATCACATCTGGAACAGCAGCTGCAATTGGAGTTACCACCTGGTTAAATTTTTAATAACCCACTGTCATTCCCGAGATCCATCTGTTTTTTGCACAGACCAAATAGGCAAGTTGAATGGGGATGTGGTGGGAATCACCACCCCTGCATCCTTCAAGTGCTTAATGGTGGCAATAATCTCTGCAACACCTCCCCCCCAGGAATGTAGTATTGCTTTTGGTTTACAATTTTCCTAGGTAGGGGCAGTTCTAATGGCTTCTATTTGACTTTTCCTATCATAATAACCCTTAGTCCACTTGTCAGGAATCCAATGTGGGGGTTCTGCCAGCTGCTGAGTATATGTATTTTAATTATGCATTCTGTAACTGAGGAAACCACCACATGGATTCAGGGATCAACTGGACCTATTGTGAGAGGGATATGAGCTAAGACTCCATTAATAACCTGACCTTCATATGCCCTCAGATGGACCTCAGGGACCCTTTGGGTCTCCTGGAATTGGTATCAGCACAGAGCCAGTATCCAGTATTCCCTGAAAAGTCTGATTATGTCCTTTTTTGTCAATGAACAGTAACTCTTGTAAAAGGTTGTAGATCACTTTGTGGAAGGCTGGGAGAAGGATTAACAGTATAAAATTTTGTCAGTGTAGTAGGGTCCTTCCTCAAGGGGACCTGGTCTCCCCTTCATTCAAGGGGTTGTGGGCCTGTAAACAGGTTCAGTTATGGGAATTGATTCAGGGGCTGTGAATCTCTGTTCTGGAGATCACGTTAGACTGCTGTTCACTTGATCTAGAATTCTTCCACTTGTACAGATAAGTAAATATTTAGTAGATATTCCATCTGTTTCACTCCTAGGGACACCACAATTGTCAATGCTGTAAGTGCATAAGAATCAGACTATTATGATTACTGCTTTGACTCTGCTGTCCATTATGATAACCACGCCCACCACATCTTTGTCAATTAAGTGCCGCCACTTGGCCACTACCATCTCAGGATTCAATCAGCCCCTTGTAGTTATATATTTTAATCAGTTAGGGCAGTTCCTACTGTCAAATCTGACTTACATAAAATAGCAATCACATGGGTCTTCAAGGGTTCTTGGGCTCCCTTCACAAATTTTGTCCTCACAGTTGTGGTAAAAGATATGTCTTATGGACACTTCATGTGTAGGTCTTTGGTCTAACCTAATAAGTCCACTCTAACATGCCAATTTCCCTAAGAGTTTGGATGCTGTCTTCTATAGTATACCAAGGCACATCTGGCACTTCAGCTTGATTTAGTGTAGACTACCAGCTCCATGCTTCAGCAACCCAACCAAATAAAGTATTAGATCACTTCCCAACCTCCTGAGCTGCAACATCAAATGAAGAATCTGTGCTTAATAAGCCCATATCAATAAACTCGGACTGATCCATCTTCGTTTCTTGCACTATTAACACACACCCTTAGTAGCCATTCCCACACTTTCCTTAGGTTTCTGCTTGTACATATTAGAAAAGTCAAGCAGTTCTTTTGGAGTGTAGTGTACCTCCTTCTGGGTCACACTTTGTACTTCATCTTTTGGGGCTTCCTGGGACTCAAGTCTAGTTATATGTTTAGAAGCCAAAATGGGTGGTGGGGATGTGTTTTGAGAACATTCAGCAGTGTCTTGTAAGGCATCTGTCTCAGGCGATGCTCCAGGCACTCAGACAAAGGCTCTTCAGACATAGCTGGGTTAATTTCATCAGATGGCGGTGGAGGGGCTAACGGTTTTACTGGGGAAGGTGGTTTAGCAAATAAAGATGGAGTGATCACTTCAGATGGGAGTGAGAGAGCTTGTTCTTTTGGTAGGACTGATTCAATGGAATTTAGGAGCTCAGTGTCCACAGCTTCCTGATTATCTACCTATATGATCCCAGCTCAGGTTTCAGGATCCCATTTATTCCCAATCGATACCTTCACTTTAACGTCTGAAACTATTTGAGGTTGGGAATTCAGTTGGTGTGTAATTCAGCCACTCTCACGGTAAGACTCTGGGTTTGATTTTTGACAATATCAGCTGTGTTACTACAAGAAATAAGGGTTTCTTTCAAGGCACAAGTGAAAATTTGAGGTCGTTTTTTGCAGCACTTGAGCTTTGACTCTGAAGCCCTGAGCTCAACTCTTTCAACACTTTGCCTAGCAAAAGTGGACCAACCAACCAGCTTCCTTATGCTTCTCATTATGACAAAACTTTAGAAAGGTATCAAACTTGTGATCACACAAGGCTTCACCTCTCACCAATACCTGATCTATTGGTGATAATATTTTGCATATTTCTATTGCCGCCTCATGCTGTGGATTAGCAGTGCCCTCTTTAGTACTGGAAGCAGAGTTATTAACATCTTTAAGACTAACCAGACTTGAAAACCAATTTAGAAAGCTCAGTCTTACAATTTTGTTTCTCTTGATTTACTCTTGGCACTAAATTCTTAGGCTAAGTTATCTAGAGAGGCAAAACCAGTGAAGAATACACACATACACACACACACACACACACACACACACACAGATTTACCTCAAGGAAATGGCTCATGTAGTTGTAGAGGCCAACAAGTTCCAAGTCCGTGGTCAGGTACCAGGTGTCAGGCTGAAGGCTTCTCCTTACTCATGTAGCTGCAAGGGCTGACGAACCCAAGATCTACAGGTCAGACAGCAGGCTGCTGGCTCATGGCTGTAAAGGCTGATGAATCCAGTATCAGCAGGTAAGATGGCAGGCTGCTGCCCCAGTCCCAAGACCTGGAGAGCAGATGCTGATGAGCCGAATGCAGGATCCAAAGCAGAGCAAAAGCCAGTGAGCTTTGCCAGAAATTCCACGTATATTGGATGCAGGCCGCACCCCCAAGGAAACTCCCTTTCAACTAACTGGCTACTCACAGCAGATCCCATCAAGGAAGTGATCACATTATATCAGATCTCATCATGGAGGTGATCACATCATTATACAACTTCCAAACTACATAATAACTGCCAAACCACTGAGAATCATGGCCCAGCCAAGTTGACTACACGGTCTTAAACATCACATTCGCCAACACCTGTTGTTTTCCACTTTTTATTACAGCTATCTTAGTGGATGTGAAGTGGTATCTCATTGTGATACAGATTTGCATTTTCCTTACTCAATTTCCCTACTTTTCTTTTCTTTTTTTTTTAAATATTTTATTGTACTTCAGGTGAAGGCTTACAGAACAGATAGTTTCTCATGTAACAGTAACACACATGCTGTTTTATGATATTGGTTAACAACC